>NC_137627.1:7119028-7445516 GCF_963383615.2 Lipophrys pholis
AAATCCCCACCTCACCCCACCCCACCCCCTCAAATCAGAACCGAGATTCAGAGGCCACTTTATCTGGATGGACAGACGGTCCTACAGTGTGGAGCAGCAGGGACGCTCTGAGACTGTGTGTGTGTGTGTGTGTGTGTGTGTGTGTGTGTGTGTGTGTGTGTGTGTGTGTGTGTGTGTGTGTGTGTGTGTGTGTGTATTTCTATATGTGTGTGATTGAACAAAGAGTCACTGAAAACCCACACACAGGCATTTTCAGTCTGTATTTGTGTGTCCATTTGTGCCACTGAATTGTTTTAATGTGGAGTACGGGCAATCATGCCGAACTTCAAGTGTGTATGTGTGTACGTGTGCGTGTGTGTGGGTGTGTGTGTGTGTGTGTGTGTGCGTGTAACATGTAATTGAGCCCTTTGAAGGTCAGAATCCCTCTGTTTCTACTCACCATTGTTGGTTGTGCATTTTTCCCCCCTTTTTTCATTTATTTTTTTTTTTTGCCTTTGTGTTTCAAAATGGCGTCTCTGTCCCCCTCCTCCCCGCTGTCTGCAGACAGAGGGGTAAAGGACGAATTTTGATCAACCAACATCGATACACAAGACAACCTCAAACAGCCACTCCCAACCATGTGTCTGGCTTTTTTTTTTTTTTTCTTTCCTTCTTCTTCCCCTTCTACATTTATCTGTCTGTCTCTTCAGAATTGCAGCAAAGGTGATTTGAAGAGTGCAAAGATTTTAGCTCTTGTGTTTATTGCTTTGCCATTTCTAGCAGTGTCACTGGGCAGATACAGATGTGTTCCGCAGCTGGGATCAGTCTTTGTCACTTCGCGCGGTCTTTGTGCTATGAAATGCCACTAGAAACTTCCTCAAACCCGGTGATTCGTATTGATTTCTTTGTAGAGTTTGGCCTACATGTACCGGTTGCCTGATTTCTTTTTCCTTGGCTTAATTTGAAGTATGTGGGAAGCCAGGGCTTGCTAAATTACCCTCACACACTTGTGTTTAATGAGTCATCTTTGAAACTTCATTCCAGTGGGCTCCAGCGGTTTGTGCGCAGAGGTCTAATTGTATGCTAATGAACATGTGTGGATTCTAATATCTGTCTGTGTGCACAGCGACTAAAGCAAAACTGCTGTTTTGTCAGATGAAATCTGTATTTTATTGTAATTTAATTGGATTTTTTTTTTATTTTTTATTTTTTTAACCAGGCTGAATCCACCTAATGACACACTGTTTACTGTAATACAGAGTGTGGAAATGGATTGATCCTATTTACATGTGTGTGATATTGCATGTTGAAATCACTCGCTGGTCTTACTGAACGTGTCCAGAAGTTTTCAGGTATTCCGACATTCCCGTCCAGCTTCTGATTGGTTGATTGTTGCCGCTGCTGCACAGCGCAGGAGAGGAAGGGAGAAATGGCTGTTGCCTAGCAATCTGGTTGCCATAGATACCACCAGGGCTCCCTCCTAAAGAGTACACTGTTATGTACATTGAAAAGAGTGAGAGAGAGAGAGAGAGAGAGAGAGAGGAGTTATAGAGAGAACAGAAAAGACAGAGAGGGAGGGCGAGGGGAGAAAAAAAAAAGGAGAGAGAATTATAGAAGTTTGGGGGGAGAAGGAGCAGCAGGGGCACAGAGGAGTTCATTAAAAATAACATAAAGAATGGGAGGAGAGAGAGAAAACAGACAAAGAGAGAAGCAGAGCGAGAAAGAGAGAGAGTTATACAGAAAGAGGAAAAAGAAAAATCTCTTCATGATTCATCATATAGATTCCCCCAGACAGTTGGAGTGGTGAAGGCAGGGTAATATTGGAGTCTGCTTCATTTGCTATTCTGTCTTAAGATGTGGTGCTGTGGCTTGCCGGCTGGTTTCTTCTGTGGTCCCTCAGTTGTCTCGGCCATGTTTGGATAAAGCTTCCACACAACCACAACCCTCCCCTCCACCACCACCTCCACCACCGCCGCCGCCGACACCCACCCCCCAAAAAATCCATTCTCACCCACTCCATCCATCTCCTGTTGTCTGTGACTGAACATACCAGCCACTGTAAAACTCTGCCAGGAGATGAGGAGCCGAGAAACAGACACAGGAATTATTTCCGCAACCGTACAAATGGGTAAAAGGAAAATCTGGCCATACAGATGCAATCGAGATTTAATTGATGAAAACTTTGATAGATTCTTGTCAGAGTGACTGTGCTGTGACTGCGGCACAGTGACAGAGCCAACGTTCCTGTTCCAGAGTGAAAATATGGCAGTTCTCACCTTTTCGTGCATTGTTTTATTCCACACGACGTGCAGGACTGACATTCAGTACATAGTGGACCATGCGAAGTAGGGCACAATTCAAACAGTCTCAGGCACATTCGCCTCCTGATCAAAATGGGACTCAGAATTTGAATTTTAACTCTTCGCCAACAGGACACGCGTTTGTAATGGCAAAGTGGCGTTTTTGAGAGTGTGCAAATGAAAGCACATGTGTAAAGTATTGTGCACACTGGCACTTGTGTTATGCGTGTGTCATTACATGAATGATTTATACGACAGTGTGTCTGTGATTTATTTGTGTGTGCTTCTGTTTGCTAAATGTGCACATACTAGAAGATGGCTCAGTGTGTGTGTGTGTGTGTGTGTGTGTGTGTGTGTGTGTGTGTGTGTGCGTACGTGTGGGTGCGCGTCATTGCTGTGGGTCCATGTGATCACAAAGCAGCCATAGATCAAGTTTTATTATGCACCAAAACTGCCTCTGTCCTCTTTACTTTGCAATGTCATCTCTGCACGCAAGCTCACATTGCACACTCTCAAACAGCACGCGCACAAATGCATGCATCCAGCCCCACAATGCACTGGGAGTTATGCAACCTGCTGACTGGACATGAGGGAAAGTTGTGTGTCCGTGTGTGTGTGTGTGTGTGTGTGTGTGTGTGTGTGTGTGTGTGTGTGTGTGTGTGTGTGTGTGTGTGTGTGTGTGTGTGTGTGTGCGTGTGTGCGTGTGTGCATGCAGAGATGGAAGTGGGGAAAAGACAGAGGAAGAACAGAGCATGGCACTGGTGCAGGCATTAGTGTGACAACAGATGGATTGCAGGAAAGAGTTCCAATTTCCTCTTTGAGAGTAAAGCAGGCAAAAAAAAAAATGGAGAGACAGACCAAATATGGAAAGGAAAGGGAGGGGAAAAGAAAAAAAAAAAGAGAAGAAGCACAATGAAGCGCAGAGAAGAGATCGAATCAGAGGCAGAGAGAGCAGCAGCAATAATGAGAATGCATGAAAGTGCAAACAGAAAGAGGGAGGAAGAGGAGGGGAGAAAGACCGAGAGGAGGAAGGTGGAGAAAGAGAGAGGAAGGAAGCCAGTGACTTTTCATGTGTGACTGACGGTTTCCATCTGACTGCATCTCTGCCTCCTTGTCTGCATAAGAAGAAAAAAAAACAAAACTGAAAATGTCTCCTTGAGCTTTTGGGCTCGTGCGTCTGTGTGAGCACACGTGCACGCCGCTCTTTGTACTGCATGTGTTGTCCCTTTCTTCATCCATTTGTTTTATGTTAAAATATGTGCAATGTTTGCGACTTGTGACTGTAATTATGTGTGCACGTGCAGCATGGGGGTCACAGGGACTCTCATTCATCACATTAAAGGGAGCAAGTGGGGGGATGGGACCGAAACTGGACTGCAAAAGTTATTATGCAAAGGCTGGGCTGTAAATCTTTGTGTGCGCCTGTGCACTCTACTGTATGTGCGTGCTTGTGGGTGTCTTCGTCTGTGTGTGTGTGTGTGTGTGTGTGTGTGTGTGTGTGTGTGTGTGTGTGTGTGTGTGTGTGTGTGTATGTGTGTGTGTGTGTGTGTGTTCTCATTGTGTTTGTGCGTGCACGCTCCTCCAGAGAGGCTCTCCTCATTAAGCAGCGAGGCGACAGGAGTGCAGAGTGTGTGTTTTCACACACCGCTGCTCCGATACAACAAGAGCCACTTTTTTTGCCTCCTTTTCCATCTCTTCCCCCTTTGTGCTTCCTCACTTTCTTCCTATTTTTTTTTTTTCCCCCTCCTTGCCGCACCTTTGCTTCTCCCCTTTCTGCACCCCCTTGCTCTTCCTTCCATCTACACCTGCAGTGCCAGCACGTTTGTTGCATTCCTTGATTGTAAAGAGCCCCGGTACCTGCTGAAAACATTTCCTCATCACTCATTAATTCGCATCTAAAGCTCACGCTTGATTAAGCAAGTTTAGTATTTTTTATTTTTTTTTAGCTTACCTTTTGAGTATTTTATGTTTTTGACAAAAGTCAAAGGGCGCTTATTAAATAAGTTCAATCAATTTGAGCAAATGTCATGCAAATGTTATCCCTCAATATGCAAAGTCAAGAAGCCGGTACGCTGTCAGGAAAAAAAAATATATGAGGAAATTTTGAAAGTGAGGGTAGAGTGGGAGTGAGAAAAGTCAACAGGTAGGTTTATTACGTGCATGCTCGTGTGTGTGTGTGTGTGTGTGTGCGTGTGTGCGTGCGTGCGTGTGCGTGTGCATGTGCGTGGAGAGGCCAACATTATCTGCTTTGGGATGGAAGCAGCTTCCACTGTGGTTGCCCAGAGGATGAGATTATCAACCACTCAGAGTGCGGCTGTGCCATTGGTTCCATGTCAGACTCTTAGAGGGAGGTGGAAGACGAGGACAGACCGAAGATAAAGAAAGGAAACCTTTAGAGAAAGAAATGTACAGAACTAAAGAAACATCTCTGTGTATGTTTGTTTGAACTCCTTTACTTTAGTAGCCTTGAATCAGTGGTGACCTGGAGGTTGTCGAAACAAGTTGTACCTAATTCACGGGGCTTAAAACTCTTGTATGAGTGTGGCCTTCACATACTTGTGTTATTATATGAGAACAATAGTTGTACTGCAGATGCTCCAGGGGATTTTTCCTCGAGCTGTTTGCTCTTGACCAGGTCGACATTCGAAATGACAATTCATTCTCAACTGACTTACCCGGTTAATAAAATTCAGATTTGCATTTATAGTCAAAGTTGCAGAGTGAAAGATTATCTTTGTCCATTTTTGAAAAAAAATATTATCATAGTTGAAACAAGAATTAAATGACGTCAAAAATAACTATTGCAAGTAAGCCTGAAACCAGGGTTTCGCTTCTGAGATGTTCTGCAACGGTGCAGCATTCGTCCTGAATTCAACACACAAAAAAAAACACACACTCCCTTGCAGTGTTTTTTTTGGGGGGGGGAAGAATTTGTAGTCGGAACCCTAAATGCACTGAAAACACTGTATCATGAAAAGATTTATCAAAAAAAGAAGAAATACAAGAGGTTAAAAAGACAATGTGGTGGAGAAAGCGTAGGGCTTGAGGTAGCTCAGGAGGCGGAATAACAGCACGGCGTAGTGAAAGAGGAGCATGGAGTAAGAAAAGAGAGAAAATGAGACGGAGGAGAAAGAAATTATAAGGAGAGGGAGGAAGGATGGGGAAGGGTAGGTGCTGTGTGGGGTGGGGGGGGGGGGGGGGGGGGGGGGGCATTTGAGGATTCATCTCTTGCTGGATAATTCCCAGGAGGATCTCTCTCCAACACTTGAAAGCTGTGAAGTGTGCGGTTCTGCTCATACTCCTCCTGGTAATTGGAAGAGGAGCGGAGGGGAGGAAGGGGGAGGAGGGGAGGCAGTCAGGTAAAGGAGGGAGATGTGGATGAATTTTGAAAAAAAAAAAAAAAAAAGAGAGGGTGGAAATGGTGGCTGAAGCTGGTAAAATTTGGGGGGTTGATGGAGAGGAAGAAGAGGGCAAAAAGGGAAGCGTGCCCGATGGCTCCTTGCTTTCTTTGCTTCAATTTCCCTTCCTTTCATTGCGCTCGCCATATATCTCTTTTATTTTTGCTCATTAGCTCACTCCTTTTCATTCCCCCACTCTCTATCCCCATTCCCCTCCCTCCCTTTGCCGGCGATGGCGTGTCAGTGGTTGCAGGCGGCTTCTGAAACATGGCCGCGGGCGTTTAATCATTGATGGAGTTTCTTCCTCCACGCAGGCAGGCCAGCGGGCAGCCCCGACTCACTCACATGCGTCAGGACCTGCTGATTCACTCTCTAGGGTCTGCGTGCGCACACACACACACACACACACACACACGCACACACACACACACACACACACACACACAAACACACATGCAGAAATTCAAAGGCTAACAAAGGTACACGTGCACTCATAGCTATAGCGCAGATAAAAAATAATAAATTGTGTGTGTGTGTCCCACATGTGGGGCAATTCACATGCGTGCCTGTTAACACACCAGGGACTGAGGGCCAATCAGCAGCAGTAAAGTCCAAATAAAAGCAGTAAAGACAAAAGCAATTTTTTTTGATCAGAACAAAAATACAAAAGCGTGTTTGCGTTGGCTCCAGGCCTGCACGCCACATACGTCTCCTCAGCTTTATGCATCCTCCTGCTACACTCTGTAAACATCTGGCTCCGTTGTTGATTTCTTCAAAAGTAAATACACTTGTAGAATATATTTGTTGTATAAGTGTACGGATTGTCATCTCGCATCCCGGCGTTTTTGATCGAGTCTATTTTGAGCCCCTTTGTTTTTGCACAGTGGGCAATGCGCTGTTCTTTAGCTACACGAGTGGATGCAGCAACAGTCACAGCAAGTTAGGTCCAATTTGTTATACCTGGATGCCGAAAACAGTGCGGGAGGTATAGGAGGTTCCCAGGTGCTGATTTACTGTAGATTTCTTTTGTTTAGCCCAAACTTAGATAAAGGGTTAAGCATCCCTACATTGGATGACTTGCAGGACTCATGCTGTGACTTTTTATAAATTAACTTTGCATGATGAAAAGTTTAATACCTGTTGACTTTTAACAACAATTTGTGTGTTACAAGTTAATTTGTTAAGATGATGTACTGAAACACCCCCCGAAATTTCTTGCAGTGGTTCACTCTCTTCCATCACAGTGACACTATGTCCCTGGTTTGAGTTTGGACTTGTGGACCTTTCTTTCTTTGGGGTGTTTGCACGTTCTCCCTGTGCGCGAATCTAAAACCATGCCCACACTCCAAAAAGTTTTTTTATTTTTTTTATTTTGGTGATTTGTATAGATTTGCCCAGAGGGGAGTGTTTGTGATTATCTGTTTCTCTCTGGTTGGCTCTGTGACGGCCTGGTGACCTTTGCAGGATGTATTGAGCCAAACTCTATTTTGGATAAAGTGGTATAGAAGATGGATCAATTTCTTCTGACCTGCAGGACCGATCCTGCACAGAGTTTATGGTGCAAATGACTTCCAGAACGTTACTACTCAAATAATATCACTCTTAACTGAATTGGCGGGAATTTGTCACATTCACAAGGCGACAATATCAAACAAACAGTTTGAGCCAACGTCATAGATATACTACCAGACTTTAATTTCCATGGCAACTGTAAACATGTTATGATAATTTGAATTTGAGTAGCTTCATACGGAATTTTTTACATGGAAGTGTTCACTGTTGGGTTATCTCGATCCATTGTGTTCCTTTGCGTCCTTAAATAAGTTTAAAAAGTCAGTGTTTACGTTTTGTTTGACATGGTACACGTTAGTCAGGAACCTCCACCATGAATCCGTCTTTCGAAAGTTCTCTCTCAGTATGTTTAGTCTCATGCCTCACTGCATTGCTTCTGTCATGATCACTGGGGCCACAAGGGGTCGCCATAATTCAAAAGAACTGGCATTTTATTTTTTCACTGATTCTTCTGAAGTACATTCAGTAGTTTAAATAAAGCAGCATTAAATGCAACTAGACACGATTGTAAAAATGCACCAATTGCATTATTGTGATTCCTTTAGCAAAAGAAAGAACAATAGACGTTGATGGCCTGGGACTGTTTGGTGGCATCACACATATTTCTCTGACTCCATCTCTAAAAAGTGTAAATATATTGTAGAAAGTTTTGTGACCCTTTATTGAGCAACTGACCATATTTGGTAACTTTCACATTTCTAACTTGTCTTCCAAACTTGGATGAGTTTGAGTTGATGTCAGAAGACTGGGCTGTTTGCGTCGGGTTTTTAGAATCTGTGTTAATAATGATAAAAGATGTTTTAAACTTCTCTGGTGTTGACATAAAGTCCTCCTACTCCCAGTTAGCGCATCGTATTTATGCACAATAGATACGTTTTTGTTTAGTCAGCACCTTTTATATGGCACAATATATTCATCATGAACAGCCTGTAAATTGTTCATATATACATCTTTAACTTGTCATTGTGTCCAGATGCCAACTCAAAGCACTGTTGAAGCAGCTAACATTCTGGCAATGTCATTTCTACAGTCTTAAAGAAAGGCGGACAATATTTTGGTAATAATGATATATCCTGATAATCTCCCTCTACCTCTCTAGTGTGTATACAGAATTTATTAACACTTTATCATGGCAACAATGCGATTCACAAAAGACCACAATGCCTGAATGATGAGTTTAATTAAAGGGCAAAAAATAGGTCAGTACATATCTTTTCACTGCACATCTCACCTAATAATGTGCAGGTAATTCCTTTTCTTTCCTTTTTTCTTTTCTTCCCTCCATTAAATCTCATCTTTTGAAAAAGCTGACACCAGCACAATCTCATAATATCATCACTTGAGAGAAAGATTATTAAGTATTATGAGGATGGGGGACTTAGTGTGGAAAAAGTATCACGTGAATATTAGTAAGCATCTGTTGTTTTTTTTATCTCCCGTACTGAAATTTCTTGTTTACTTGCTCAATGGGAACGAACACAGTTGATTTCTAGTGACGGTCGGTACCTCAGAATAGACGATACTGGTATAATGTTACTGCACCACTTGTGAAAGTACGCAGCTCGGCTCCAAAGTCTGATGCGGTTTGCACAATACAGACGACAGCCTCTTGCTTGTGGTTTTGTCTCAGTGTAACCCTGTTGAATCCTGCAGCAGCAGGTAGAGCTCATCATTCCCCTCCCCTTCCCCGTTCTGTCGGTCTGTCTCTCATCCTGATCAAGAGAGAGCCTTTCTCTCTCTTTTTCTTTTTTTTTATTATTTTATTTCTCTGAGGATTAAAGCCAGACTCTGTCGAGTAGAAACCCAATCTCTCCCTCTCACTCCTCCTCCTCTTCCTTCCCTATTCTCACCATCAAATTCCATCAAATTCACCCCCCCCTTCCGGCCAAAGCTAGACTCCACCCTGAAAATGGATGGATTAATGACCTCTCTGTCTCTCATGTGAGCCTACATGCACAACATCACCTAAAGCGTTGTCTGTCTGCGTGCCGCTGTGCACTTTCTTCTTTCTTTTCCTGCAGGATGAATGGTTTTCTGCGAGTGTAGGAGTTTGGAGGGTACCTGTGTAATCCGTTTCTATTGTGTTGGTATTTGCTCCGTCCTGTCGGGTGGTGACTCATTGTGAGGGTTGCCATCCACTGCATTACATCTTCGAGAAGAAAGCCTCCATACAAACTAGACTGCGGTGGTTACGCGATTGCTTCCATTAAAGTGATTATGCAATCAACGGCAGTGAGACAGACAGACAAGAGACGGAGGGGGGTAGATGTGAGACACACACACACACACGCACACACACACACACACACACACACACACACACACACACACACACACACACACACACACACACACACACACACACACTCGGATTTGCACGTATATACACAGCAGTGTGGCAGGGAATTTCTCTCTTGTTAATAATTATTATGAAATGGCTTCACACGGAGCACTTGCCTTTCCGTGCTCAGCGTGAGGGCAGGTCTGTCCCAGCAACTTTCCACTGCACGCACACGTACCCACACTGCTTGTTACTTTTTCTTTCTTCAGTTCTTCCTCTCCCCCTCCTCCTCCATCCCCTCCACTCCTGACAATATTTACCAGACCCCGGAGGCTCCCAGCGGACGTTCCTTTCTATGCACCTCTCCCCCCCCTCCCGAACGCTTCCTGGGTGAACTGGGGTTTGGAGAGTCCCGGGCTTCAGCTGTGGCCTTGTATTCAGCAAAGCAAACAAATAAATGGGGAGCAGCAGGGACTTGGATGCATGTCTTCCTTCTTCTTTTCTTCATATCCCAACATTTTATCTCTAATCACCCTCTCTCTGTCGATGCACTCCTCAGCACATCTCTGTGATGGCTGCCTTGTTGATCTTCCGGGGACTTTTATAGTCTTCCTCTCTTCAATCTGTCTCACTGTTGTGAGGCCGATGCGGCTTCTTCACTCCAGGGCAACGTTTCATAAGTCTGACTTATGAGTTTACACTCTACTCTTCACCCCTTTCTCCCAAGAGTCCACTCGGTAGAAAGGTAAAGCCACACGTGTTCTTACCTCTTTGTTTTTGTCTTTTCTCCTCACAGCCAAGAAAGCACCAGACGGCTCAGTCATTGCAAATGGCTACTGCGATTTCTGCCTCGGGGGCTCAAAGAAGACGGGCTGTCCCGAAGACCTTATCTCCTGTGCGGACTGTGGACGCTCAGGTAGGGCACCGCTGAAAGGAGTGATTGGCCGGAGGAAGGCAGTGCTCTGTTGATGCACATTTCTGGAATGTTTTTTTTTATAAGGAAATTGCAAGTTTTCTTCGAAAAGTGTAAATTGGATGGACCATACCAGCGTTTCTGTTTCAGCCCATCTTAATACAAATCTTGTACAGTGTATTATTAGTTCTTTGATGTAATGTTGAGGTTTAGTCAAGGCGGCCATTGGTTGCCTTGATTACACTTCAGTATGAAAATCAACTTGCAGAGACCACAGTGATAGCCCAAACCTTCAAAACATGCACATGAAGAAAAACCCAAAAAGTTACTATTAACAGTACAACTGATGTCTGAAGTTTGAACTGTTTAACAGTTGAGACATTCGTGTGAGAAAAAAAATATTGAAAGAGGCCAATAATGTGTGCTTTTTCTTTCTTATATCTAATATGAAGAGAAATGTACAAAAGTTAAACCAAATATGAGTGTTGTTATTTTCCTGGTGCCATGTGTGCTAACCTGAACAATATTCAGGGCAGGAGCTGCAGTATCTCAATCGAATAGAACTAAATCATGTAAAACTACATCCATCCATGGTTCCCAACCTGGGGATCGGGGATTCTCTTTGGTAATGTCGGTTCAAAATTAGGTTTGCACATGTCAGGGAAATCTACAGGATGACTGACGAAGGAATCTACTGCGGCTGTACAATATAGAGCAAATTTACTTTGTGGGTGACCTGAAGAGGGGCAATATGTAGAGTATGTATTACAAAAGACTTACGGAAGTTACACTTAAAAAAAATAAAATAGTTGGACCATCTTAACTGAATTGCTTTAATTGGTAAAATCTAAATAAATCACATTGATTCATTTTGATGTTACCAACTGAAGCAATTCAGTAAATTTGGTCCAACTAGTTTCTATTTTCCTTGTAAGTTGCTCTGTTAAAATATTGGACCAATCAGATGGAGCCATATTGCCCTGGATGCAAGACCCCAAGGTCACAAAGAGAATAAATTAGGGGCAAGAGAAGGAGCACCTTTAACAGAGCGTCAATAAGAAATTAACAACATGTACTTTTACATCTATCAACTTCTGTTTAAGTATTCATTGCAATTCATTTCATTACTCACAATACTTGTCAAGATTAGTGCGTATTGTGCGAACATAGAAACTACCCATTGCTTTTACTTTCAAGGCATTCGGTTTTTGTGTGTTGGTGACAGTGGCTGTTCTCTGCTGGAGTTGGCTTCACTGCAATCTTTTAGAACTTCAGACATCATAAAGGGGCGTGCAGCATTTCTTAGAGCCATTCAGGGGGGTTAAAAAAACCCCGAATGGGAACCTCGGACTTACATTAACAATGCTGCACCCTCATTTTATGACACCAAAAGAATGATTAAACGAGCTCTTATCTGAATTGAGAGTACGAACACATTCCTTCTGGGACTTTATGGAATTTTCACAAAAATAGGGCACATGCGAGGTTGACATTTGAGTGGAAATTTCCTCAGTATATTCTTGGGCTGTTGTGTTAATCGCTGTGTCAGAATGAGAAAAACTACATGTTCATCAATCCTTTTCGACACATTTTTTTTTTTTTTTGCTGTCTCGATTGTCTCTTTGTCAGCAAATGGCTCAATGTATACAGCATCGTTTTTTGGAACATATTATACTAAATGTGTGCTTGGAGCGTTTAACTTTGGCTCCGGTTCCTTGTGGAGTGAGAAGGGAGGGAATTGTATCATTGTCTATACTGCAACCAGCCAAGTGGGGCAGTTACATTTATGTTGGCTTTACTTTTGGGTAGTTTTAATTTAATCTACTGTCTGAGACTACATTGCTGAGCAACATTAATGCAACTTTTGGCAAACAAAAAAAGTAATTTAAAATGTGTAATGATATTCATTGTGATGTGATAACTCTTGATGAAGTCGTTGCAAGTTGAATACTGATGGAAATGAATGGCAAACAATGGCTGTCTGAAAATCAAAACAACTCAACAAACAAAACTAAACGCATTGTTATGTCCTTTGGGAAACTGTCTGTAATGTAAATTGTTCTAAGAGACTTTTCACACATTTACCAACACATATAAACAAGGAGTTGTTTACATTTGTACAAGTTGAATTCACTTGTCAAAGGAGTCACAGTCAATAATGACAGGCATAATAAATGATGGATTTTCTTACGAGGTATAATGAAGAATAAACATAACTGGGGGGGAAAAGAACTCGATCTTGGCAGAAAACCTCAAGTCGGGAGTGAAAGTGAGATAACTAGAAATACCAAATCAATGTATTTGGTTGTGGCAGCTTGTGTACACATGCACTGGTACAGTAGGATTTTTAAAAAAAAAATGAGACATTTAATGTGTTCATTTTCACTCAACACAAATCTCTTCTTTGTAGTTCATACAGGCAGATTTATTGGCACTGACATGTGAATGATCCATCTTGGTTTGACCTTCTCGTCTGGCCAAAAAACACACGATTGTTGAGAGTGTTATGTGCTGCACACTTTACAGTTTTAGCTGCTTGTGCATCTGCCAAGTGTGATTTCATAAAACTTTGTCTGATTCTTCCTTCGCAAGTGTATCCCATTGTAACAAGGACAATACAAGAGTTTGTGAGAGACTGTTTTTACCATTAGTGTGTCTTTTGGTTGTGAATTGCAAGCAGTATTTGTTTTATTTGTTCTTACAATGGTTGTATAATTTATTTATTTATTTTTCCATCCAAAGCTTTGGTATGGGATGTGTTTGTACCTTCTGGTCATACATTACAGTGTATGTGGTGTGTACTTATTTGATTGCATGTACTGTATTTACATAAATATACTTTTTTTTTCCCCCTCCCACATGTTCATTTTTTGAAAAATAAAAGAAGAGAATAAAAAAAAGATCCATGTGATTTGTAGTTAATGGGCTAATGCATGCAAAACACTGGTATGGTCCTGTCACAGAGCAGACAGATAAAGGCCAGGGAGTGAGGCTGACGTAATAAATCGTTTACAGTTGTAAGCAAGTAACAGGGAAAACTAAAACAAAGAATCTTATTTGAAATACTAGAGAGCTGGATTTAAGGAAAAAATATTTTTTGTCAATAATTGGCGGCACTATGAAGTGAATTTGAGTTATTTTTTGGACAGTTTTTGAGGCAAAATGAACACGAGGCCTAGCAGTTTTCCATAAATGTACATTATTACTGTCAAATATTATACTCCCCTCCTAAAATTCTACTTTGACAAAAGCTTTCAAACCTCCAGACTTTCAGAAACCACAAGAACCAAGCAGATTGATAGACGGATAAACATAGTGAATGAACGTCCTCACAACACAGACAGCTATAGTGAAGAGAAACAACAACAAAAAAAAAAAAAAAACGAGTGGCCATGTGCTTGTGTGTATGTGTGTGGGTGTTTGCGTGTGTGTGTGTGTGCGTGCGTATGTGTGTGTGCACCCAGGCCACCCGTCCTGTCTGCAGTTCACAGTGAACATGACGGCTGCGGTGAGGACTTATCGCTGGCAGTGCATCGAGTGCAAGTCCTGCAGCCTGTGTGGCACCTCTGAGAACGACGTAGGCGCTCACTTTCTACTACATGTTAACCTTTCAACACATGTGGCTGCGCACACACACGCACGCGCACACACACACGCACACACACACACACACACACACACACACACACACACACACACACACACACACACACACACACACACACACACACACACACACACACACACACACACACACACACACAGTACTGTACTGTGCGAGACGGACAGAGTGCGGCAGGGGTGACCGGTGTCTAAAATTAATTGTCACCACGGTCTATGTGGATTTTATGTTTTTGACCAACAAAAATGTATGCCAATCATCCAGAATCTGTGTTGTTACGTCAGGATAAAAAATAAAATAAAACTACGATGTGTTTAGACTCACGGTTGCTAAGAAACTTCTCTTTATTTAGCACGTTAACCTGTTTTCTCTTACCAAGCTGTCTAAAATACTACAGACTGACAAACCTTTAAGTTGTGCAGGTTGCGTTAGAATAGCTTTGGAAAGTGTTGATTTACATAAAAGTGTTGTTTGGCCTTTTATTTATTTTTTAAGATGCATAAATGGTTAATGATCATGATTAAATTATTTGCCAATAGATAGTTTTTATAATAATAAAAGAATAATAAAATGTGAGGCTGTATTGTGCATCCGTCAAACACAAATTTTATTCCAAGTTTAATTAAGAAACTTATAAAAGGTTTTGAACAGGAACTAAAAAGCGAACCTGGTTCTGCTCACTTCTACTTCATTTACCTTTATCTAGGGTTTAGAACTCATTCCTGCAGCATTCACAAATTTCAGTTATGGATTTGCAATTTGATCACATTTAAATGATTTGAATTCTGTTTTGTAGAAGGCACAACTGGGATGAAACAAGTTTAAATCCAAGAAAGACAAAAAAACCTATTTAAACAGACTGACACTGTAATGCTGATTTTAAATGCAGTCTACCTGAAGTAACTCAGTATTCATAGTATTCAACACAACAGAATTAGCACCGCAAAACTGAACACAAAATGTTCGTGACACCCCCCCCCCTCAACCGCTTATTTAATGTGCGTACACACGATCAATACTTTAAATCACCTCACACGTGACTTTCTGTTGTTGTGTCGGGCTTCGATTGCAGGCCTGTATCTGTAACAATAACATGTGCTACGCTCTTCTGTTTCAGGACCAGCTGCTGTTCTGTGATGATTGTGACAGAGGCTACCACATGTACTGCCTGAGCCCCCCCATGTCTGAACCACCGGAGGGTACGTGTCTCTTGCCACCATGGACTTCTGGTCATTTATGCGTTTGTGCATGAGCAAACGGCTCACGTTTTCCATCAACACAATCCTAAATGGACGTTGTTCCGTATAGACGTGTTTGTGCGATTTGACTTGTGAGACCTTGTGTTTGTCTGGTGACTCTATTTTTAGATGGGATCCTCATCAGTCCTCGTTTTTAATTGAATTGCAGAGCTAGATGGGAGAATCAGGATTTGAGGAGTCCTCATGAGCTCAGACCTGCATTTAGTCCGCTTGCACAACACACACAGCAACGACTCATCCGAGAGCGTTTTGGGTGTCAGTGCAGACTTATGTAACCATCTGTACTGTAGGTGGGGGAGAGACACAGTGAGGAGAGTGAAACCAGCGGTCAGATGGGTTGGGTTTTTCTTTTTTCCCCCTGAGTTTGTTGTGGGTAAAAAAAAAATGTCGCAGCCCCCGGGTCTGTGCAGCTCTTTGTTGAAGCATTCTAATCTGAACGTACCAGGCTGAAAGCGGCCCGATGCAGCGCTCGTGGTCGCACAAATGGAGCAGGTACATCTATTTAAATCTGTCATTTGCCATATAAGATGGCGGCCTCGGGGTGTTTGACAGCGTTGTCATGGAAATGAGTAGTAGAAAGATAATCTGTTTCCATGGCAAAAGTGTCACTTGGCTGAACATACAGTAAGCGGTGCCACTTGTGTTCAACACTCACTAACAGTGTCAAGCTTTGCCCACACATGCAATGCTTTTTCCTTTACAAGAATTTTTTTATTTATTTTTTTTCCTTTCCCAGGAGTAGCCAGTTATTTCTGGTCCGCGCTCTCGCGGATCCTGTCACACCAGTGGTGAAACGTATATTATGTTTAAAAAAATAAAATAAAAAAAAAGAGTTTCTGCACCATGCTTATGCTCATAAAAACACCTTTAGGCAAGATCCACACTCACTTTGAAGTATTAAGGTTGAGAGGTACATTTTAGCATCTGTCTCAAGTTGATGTTTAATTAATGTCACAAATCCTGTGCCAAAATCCAAACTAGTTGTCAAATCCCCGGCATCCACAAACCACAGGCGCAGCATGTGGCGCTTTAACATGGGGCTTTAATTTACAGTGTTACTTAACGCTCTGTGTGAAATGAGGGATTAATCCACAAGGCTTTACAATAGCAGTGATTGAACTTCCGATCCATGATGTGTTCTGTGTGTGTGTGTGTGTGTGTGTGTGTGTGTGTGTGTGTGTGTGTGTGTGTGTGTGTGTGTGTGTGTGTGTGTGTGTGTTGTACAGGGAGTTGGAGCTGTCATCTGTGTCTGAGACAACTGAAGGAGAAGGCCTCAGCCTACATCACCCTCACTTAATCTGCGGAGCTGCGCCTCGTTTCCTCGTGGGCCTTCATCTCCTCCCAGACCACCTCTCCACCGCCCCCTCTTTGTGCCTCGGTGTCCCCCCTCCCCCTTCCCCCTTTCCCCCCTCCAATCTGTCCCTGTGACCTTTGACACGACTGAGCCCACAGTACCCTTGCTGCACCCTTCCTCCAATGTCTCTCCAGCGGCGAGCCAACCTTCATAATTTTTTGTCACTTAAACTCCCCGTTGTGTTTGACCTGAGCTGCTCCACCTCCTCCTCCTCCTCCTCCTCTCCTTCCTCCTTACATTCCAGCTCTGTCTCAACTGAGGAATTCATCAGCTGGCAATAACTTTGCTAGCAAGACACACACTCCAGCCTGCCAAGGACACTTCTGAGGCATACTACTCCACAGGAACCCTCATAAGGGCCCTCAGATGAGCCCTAATGATCTTCAGCTGCAACTCAGTCAAGTAGTGAGTGAGAATTAATAAGATGGATAGGTGTTGGGCAGAGGACAGGGCATGGAAGACCCTGGAAAACCATGGAGCAGTATGTTTCAGTGCTAGCCAACTGTGAAATAGACACCACAACCAAAATTCTCATCCACTCCCTCTGTCCTTTACTGCTTTATGGCAGAGTTTGGACGTTGAACTCTGCTCCTTTATTTGACTGCAGTCTTCAACAGGAGGGGGGGGGGGGGGGGGGGGGGTGGGATTGTACAGAATTTCCAACTGAACACTCCTACGCGCTCATAGAAATCTCCCCTCAATGGAAAAAAACGAGGAGCATCTGGTCAGGATCGCAGACCGTCTCGGACTTCGCCGGGTCCTTTCTCCTCGCGTGGAGTTTCCACAGATTACTGATGCATTTTGGGATTGACACTGACCGTTTCCACGCTCCTTGGACGAGAGGAGAGAAGGATTGTTTTTTTCCTCCAATCAGCTACAGTGTATTAAAATGAACAAAAAAAAAAACAATTTAGACTTTAGCATCTTTCACAAATCCTTTACCTGACCTTTATTCATCGTTTCCTTTACAAATCAATGACTGTGAAGCCAATGCGAGACTGAAACGCTCCTGGTGCTTGGTGTGTACTACGTGTGTGTTAAGAATGTAGGATTGAGGTGTGGAACAATTAAGATATTTTATTTTTTATTATTCCTGTTTTTTTTTTTTCTTTTTTTTTAATGTGTTTTCATTTGCATGTTGTTCAATTGTTTTGAGAGAGAAAAAAAAAAAAAAAACACTTTTAATTGAAATTGAAAAGAAAGCACACTTAATCCGCAATAATGTGTTTGTGATATAAAACTTTTTTGGCCAAACTGAGAATGGTTTAAAGTCTGTGTGCGTGTGTGTGTGTGTGTGTGTGTGTTTGTAGATCTGTGAGTTGCATCGAGCGGCAGGGAAGTTACGTGAATGTAAGGAAAGTCAGCATTTTCCTGTTTGGGCACTCTGGGGCAGAAGTGAGTCCAGTCTTGGCACTGAAATGTTTGATGAAGACAAGACGAAGAAATAGCTTGAGAAAGTTTCATGGCGGCGAGTTATGCGCCAGACTATTTCTTGGCAGGGACGGCAGGACGTCATTGTGTCCAGCGACGAAATGATTTGGCTTATAATTAACTGTGAAAAACACAAGAAGCGAGTTAGGCCGCTACCCCTTCTTTTTATATCTGCGTTAATCTTTGAGCTTTGGAGGCGCTGTTAGAGCGATCGCTTTGACTGAAGACCGTTTCTCGTCTACAAGCTTAGCTTCCCTAGAAAATATACCATTTTTATTTATTTATTTTTAATCCCAACTCTCTCAGAAATGCTGAGGCTTGTCTCGATGAGAGGTACGCTCTCCACCAAATTCAACTCAATTTACAAGCGACACCGTAGCATACATTATTTACGTCACACATCTCTTGGATGAAGCAGTTCCCATGTGCGTACCTTCGGCATCTTCAGTACATGTAAGAGATCAAATCCCAGTTAAATATCACCATAGCACAACGTCAGGGGTCATTGATTTTATGTTAGCAGATATGCTAAGCTCTTTGTTACTAGCTGAAAGCAATCCTCCTTCCAATTGCCCTTTAAAGATCAAATGCACCTTGAAGGGTGATTTTAATCATACACTAAACCTCTCGTGTAACTTAATCCACTATCTCATAGGAGATAAACAGTCACTTCACCAAAATATAGAACTAAGAAAAGTACTTTGCGTCCGTTTGATATTCATGGAGATGAAGAGGCCCAAAGATTTAAGAGTAAACAAATTAACAATGGTTTCAGGTCAAAGTAAAGTGGCAAGATGGATTTAGCAGGACACAAATCACCTCTGTGTCCTCCCTGGCGTGAGCCGACCTGAGTGAAGGAGTTCCTACTCGCTGGTGGTTCAAGTATGAATGTTGAGTTTATCACAATGGGATTAATACGCCAGCCAGGATGCACTTTTGTGCCGAAGAATTTAAAACTTTTCTATAAACTCATAGGTACATTATGTCATCCTCAACTGGTCCAACTGGACTTTTCAAATGCAACCTTAATGCTGAATGCTGGGGCGACAGCTGAAGCGGCGAGTCACGTGATTCTAACACCCCGTTTACGCGACAACGTTTCAAGTGAAAACACCGATTGTGTGGGGGTGGGGGGGGCCAGAAAAGATTCACATTTACACTGCAACGATTTTTTAAAAACAACAAAATGTCAGAAACACTGTTATTTCTATAGTTTCCATGTAGGGCTACTAGTAGTGCTGTTGGTTGTTTTTGTAACAAAACCACACACACATGCACAAGTAGAACAATACGCTATAAACATTAACAATGGCGAGTACGCGAGCATTTGTATAGACGGACTGCTGTTCGGGGTGACTCTCAACTATAAGCCCCAGGAGAATATGGACTGGGAGTCATGACACTCTGGAGGCCGCCATTGTTGTCACTGTATACGCGCGCATGTGCAGAAGAACTATTTACTACAGACGTAGCAGCATTTTCAAAAAAGTTGCATTTTCAATGGCTCTGGTCATCGTTGTCGTGTAAATAGGCACCCGAGATGCAACAACAGTTTCCCATTTTCACTTGAAAACGTTGAGTAAATGGGGCCTTGGTGGTTTTAGAAGGTCTTACCTTATTGATCTGTGAGCTTTAAGCTTGGAGACAATTGCTGTGGAAAGTGGTTTCAACCGATGGCAACTGGAAACTGCAATGTCAGCCTTCTGTGCACATTAAGGTATGAAACATGGAAAAGATTCCTATCACTTTGGTTTGAGTGACGCTTCATTCAAATGCTGCCTCATGTCTCTTGAAAGGGAAATTGCAGTCAGGTGGCCTGTAAGAATGAAGCCAAGCTACTTTTGCCATCTGAAGCGGAAGGATAGGTGCAAATACTGTGCTCCCCCGGATTCAGTGCAACTCTACTGTTGCATAAAACGACACCGGAAATGTTTCTGAATTCATATTTTGATATCGTTACTACTGCTTTTTTTAAATAATGACAAAAAAAAAAAAAGAACCTTTAACTCACATTTCTGTTTGATTCCTTGTTTAGTTATGTAAATTGTGTTTTGTTTGTTTGTTGTTTTTTTTTCACATTTTGCACAGTGTGGCTGCGTTTGCTCTTTAAGTGTGTTTACGCCTCAGTATGTGTGTGTATGTATGTGTTAGTCTATGTGTGTGTAACCAATTATGACTACTGCAAGGTCAAAAAACCAAAATGATGTGAATCTTTTCTTCCTTTCTTTTCTCAGTGGAACCAGTTGCATGGCACGTCACTGCTGCAGGATTGTAACGTTGAGTCCAGATTACAGTTGTACTTGAGGGTACACGTTTCACACGGGGCACCTGGATTGTGCGTTTTCCTTTCATGGGGTTTTCGTTTCATGTATTTGCCAACAAGAAAAACGGTGGTATCCAATCAAAAATCTTTTATTTTCATGATCCAATCAGAGCTAACGTCCCGACATGAAGTGTGCAAATAGTTTGATGGTGAAGTGAAAATGTTTAATGCTGATTGTTATATTACGAAGTGTTTGTGATCTGGATGGGCTATGATGAGGATGAGGATGAGAATGATGATGATGATGATGATGATGTCAATGGTGACTGAAAAGCCCTCATACTGGGAGCTTTGCTGGAACTTAATAGGAGAAGCTTGGTGGAGTCAAAACTAATTTTGATTGTACTATCTGGGGGGGGGGGGGGGGGGGGGGGGGGGGGGTGGAGAAGCGATGGTGGTTTGGGTGGAAGAGGGGGTGGGGGTGGGGGGTGCACATGTGAATATTAAATGAATCCGGAGCCTTCCCTTTGTACAAAATGGATGAAACAAACTGAGGTGAAGGTTGGCCACACCGGGAACCTCGGGGCCCGTAGTCCATGCCATTACCTAACCCCCACCCCCCCAACCTCAGTGTTTTGGCTGTTGGAGCGGTGGCTCAGTCAGAGGGCCGAGAATTCGACATCTCTTGTAAATTGTCGTTCTGTGATCTTGCTTGCACTTTTCGCCCCTTTCTGCCGCCCCCCCCCCCCCCACCCGAAAAAAAGACAAGACTCTAATTGTAAGTATGTGTGGGTGTGAGTGCGATTTGCACTTTTTTAAATTTTTTTATTTTTTATAATTTTGAATCTTTGCATATTTTTTTTTCTTCCTTTTCAATGTGATTGTCTGTGGTAAGTGACACTGTATGGAGATGAAGATCTTAATTTGTATTTTTTACCTCGGGAGGGAGATGAAATCTTTTTTGGACATTTTTTTAAAGCCCCCCCCCCCCCCCTCCCCTTCTCCTCCTCCTCTGTCTGGTACCTGGGAATGCTTTGAAATGTGGACTGTGACCGCATTGCTGTCATCACTGCTGTCAGTCATTCTCTGTGAATTCATTCGGCTTTCTCAATTTACCTGGTTTTTTCTCTCTTCCCTCGACTCATTTTTTTTCCATTAAAAAAGATGAGATTGAAAAATGAGCTCTACCTTTGGCGTTGTCATTATGTGTTTGTGTGAGCGTGTGCTCGTACATTATTTCTAGTTCCCGTGGTGTAAATCACTGAATATCTGTGTGTGTGTGTTTTTGGACGGCAGTCTGTCTTGTCTGTCTGCTCGTCTGTTGGTCTGAATCGATGCCAACTAGGGCGGCTCACAAGTCAGTTTAGCATGTTTCTCCCTCTCAGGTGGGGATGACTCGTCCACGCCGTCCTTTTCTCTCATGCAGTCATATTGCGGGATGGTAGACGAGGCCATTTCTTTTCTCCGCTCACTGTGCAGATTACAATCTATCAAAGCAGCGCACTCAAAGTCAGCGTTAAAACCCAGAAAACCTAATTACCATTTCCAATTTAAACCGAGCACCTTTCAGCTAAAACATACTTAGTCAAACCCTTATTTGTGCAGCACAATCTAAATACATTTTAACCCATTCATGTGCTTGAAAAATGACAATGAATTGACAAAAGATTAAGAAATGCCATTGTTTTGCCTTTAAAGCTGGCATGAAAAACTGGGAAATAGGGGGACAAAAGAGCCCCATTGTCACCCACAATTGTTTTCAAGCAGCACTGCAGGAAAGAATACACTTTGCTATTCAGGGCAGGTATACAGTTTTGCTATTTGTGATGTATTTCTGGAGATGAGACATTCATCATAGCTGCTGTGTCGGCCAGACCTGGCTGAGCAGCAGCGGTATACGGTGAAGTCAAGCCGATCAACAGTTCCATTTTTTTCCTTCCCTGCTTCCTTCCAGAAGACAGAAAACTAGTGCACACTTGGTTCCTTGGGGGAATATAGGTATTTTTAACAATATGCTCCGAAAAAACCAATTCCTCCATCCATCCTCTGGCAGAGCTCCAACCTTATCCAAAATCCTGCACATCACCCCCCCCCCCCCCCCCGCCCCCCCCAACCCCAGCCATCCTGTGCATACAAAAACCCACACAGAAAACGCCTGTGTGCACCCCCCCACACACACACACACACTCATACGTGTGCACACATACATGCTCACACATACTCACATACACACACAGCCTACAGCCCTCATCTTCTTATGAGCTTCATTACTCTGACCCCAGTCTCCCTTTCATATCTCTGAGGGTGTTTATACTGTGTGTGTGTGTGTGTGTGTGTGTGTGTGTGTGTGTGTGTGTGTGTGTGTGTGTGTGTGTGTGTGTGTGTGTTAATACCCAGTAGAATGTGTGTATGTATGTTTTTTAGGCCCACAGTAAGTAAAAATATGTGTGTGTGTGTGTGTGTGTGTGTGTGTGTGTGTGTGTGTGTGTGTGTGTGTGTGTGTGTGTGTGTATACTGTATGTCACTGTAGGGATACTGTACTGCTGCGTGTGTGTGTGTTTGTGTGTGTGTGTGTGTGTGTGTGACTTCCCAGCCAATTACCACATCTCCCAGACAGACTGAGACTGCCTCGGCCCTGCCAGCCAATCGGAGAAGGGCTGCGCACTGCCGGGCCGGAGGTGGTTGCCATGGTAACCAGGAGGCCTGTTTGCATGGTAGCTGATGGAAGAGTGATGGATTACAGTAATGGGATGGAAGGAGGAAAGGAAGGAGGAAAGATGTGGAAGGAGGGAGTGAGGAAGAGAGGCAGGGGGAGGTCTGGAAAGAGGTGAGAATGAAAGTGAGAGATAGCAAAGAGTGAGAGAGAGAGAGAAGATGGGAGGAAGGTTGGGAGGGGTGAGCAGGGGTGAGGCGTGCGGGAGGGAGACAGACTCATACATAAAGATATTGGAAATGTATGAATGCATCTGAAATGAAGCGACTTAAAAAGATGAAAAAAAAAAAAAGAATGAGAGAAAATGATAAAGCGGTAGTGGGGGAGGATTGGGAGAGAGAGGGGGAAAAGATATTGAGAAATGAGGTTGAAGGGGGGGTGGGGGGTGGGGGTGGGGTGGAGGGGGGCATCTGTGGTGTGTGTGATTGAATTCCTCTCTTCCCTTCTTGTGTCTGGGCTGAGACGTGTGTCTGGCCATCTGTCCTTGGAGCAGACAGAGAGGCAAGAGCGTGGAAAGATGCAGTCTCACCTTTTTGCCTCCTCAGCAGCACTGCAGTCAGTTTTGTTCTGGAACTACTTCACCCTGCTCCCCCCCCCCCCCCATCCCCACCACCCACTCCTCCTCAAACTACAATGTGAACTCCAATATCTCAGACAACATCGTGCCTGTATATAAAAAGCGACCCGATCCACTTTGTCTTGTGCTGTGAGAGACGCGATCTTTTCAGGGCAGATTGTCCACCTTTGTGTGGACGTTCAATATTTTAGCTTAAATATGTCGAAAGCTGCACAGGTAAGCAGGACAAGAAGTTCTGATTTGGAATACTCACTTGTATGAGTATTTATTGGAGTAATTTTACACCAGTAGAATTCACACTGTAACCTAACTCTTTACTTAATATCAAAACTTGGTGCTCAGCATATTCAGGATGTGATTTCATACTGAAACATCTCCATCTTCATTTTTGGAGCCAAAATATTAAATATTCAAACAGAGCAAATTCCTGAAGTATTTAAAATTTTATAATCTTCATATACCTTCTCTTCAAACTTTGCCTTTCCACAGGTAAACTAAATCTGAACACAACTAAGTGGCTCTAAGAAGAGTACTAAGAGTAATAGTATTTGTAATTGAGCACAAGATGTCTAAGTCTGGCCCCAGTGTTAAAATTTAAATGTTCTCTCTTGTTACTGGTCCTAAAATATTGTACATTTTGGCAAAAATTTCTGCTTTTAACCCATGGTGGCAACATGATTATATAGCATAAACATAAATCATGTCAACTGTTGACCACCTCAAATCCTATATTCAATTCTATGGAATGCAAATATCATGACCCATGAAATGTATAACCGTAGTAAATCAACTAACGCAACAAATTAAATAAGGAAAATATTTTATATACATCAGGAGCTATGAATGACAAAGAAAAGTCACTGTACATGTTACTGTTGACCTCAACATGACATTTTAGTTATAAATGAATGGATGGATGGATGGATGGATGGATGGATGGATGGATGGATGGATGGATGGATGGATGGATGAAAATCAGATGAGGGTTTCAAACCTCTGAAACTTTTGTCGTGTCATCCTGTGACTATCCCACCCACCATCTGAAATCCACTGCAGACTGAAGACTATGAAGGAGTCACTATGAGAGGTCAGATACACCATTTTTGGTTTAATTTCAGAATTCCCTTTACTCTTATTACACGGGGAAGTTTCAATTTCAATCAAATGAGGTTCCCTCTTGGCAGCGATGCCTGGCCAAGGTAGCAGTCGTCACAGAATCCCAAAGAAAAATTAAAAAGTGGTCATGGGCCAAAATATCAATGTTGTCAAACTACTGATCTGGTGTCGGGAATGTGTTAAAACTGTGAAAATTCAGCTTTTGTTCAAAGACACTGTAGAATTTGACTCCCCTCTATTGCTGGGCTCTCATTTACATGGGTGTCAGAGTTTGGGCTTTTTGCTATTTGACTACTTTCTTTAATTAAAGTGAGTTGATTAGTCTAAAAAAATTCAAGAACCCATTCAGAAAGCATTAAAAATGTATTAGTATTTTAAATAATTTCCCCAAAATATGTTGGATGTACTAAGAGTCATTTAAAGCCTCTTATTACATCTTATGGAGTGATTATATGCTTGTTTTTTGTTTTGTTTTTCTTCCTTACCGTTCATTTTGTAGACCGACATTCAAATCCACGCCGGTTCAGTGAGATGACCGACCAATGTTTCTCCTCCCACTGAGGGGTGAACGTTTAATCATTTTAGATGACCAGCTGGGTGCATCCATAACACATTTTTTCACTTTGAAAACACCACTGAGTGACAGTCATAATCTATATCCATTGCTATGTTACCTTTTTCTTTTGGCTACCAATTTAAGTGACTCAACACACCACCTTGTGGAGAAAAGTCCCACTGCAGGACTGACCAAGCTGGGGTAAGTTTGACTTTGGTAAGAATTACTGGAGCACGTCGTACAATTTACAACTGAATTACAAGCCACTTTTAGATGATGTCAGAACTGCTGTTTTGTCTTGTTTAGCCGATTTTATTAAGGTTATTTTGATTCATCTCAAACAATCATAGTAACTTTGAATGTTAAAATCTTTGTTCATAACAAAAAGCCACTTATCTTGGATGAATAAAGAATAACGTTATAAATCTAAGTTACATAGTACTGTTTTGTGTAATTATACCAGTACTGTTATGGACAATGAAGGATTGTAGATGATCAGTCGTCGATGAATCCAGCTCATCACGAGAAACAAACCGCGACTTGGTGTAAGAGGTTTCACATTGATAATATAGTCAATTAAGGTGTCATCGGAATCCAGGAAAGTAGAGCTGCATGAAAGCTTTGTCCACACAGGAAAGGAGCAAAATGTCCTTTTTATCTCTTCATGTATTACAGGTGTGACCGCAGATAGTCCAAACAAACAAAATGTCTTCTTCACATTTTCTCGTCTCCTAACAGGTTGTCACAACAAAATAATGTCCTTTAAAAAAAACTACCGATATGAAGGAGAAGGAGGAAAAGTGTTTGTTTTTATTCTAAGTGGCTAATCAGTGATGTCCCAGAGACCAATACAAATCAAAGCACGTCACCGGCATTCCATTCTGGTCTACAGTGTGCCACACATAAAGTCTTCCTGCAGAACTACACTCAGCTTCCTCCCGAGTCTGAAGATGCTTTTGAGTCAAGGATTAGGATAAATCTGCGTCTGGGGATCCCAACTCCCTGTGATCTCTCCAAGCGACAAAGCGCCATTCAAGTCAATTAAAGGCGCAGTCCACTAAAATTAACTCCTGGGACCGAATGAAAAACATAAAAGACACAGCCAAAATCCATCATAGTGGCAGATCAGTGTGCTCTCTTGTCATTCAGAGTGTCATCTTTAATGATTATCTGCCACGGGCGTCACTTTGAGTATGTTTTGTGGCTTTGAAGCCTTCAATTGAGACAAATCTGTAATTTACTCGTTTTGAGGGTTGATAACTCATCCAATCAATGGCTGAACCATCGGTCTGCAGAATGAGTATTTTCCAGGTGGACGAGCACTTGAATAATCTAAAAGTGCAATAGTGATCAAAGGGAAGACGCGCGCTGCAAAAGGTTCAACTCCGAAGAACGATTCAACACTGCAACCTAGTGGCAGACTTCGGACACAACACAGGCGAGTAGAAAAAATAAAATTCTACTAAATCAAGTAACTTTAGACACAAAAAATGAGACATTTATTAATTTTATGCGAGAAAATATTGAAAACAATAAATGCAAAGTGAAGCAAATAAGGCATGCATGCCATTGTCTTTTCTTGGCAATGTAAATTTTCATTATGATTATTATTATTATTATTATGGATGTAGTTATGTTTGCTTCTCTTTGAATTTGCACACATTAAATAAAAACTAATGAGGATTTACCAGTGAAATGCTTCGGGTTGATCATCACCCGCACCCTGTTTTCTCCACTCGCTGCATGTTTACATCTGAAATTAGATACAAAGCCAAACAGTATGGATCATTAATTTACATTCATTTATTTCCCTTAATAATAAAGCAATTACACTGAGCTGAGCAAACACAGTTATAACACTGCTCACTGTCATGTAGCGACTGTCCTGCGGTCGTGATCCGCAAGATTCACACTGATGGTTTTGTTGTGAGAAATGAACGTCAGTGGGGTAATGGGAAACTACACGGCTGATTAAATAGGCTGCAGTCTTTTTTTTTTTTTTAATATATATCTTATCTCTCATGCTCTCTATGTTTTCTGTGGCACCAACCAGCCTTGGTGGCTTTCAGTGTTCAATTCCATTTAACTTCCTGTGCTTTAACCTCGCAGGATTTTCAGGCCCGGGCCATCAGTCACTTGGTAAATTAAGGGAAGGTTCAAACCAGGGGCAAAACCAACCAGAGCACCAGACAATCTATCAAATATGGTGGGAGTAATAAGAAGTGCTTTGTAGAGTAGGAACACACAAAAAAAAACACATAAATAAATGCAATAATAAACAGATTGTTTTTCTCAGATCACTCAATTAAAAAAGAAATGGGGACGACTACTTGCTGCGGTTTTGATTTTCCCATCCTGCCGTTTATTTGCTGCATTCAGAGGTCAAAGGCAGCATTTACAACATGTCAATTCAAATCGATCATCTATAAAAGTAGAGCGTGTGTCAGCCTCCTTAACTGAAACTGGGAGTTAATTCCACATGAGAGGAGCCTGATAGCTGAAAGCTCTGCCTCCCAATCGACTTTGGGAAAACCCAGAAACCTCCATTAAGACGGCAAGTTTACCTAAATAATCAAAACACTTAGAGAGTTAAGTAAAGAAAAGAAAAAGGATCCTGACAAATAAATAAAAAATCCTTCATGTAATAATGCCACTTAGCAGAAATAAATGCGCAGTAAAGTCTAATTATGTAAGTAAACATTGTGGTTTTGCTTCTCGGATTCACAAGAAAACACAAGAGAATGTGTGTTTGGTCGATCAGAAAAGCCTCAACAATAAATCCACACTGTGGGAAACCTGTTTATTTCTGCAGCTTATTTCCCTTTTATTCTGTGCCACTTTACAAAGGTGGGACATGCATTTGTAGGATGAGCAGCTGAGAATTTTATCAAAAATATTTGTTAACTCTTCTCCATCAAACTCCTTGTGCCGCTGACCGGATCACAGTTGGAAGATGAATGAATGAATGAATGAGTAGACGCAACATTATTTAGTAGATTACAGCCGCGTGTGGTTGCTGCTGTTGTAGCTGCTGGGGAAGGAGTTTCAACAACTTTTACCATGAATATATTTCATCATTTTAATGTTAAGGATTTCAAATTCCTGCCTTTATTAGTTCAGTCGTGAATTTCTTCCAGTTCTTTACAGGACGTGGTCAGAGGATTCAGGATCTAAAAACATTAAAACTCAAACTTAGTTTAAGGAAAGGGCTCGGTACAAGAGGTACAAGTGGGGCGAACCAGACGTGACTCGGTGAAAGTTAAAGGGTTAAATAAGAGGAAGCGGACTCAGTATGCACATACAATGTATTCACATGAGGATGTTACGACCTCAGATATAAAGCTGTTGGACTCAAATCAACAACTCAGATACCAAAGTAGTTTATCTAAAAAGTCTTTGCTCAAAGTTTAAAGGAAAAAAAACCCCAACAAATCATGACAGGAAACAGAAACATAGACGAGAACCACCGTAACGAAAACAGGGAATAATATCTGACAATACAATTATTGTATACATACGACTTCTCACTTTATATACTTCCTGTGCTACAACACACTGTGCCACTACCAGCCATTAACATATTTCTGTTTAGATGCCTTCATCGGTTACAATATTCACACGATTTGACTATGACTATGGGGTATGTCGAGTTCCTGTTCTACAAGTTAATCAAGATTTCTGATCTATAATAGCAGAGGGAACCTCATTTTTAAGTTAAATCCAGCAGTGAACAGGAAAGTGCTCAGTCACAGCAGAATGAGTGGTGTTTTGCCCTCCTCTCTTTCACCTTCAGAAACTGGGAAATAGACCTTCAGCTATTTGATAAATTGTTCACCGAGGCTTCATCAGACGGCCAAAGGTAACTGTGGTGTTCTACTCATCATTTGTGTATGTGGGGCAACTTACATCTGGAAGAAAAAGATACTTACTTGTCATTAGTTTAAGGTGGAAAAAACAAAATTGACTTTTATTTGTTTTAGTTCAGGATTTTTCACCAGATTACCGTGTTGGTTGATACTGGTTGTGTTATAAGCACTTTCTCTCTCAGTGTGTCTAAAGCTTAAACGTTGAAGTGGAAGATTTAACAAGATTTGCAAAACTATTTTTACTTAACCAACAACATTCTTGACAGAAATTAACATAAAAGTCTTGAAAGAACTTCTTTTCAGCAAAGTTTAGCAGAAATTTATGATGTTGAAAGTAACAAAGTAGATTGCTTAGTGTAAACTGGAGGATATCAATACAGTAAAATACTTCGGTGTACGGAAGGTGCCAAAAATACTACTTAATTAGAGTAATATGAGACGCTATTTGTAATAAACATTGAGATAATCGGAGGCGTTGTTGGTTCGGAGGCACTTTTCTTAACATCTGAATGGGAAATTAATCACAGTAACTCTTCTTCTTTTTCTTGGAGTTAAAGTGTTAATTGATCGTTTGTGCTTTTGGAAAGAAATGTAGAACATATTACAAATACCTGGAACTCAAATGAACACATACACAACTACAAATAAACAAAATCAAACTCTTTATAATTCCATTTTTTTCCCCCAAACTCACAGATATCAGCATTTGATACGAACTTCACTAGTTAGTAAACTAGTTGCCATAAATAATAATACCACACATGATGGACAAAAATATATGATAGTCTCTATAGTAATAATAACAACTTCTCATATCTAACGAGACTCAAACGAACATTAAAAAGTCCAAAAACGTGTATTTGACTGCTGGCCAGTAGAGGGCGGTAGGGCTTTGAGAGTAAAAATGTGTTAACTTGATAGTAAGTTATTTGTCTCTTGGTTCTAAACTTGAAATTGTGCAATATGATATTTATGTTTTGTAAGAATGCCACAGGTTATTATTATTGGCATTAAGTAATTAGTTTCACGGAGCACTGGTATCCAGCCGTGTATGTTCAATTGTTCTGGAACGGTTGAAACTGACTTAACGGGCCAAATACAGCCCATCTCAATACAGCGCTTTTATTTACTGTCTTACTGGACAAACATATCCTGAGGCCTGACTACGAAGTGGGATTTTATCTTATTGAGGTAACTTCAGGGATCAAGAAAGGGTTTACCAGGGTGAATCAGCGGGGTAACTTACTGTGAACCGCAAACCTGCTCCAGAGCAAGGCATGTTCTGGATGAGAGGTCAACGTCCAGAAAAAGCATCACCTCCTGACCAATCAGATCACTTAGAATGGCCACCTCATTTTCTAAGTGAGAGGAGCGCTTAAGAGAGACAGAGTTCTTAGGGATAAATGCAATACTTCTGACATAATAAAATAAAGCCTCGTCACTGACCATGAGTTTGAAGCATGTTTTTGTACTTGTTCTTGACTTGTTCTCAAGTCGGTTTGGCGTCATCTGAAATAATGAGGTTAATAATAATGGCCACGCCTGACAGGAAGAGCACTGAGGAAGCTCTAGCCCAAATGTCTGCTGTTATAAAGTGAAATTGACGCCGCAAACTCCGCCCTGGGTTGATATCCGGCTTCACAATACCGCGTATCAAAGGGCTGCACATGTCGGGCTTTGTCAATCCGGATAACCGAGAGATAACCCCGGTATGTTAGGCCCGTTTCGTAGTACAGGCCTCAGCTGTGTCTGAACAATGTTGTTGTCACTTGTGAGATCGGACACATCTGGATTAATCAGTTTGTCCAATAATGTGAGACAGGATAATAAAGGAGCTGAATTTGAGTTCAGGAGGTAGTGAGAATATTTTTCACCAGTTGCCACTTTTTAAAGGAAACTGGTGATTCTAACTTGCCTGGAGGTGGGAATCTCTCTCTCTCTCTCTCTCTCTCTCTCTCTCTGATAATATACTAGTAGTGACTTGACCTCTCCGGGCACGAGGAGCTAATCAAAGGACAAACACATTCAGATGTTTCCACATCGCCAGAAAACATGGAGGAGTGGGAAAAGTCCCACCTGAACAGACACTCCAGCGTTACCTAACCAAAGGCTGCTTGCAAGAGATTACAAGCGATTCTTGTCAAAAAGCACAGGACAAATATTCCAGGAGGCAAATAGCTACAAACCTACATTGTTTTCCGGGTCGTTTTATGATAATAAACCTCATTCATTACGCTGCTGTGTTTCGTCTCGCCACAAAGCTTTAACTTGAAGTGAATTACAGTGTAAATTGAGGTTGTTTCCGTGTGGCCGACGAGAAAGATAAAAAAAAATACGGACCTGGTTTAATAAATTATCATGAAAGAAATTATAAGCACGTTACACCTTATGTCCGCCTCTGAGCTGTAGAGGAAAATGACATCATTTAATTAAAGTGCAGGAACCTCGTAAGTACAGCACTTTGTTCATATAAATTGATAACATCCCTGCTAGAACCCCTGTTACTTCCTAATAAAAACTACTCACTTCAAAGAAAAAAGACTTTCAAACTGAAAACACAGGCAGCCAATAATATATACAGGAGGATGTATATGTAAAGCTCTAAAACTTTAAGCATCAAGTTGTTGGCAGCCTTCAAAAAAGACCGTTTGACCCTTGTCCCAGTCTACAGCTGACTGAGTTGACTGGTTCTGTTTCATTCCGCACAAATATCTCAGGTTTAACTGGCGAGGCTTCAGATAGGAGGGGACAAATGGGGAGAAAGGTGATGGAGTCATATATATATATAGCCGCTATTTCAAGGCGCAGCGTGGCAGAGGTCTGGTGCACCAGCAGGTGAGTGGGAACGCAAACAAGCCGAGCCTCCTCCCACGTAAAGGACCGTGCTGGTAGAATAGATCTACACAACTTGAACCATACACAGTCGTCCTGAACGCAACTGTTTCTGTTTTGTCCTTGTATTTTTTATTTATTTTTTCTGTTTCACTCCAGAGGGCAGCCAAGAATCGTGACATTCACACATTCTGTGTTCCACAATGCTCACCGTGGTGAGGCTGTGCGCTCCTCTCCTGCTCCTCCTCCTCCTCTCTGTCCATGCAGACATTGTAGATCGCTTTCAGGTTTGTGTCCCCCGTTCCTGTTTATTCCAAAACCCATGAAGTAGACGTGTTTTTGGATTGACTTATAGGCGGATCGTGTTATATTGTCGCCTTTCTGCAGGACGTGCCAGATTGCTTGAAGTATTTCTATAAACAGAAGGTGCCTGGGTGGGGGTCCGCCACACCTGACGCTGCACACCTTTGTCAGCGCTTTGTCAACAGGTAGTAAAACACATGACGAGCTTCAGGCTGGATGCAGTAGTATAAACACAATCAATGGCAATGTGCTTTTTTATTACATATACTTCAAAATTCCAATTTGCTGAAATAACACCAACTCGGGACAATTAGGACAATTATATATATATATATATATATTTTAACAAATAGTGGCACCCGACCCACCTGTCTTCTTCCTATTGTTGGAACATGAGTGCAGCAGTCTCATTATCTAAGATTTGATTTATCAAGTGAAAGTGAAAAACTGGATCGTTCCTAAAATACCCATTCGCCAAATAACTTCTTGGTGTTTTTTGAGGAAGAACTCTGATTTCCCACTGACTATTATTTCTATCCTTTGCTCCACCAGGTACCACTTTGCCACGCTGTACGACACCAGGCATCGCATCGCCGTCTACTCTGCTTACGTGTTCCAGCCCAGCAATGGAGGCGGCAGGGAGAAGAGATGGTTTGTCGAGCCTCAGGTTGGTGCTGCAGCCGCCGATATTGTCCGAGTGTATCGGTTGATTTGGCTCAAGGTAATTAGATGGAATATGTATCCAGAGGATTGAGTTTCACTCTGTGCTTTCAAATGAGTTTGAGTTGTGAGGAACGGACCGGGAATGTGATGAACAGATGCTTGTTTGTACATTAAGGGAGAGAAGTCGACAATAACAGCCATACTTTTCTTTGTTACTAGAGTTACGGGTGACGAGAGGGTTTCAAATTACATTGGAGAGGATTTTTAGATATTCTACAAGATGAGAGTGTTACATGTACAAAAGTCATTAAAGATGAAACAGGCAAAGAAGAGAGATTCAACTGAGGAGGACAGATGCTTGTTGGAGAGACCCTAAGACCCACAACCTATAAAGTCTAAAAGTGAGTCTGATAACATTCAAACTCAGAGGTTTTCCATGTGCCTTCCAGCTGGTGAACGCCTCCTGGCAAGCGGAGATGAAGGATGGTTACTGGCTGGGAAAAGATCACCCTGGGGTTTACCTGGGAGAGAAACAAGCTCTGAATGAAGACTACACTCACTCCGGCTTTGACCGCGGCCACCTCAACCCCAACGGACACCATGCAGGTTGACAAAGCTCAATCTGAAGGGGTCTGAATGGGGAGACTGCAGGTGGCGCTAAAGTTGAGAAGTCTGATACCAAATATCGTTTGAAACTTTAAATCCTGGGAACCCAAGCTGCTGATCTTGTTGGAAGTTCTGACTCCCAACCCATCTTCCTCCGGCCTGTTATTTAATGTTAAAAAAATATAGGCTCGTCAAATGATCACATGCGCACTTGCAACGTTTCAGAAAAGTTGTGTTTAACCCCATTTCCACGGAGACGGAGCTGGAGTGTTTTGACAAAGTTGTGTTTTCAGAGGCTCTGAGCACCGTTGTCATTTAAACATACCAATGACATGCAATGATGTTCCCACGTGGTGAGGCACTGCCTACTGGGTACTGATTCCATCAGAATCAGATTTACAGATATATGGCCCCAGCAGAGTAGATTATTCACCTTTTGACCGGCAGCAGTTAAGGAGTTAAGTTTCAGATCTCATATCAATTTTCTTTGCAATTAGAGAGAAAATACTTTACAACCACACCCTCACAGTCACGCCTGGGTTCAATTTAGAGTCACCATTCAACCTCATGTTTTTGGACTGTGGTAAGAAACTAGAAAAAGCCCAGGACAGTATTTGAACCCAGACCTTCCGGCTGTGATCCACCATGCAGCACTACTTTTTTAATCCCACAGGGAAATTCTTTCCAGTTGCTCCACACAGAACAGAGTAGGATATCAATAGAATAGAATATTAAATTGTCAAATAAGCAAGAACAAAATGTTCAACAACAAAAAAGAAGTGAATACTGATGTGCAAAAGAAAATAATAATATTCCCAGGGCAAATGGTTAAAAAATATAAACACACTGAAGGGCTGGACAGTAGAAGCTATTGACAAAGAAGTGATCCGCTGATCCGTGTAAACAAGCCAGTACAAAAAAGTTAAAAAAAATAAAAGTGCTCCTTTTATTTTCAAGTCTAAGAGAGTAAAACTTAACAACACACCAGGAAGAAAGAACCCAAGAGTGATGAAAGGAGTTTAAAAATAATTTTTTTAAAAATAGTGATTGAAAACAGAGCAACTAGGCAGTATCTAAAAACGTATAATTTACTGCTCTTACCTTTACTTAAAAATGAAATTCATGATCCTTCTGTATAAAAAATAAATAAATAATAATCCCTGGGATTATTATCTCCTGCTCCGATTGAAAGTTCAGTTTAGAAAATAGTTTGAGGCTGGATATATAATCATTGAGGAAGCAGGCGGACAGAGAGTGAGAAAACTCTCTGAACGTTACCACAGGTCGTAAACACAGGTTTAGTGTGCGGTTTCTTCCTCTGCAGTTGTAGTTTAAGAGTCTCTGGACTCACGAGTGCCCCCTAACATGAGGCATGAGAACTGCCGCCTCATCTGCTGCCTCTTCACCGCCTTTGCAAAAACACAGGAAATGTACAAATCAAGTGATTTATAATTTAAAAAATAAAAATTGTTTAAGTTAAATGGAAAATGTAGATATGGTTCAAAACTACTGGACACATATAATGTACTTGTATGATTAGATATTTTATTTTTCCCATGATGACAGGTGAGGATTTGCCTCCCCTGCCTCTAATGGCTGCTCATCACTGAAACAGACTCCCAAAATGCACCAAAAGTTTTCTGTGTCCATTTGAAAATGTTGTGAGAATTCATATAATTTTCTTTATGTAGGTATTTTTTCACTGCTTCAGCAGTCTCTATTGGTGGCTGCCATGTAAAACCACTCCTCCTACACTGGTAGCATTTAACTGGTGTTACTCAAGGACACGTTGACATACAGATAGAGTGAGACGAGGGATCGTACCTGCAACCTTACAGTTGCGAGACACCTTTCAAAGCAATTCTCGTTAACACCGTACCAATTTCTGCCTGCAGAAGACAAGAGGAGGCAATATCCTTGGCCTGAATTGTCTTCACCATTTCAAATGATCATTCAGCAAATTTGTAGGATTATGCTGTACAGTTTTATTGATTGTGACACTCTCTTTCTCTATTCTACCCCAGATAATCTTTGTGCCTTTTCTGTATACCCACAATCTGTAACTTATGGCCTCTCTTCACGCCTCTATCTTGCAGTGCCCAGTCGCAATGCCACGTTCACCCTGACCAACGTTGTCCCTCAGAACCCTAAATTTAATCAAAACGCCTGGAGGATCCATGAGTCCGACCTCACCAACCTCTTCCTCCAGAAGTGCTCCAGGGCCTATGTGCTGGTCGGGGCCATCCCCTCTGCAGACAACTGGATCGTTAAAAACAATGTGAAGCGCGTCAATATCCCAGATTACCTGTGGAACGCCTACTGCTGCGTGGACAACAACGACAGGCCTGTTCAGAGCGGCGCAGCCAGGGCCAGGAACACAGAGGACAACATGGTGCAGAAGGTCTCTGTGGACCAATTGGAAGACTTTCTGCAGCAGTTCTCCAATCAACCAGTAGGGGAGCTGTTTTACAACAGCTGCAGGGTTTAAATCAAAGCCACTGACTCGATGCCGCTTGCCAGGCAATCTACTGAGTGAAATTATGATATTTACATGAATGGTCATTTATCTAAAAAGAAATATAATTTTGATGTCTTAGTTAAATGATATTTAGTATAATTATGTAAAATCATGACAGTACATAGATAAATACATAATAATTAAAAAGGCAGCAGTGGGGTATTGTGGCTGTTTCCCAGTGTCTTTCTTAATCATACATTCGATTCTAAACAGACACACAATGAAAGATTTCCGTTTTCACCTAAAAGTGTTGTTGTATAGATGGAGCCTAAGAGGGTAGTAGACTGTCATCCCAATTTGGTTATATAACTCTTATTGGTTTAGGATGTGGTTTATTTCTCCTTACATTGTAGCACTAAATGTAATAATAATGTCGTCAGGAAGAGTTACAGCTTTTTGTTTTTTTGCCTTATATCAACAAAATAATCAGGGAAAAATGAAACACAGAGGAGAGATTCTTGTCTTCATGATATAATGTTGTCTCCTTTTTATTTATCTTGAAGTAAAACAGTTTGATACAGCTTACTTAAAAAAAATGCCAGAAATGTTAGAATAATCGGAAAAGTGACCAGAAATAGATTTTAGAAAGAATTTGTGAACCCCTGCATCGTCATGTCTGAATTTTCATAATTTTTAGCTGCATAAACATTCAAAACTGAATAACTAAAATCTCTTTTCAACACACAAAAGGTTTAAAGAAAGCTTGCACGAAACTGCATTGTTGACAAGACTTTGTTGATTCATGGTGTTTTAAAATCAATTCCTGCTTTTGCCAGGACATTTCTGTCGTATTAATGCTGAGTTCTTCAAAATTGAAATTTTTTTTTACATTTGTTTTGATTTTAAGCTTTTATTTCGAACTTGTAAAGAACAAAAACAAAAGAAAAAAAAAAGACAGAACATCCAATTACATAAAGAATATAAAAGAATCAACAGCATATGTGCCCGTGTCTTTCACATGCACGAAAAGATCAATTTCAATTTTTGCTTCAGATTGTGCAGAAGAGGATTATCGGGGAAATTCACTTTGAGATACACATTATTCACTTTTCACATCAATGAAACAATCAACAACTTTGTTATACAGATAGATAATCCACTCATCATTCATTTTCAGTGATCATGTGGATCTAAATCAGTGGCAGAATAACATTCAGGCGTACTTGGCCATGGGGTGATCGCTCCACGGAGGCAGATGGGAGAGTTTCTGCTCGGTATCTTTTTCAATGGGCCAGCCCCAGGCCTTAAAGAACGCGGTCAGGTTCATCCCAACGTTCTGTGAGAAGGTCTTGGTGTACAGATTCATCTTTCCTGGGTTGTCAGTGGGGACGTTGCTCATGCTTTGGTAGGCAGAAAAGACTTGCTTAAAGGCATTCCAGCCAAACTTTTCTTGAAGCTGCAGGACAAAGACGGAGAAATGTGAACAGACATAAAGTCCTGAAAAGACTTGACTAGTGAACTGCAATATGGGAGATGAAGCTCTGGGAGGCTTTTTTTTTTTTTTTTTTAAGTAAGTAGTGTCAGCATTTCACTATTAGATAGTGGTTAGATACAATGATTGACTGTTTTTTGCATAAAAAAAACTAAAACTATAATATAAATCAGGTCATTTGGCTAGGGAGAACATCCGACATGAAAAGCCCACCAACATGGACCCAAACTGGGGATTTTTTTCATTGGGAAGCGAGAGTGTTAACCACTGCTCCCCTGTGCATCCCTTGGTGTCTAGCAACGCTGCTTATATTGAGATTCCAGGTTGAAAATGTCTTCACATAAAAAAAACTATGTTTTGAATAAACTTCTTCTCTGCATTACTTCAATGCACCAAGATTTAAAGTTTAATACCTGTCCGTCTTCCTGTGTTTCACACTGTCTTGGGCAAATCATTTAATTCGGAGATGATGGTGTTTTGAAGTGATGAAAGAAATGTCTTAAGATAAATGACAATATTTTTCATCAAATCGCTGAACAGACACTAAAGACAAAAAATATTCAGTAAGACTCTACAACTTTAATCAAGGGTTTACGTTAATCTAAAGAAGACGTCAGATATTATGAGACTATATTTCCAACATCACAAAGCAAACGCAGGGTGACACACCACTAAACACACTCCACACACCAATTGTCCAGTCGGAGTCACCAGTGAGCTTGAAACACGTGTTTTCATGTGGGAGGAAATTGAGTACTTGCACCGGAAAAACATACAAACTCACAAAGAAAGGTGCCTCATGCAAACCCTGAATCAAACTGGGGAGAGGGCGAAACACCAGTCGACAAAGCAACCACAGACGGTCATACACAAGATTTTTCCCTGACCTGCAAGTAGGTCTCAAGAGCTGTCCACACATTCCAGTTGTTGAGGTTTCTGCCCGCCTTGATGTACTCATCAACGCAACGCTCCCGAGATTGTGAGGTCATGGAAGGATGAGCCTGCATTAAAGGCATCAAACTCATTAGAGGAATGATATACATTGATGACAAAATACAGATAAAAAGTTGCCTGAATCAGAAGATATTTACAGTACCCTTGCCCTGTTGACCCCCAGCATCTCTTCATTCACGTACACTGACCAAAGGTTACATGTGGCCTCCGTGGTGTGCGGCCGGAACTCCCAAGGGGTTTTCTGTTGGTTGTGTCCCAGTTCATGAGTTTCTCCCCACAGACCTTTGGTCCTGGCATCGTTTGGTTTAACCAGCTCAGATGCAATAGATGAGTGCATCATGATGGGATAGCCTGAATGAAGCCAACCTGGAAGGAGGCAAAAAAAATAATCTGTCCCGTTTCTTGGCTGAATGTAACTATGGGTAAAAGTGCTGTCATCAAAATAACACACACACTCGCTCATTCTGAACATAATTGTTGATGTCACCTAACAGTCTATTGTCACGATAACTTCAGAGCCCGGCTTCGACAGCTACGGACAAGCTATAAGTGATTCAAATGACCTTCAACCTGTGTTTATAACTCATGATTCCGAATGTTGACGATATAAGGCCCTGCTCAAACCCCATAAAAAGTGTGTTGATTCACGACAAACTGTGACCGTAAAAGAATCGTGATGAGGTCAAAGAACTATTGTTGGCAGTGAAATTAACAACAAATAAAAACAAATCTTTGTTTATGAAATGTCTTGGTTTATCACTGTTCTATCAGCAGGTCTTAAGACGCCCGAAAACATACTCACCAGCTGAAATCTGCACATCTGCAACGAAGCGTTCTTTGCGAGGAAGTTTCTCCGGTATGGCCGCCAGGTCCGCAACGCCCTTCATGATGCTGTTCCAGAGCACAGCCACCTCGTCGGGGTAATCCAGGTCACTAACGATGCGTGACGGTACAGTCAGGATGGCGTTGTCAAACTCCAGCTCTGCCCAGGGTGAAGGAGCTGATCGCAGCAATGCCCAGTCATCTAATGTCGTCACACCTGAGATGGATAAAGGTGGATGTTGGAAAAGTTTAGAAAGTTGAATTATGGTCAGAAGCATTGGTAAATGTGTTTACACATGTCTGGGCAGACGCCCAAGCTTGACGTTATTTGTACTGGGGGTGATAAATAATTCAGCAAAATTCTGATTTACCATTTGTCTTCTTCAAGCTGATTAAACAGAAGTACTGCATTGAATATACCAGAATAGAATACACTTCGAATAAGTCCAAAATACTCCACAGTCCTCAGTACTACTTATACTCAAATTGGAACCTGGAGTTATAATGGGGGTAAAGACGATGTGCAGAAGGAATATGAATGATTACTATGAATAAATCTGTAACTCCACCATAGATTTGTGCTTTTTGTATGAGAATCTTCTGAAGCAACAGTGACACAGACTCACCATGTTTATAGTACGGGGCAGACACAGATTTCTGCACGATGACCTCCTGGCCCTCCACGTTTGAGTCGGCTGGAGCCACCAGGTAGATGAGCCCCCCCCACAGGTTCCACACCTGCATAACCTCTGAGGTTACCGGGAATCGCTCACAAACACTCGGTGCTCTCTTCAGCTCGTCGTGTTTCAGATGATCGGTCTGGCAGCCTATCTGTACCTGTGGACGACATGAACAGTACAACCACTGACTTCATTAAATTACTCAACATGTCAGTTTTCCCACTTTTCACCATGGTCACATTCTGAAGGTTCCGTTGACCATGCATTACCTCTGGTTCCTATCCCACCATCTTTGGCCACGTAGCCTAATCCATTTGTCCTCATTAAACCAAAAAACACCCACCTAATGCTTCAACGACGTCACTCTGAACACCAACAGCTCCACAGTTTCCATTTCCAGTCACAACTGAAATCTTAGCTTCATCTTCCTTCGACCGGAGCAGCCTTCTTACATCTCAAGACTATTTCTCACCTCCACCCAATGTCCTTCCTTCTCAGCAGCAGAGACCCTCATCACACCTTCATTCCGTCCTGTCTGAGCTACTGCAACGCTCATATCCTCTGTTGCTCAATAAGCTCCAGTACATCAAGAAGCGTGCTGCTCCACTTCTTACCAACTCTCATACTTGTGACCCAATCGCATCTGTTTTTCTGCCCAATTTATAATCCTCTCAATGACCTGCAAGACTCCATTAATCAGCTGTTGTCATCACATCAGTCCCAACTCCTTCACCAGCGCACCTCAGCTCACACACGACTCCCCCTTTCTCTCAGATGTTCACATCATCAGATAAACTTGACTTGCTTGCCTAATTTAGCAGATAATTTACTAATCAATGATGCGTCCAGGACAATTTTGTAGTTATTCTTTACCATCCATCTCCCGTTGACGGTGCTTGTTGGCATGATCATGTAGGTCTTCATGCCAGGAGCGAGGTACAGACCTGTGCTGATCCACTCCTCTTTATCTGATGCACACGAAAAAGAAGCAAAACATCCCTCAGAGGCAAGACTTTAACAATCACAAGACATGTTTACTTTTATCTGATCTAAGTCAGCACTGGATAAATGATTGTTGTGTATGTTAATCTTGTCATTTGACAAATTTGCTACCAACACTGACCTGTTGTTTTAGCATTAATTTGGATTCTCTGGTTGTACACGGCAGGCATCGCGGTGTAATCCTTGATCAGGTAAGGCAGGAGGGCATCGGGATCCTTAGACACTCTGTAAACCTCTGTTGCCACTTGAAGGAGTAGGTGGTCTTCGGGACTCTTCACAGGCTTCTCCTCACTCACCTTGACATGAATTGATGAAAAGCAGTAACAGACATGTGAAAAGAGTTTGCTGACGGTATGACGGTACCGTCATGTGAAAATCAGGTGTTCAGTTCTTTATCACACAATGTTCACATATTGATTTCCAACTCTTGTTTTCATTCATCTCTGGAAAACAAAGTGGTTTAATGACAGGTAAACAACAAAAAGTATCCCCATTTTACTCATTAAACAAACAATATCAACAAAAATGCAGATTCTAACTGAGGAAATAATTTAGACACCCTTCCGAACAACAGCTAGTGTAATAAGTAAGTCCCACGAGGACATTTTAGGGTTTTGGAGACTTAATTTAACATGCTGGCAGTCGTTTTGAATTTCCTCCACTTGTAGACTATTTTCCAGATGGTGGAATAGATTATTTCAAATTTGTTTTGAGACCTTTTCTTGATCATTAAGCAGACTCATAAGCAGCGAGAATCTTCTATCTGATGACCTCAGGCAGTTCTTTGGATCTCACCATGTTTTTTCACTCTCACTTAAACAGTCGGGAGCACATCAAACTACATTTCTGAGGTTTAAATAAGGCAAGAATCCATTCAAAATGCTCAGTTACGATGTTCTAATCATATGTTACAACTGTGTGAGATTTTTGCCATTTTAAAGTGGTAATAAGTGTGGGGGGGTCGTAATTTATTCCTCACCAAAAATCCCCTTTTTTTAATTATTACATTTTACAGAAAGTTTTTTAGAAATAATTTTTCTTCAGTTTTAATAATTAATTTATATTTTTCAAAACTTTCAATAGTGTTAAAATTGATATTCGATATCCGTATGTCCAAATGTGTAAAAATCTACACAAAACACGCAGGCTGTTGTAGGGTGTCCACATTTTCTCACATGACTAAACGTGTGTTAATGGATGAATGAATGACAACTTATTCACTCGTGCCACTTAGAAAGAAGAAACATGGAACTGATTCATAAATTTGCTACAGCATGTTAGTGTATTTTGCTAATTGCTCATGTTATGGGGTAGTTACTATAAGGCAGCAAATATTATTGAGGATTATTTATAATACAAGCCATTAAATGCATACAATTTGATACAGCTCACCTTTGGCATGCCACTCTTCAAGGTCTCAGTGAGGAAAGACAGGACTTCTGTGTAGGAGTAGCTGTCATAAGCCTTCAGGTTCAGGTAGTAGGCAGACTCTTTTCCCAGCTTTTTAAGCTGCTGCTCCTCTTGGTTGGTAAGTCCTTCACCCTCAATAACGTGGCCAACAAAGCGCTTCAGAAGATGACGGAAGTGGAAGTTGGTGCTCATGGCCTGGCTTGGCACACGAGCATTGTATAATGCGGCTGGAACAGTTTCCTTCAACACACTCAAACCCATTTTGTTCAGGATCTTGTTTCCTGAAACAGAAGAAACATAAATGTGACTTGATCTCATCTTGTCCCATGTGAAAATGATTGGGTGGGTTTACATAGTAATGACTGATAGTTATTATAAGTTTGTCAATAACATAATTGTGTCCAAAAACAGTGAAAGTTAAATGGTTAAAAGCATGTGAATGGACTCTAACCTTGGAATCACTGATATACAAACTCCTGTCATTGCCAGTTCATCAGTCTGAGGTTCGGCCTGATAACTTTGTATGTGTGTCTCATTTTGTTCCGTTATCTCCTGTTCTTTCTTATTCTTGTCTTGACGAACTGCTTCCCTGGGGGTATTCTCATAACTTATTACCTTTTTCACGTATGTTTTTCACTTGTTACGGTCGATCCACCACTCTGGATTGTATGTTACTCATCCCCTCCATTGAAGCTTTTCCTGTCCTGTCTTTTGTCTTGACACAACATTCATTTTATATGATTGTATTCACTATGTTTTCTAGTGCAGCAAAACAATTCCACTCAAGTATGCTGCAAAGTATCCACGGCGTTTCACAGCTTTACTCTAAATGGATTCCTTCGTTTTCCTCTGAATTCTTGACACAACACACCATAATAACAATGTCAATGGTTTTTTTTTTTATGTTTGCAATTTCAGGAAAAAAAAAACGCAAGCACAAAAAGGAAACAAGAAATCAGATGTTCATGAGGCTCAAAATTGAGCTCAATTGCATCTTTTGACATTGACAGATTCATGAGTGTGAACCCTCCTGCCGAACAAGCATTTTTTTCTGCAGCAGGCTGACATCACAGCCGATCTTTTCTTCTTGAAGGTCCCAATGAGCACAATGGCCTTGAGGTGACCAAGAACCCGACGGTCACTCTGTCAGTTTCATTGTTCCTCTGTGGAGAGAGGGGAACATTCCAGAAGGACAACCTTCTCTGCAGCAATCCACTAATCTGGCCTATATGCTAGAGTAGCCAGACGTAAGCCACTTCCACATCTTTTGATGCCCACCTGGATTTTGATAAAATGCACCTGAAGAACTTTCTTGATGTTGGACTGTGGTCACGGTTCATCTCTCAGCAGGACAATGACCGTACGCACACAACCAGGACATCAATAGCCAGATAGAAGTGACCAAGACAAATCTGTGAATGTCCCACTCTTGAATTTGATTAAACGCCTTTCGAAAGACCTGAAAATGGTCGTTCACTGAGGCATCTCATCTAAATGGATGGATGTTTTAGCCAAATATATACTCGATACACAAACAGTACATGAAGGATATGTATTGTTGTGAACCACCTCTGCACTTCCTCTGCATTAACGCTACACACACCACCAAGAGCCTCTAACTATGCATTCAATGTGGTTTATCAACAAAATATTAGTTCTAATTATAAGTTCTGTTATACTTTCTCAGTGAGTCTTATATCATAACAGAAGGGCACTTTTTTTTTTTTTTAATGAACATTTTAAGAGACATGACTATACCTGGAAAATCTGTCATTGGGTTTTGATCAGAGTGATTCGCCGCCCAGTACCAAGCATGGCCACCAATCAGCAGGCCTCCTCCCTCTGCAACAAAGTCTTGGATTTCCTCCTTCTGTTGATCGCTATACGCCGTACACACGAACACATTCAGGTCCCTCCTGAAATCTGTTGTCTCGCACTGTAGCTCCAAACCATTGATGATAGCGAGTCCAGACCCAAAACCAACCACTCCGTTTCGGCCTTGGGCCAGCCACTGAATGGCTTTGTTCCAAAATGGAGCCAAGCTCTGTAAAGAATAACAGAAACAAGTTTATGGCAAATAAAGACAATCTAATAAGGATTCATCAAAACCAATTGAAGTAACATTATTTAAAAAATATAAATAAATAACAAGTAAAACATAACTTTTGACAATCGAGAAGTCATATCATAATATGGTATACTGCATTATATGGACTGAATAAAAACAAAGAATAGAGTCATAATTTAAGCCGTACCCCTATTTGCAGAAATGCTTCATGTGTCACCGCAATGACGCGTCCTCGTCCATAGTAGCTTCCTGCGAGGAAAGCTTGTCCCTCGTCAGTGGCACCGATGGGGAAGGCCAGAGGCCCGTGGACCAGAACTTCAGAAGCTAAAGAATCCCCTTGAATGTCAAACTGTGAAGTCCCGTTTAATAAGAACTCTAGATCTTCCACAAAATCTTTACCAGCACTGTGTGAAAGGAAAGGAGAGGAGAGAAATGTTAACATGAGTTGGAACAGGCTGGTAAATTTAGTACATTTATTTAGATTTTTGTGAGACAAATCTTGGCAGAGTTTTTATTGCAGAAATGTATATCCTCGACATGGACGTGGACACAGATGGTCATTTAGGCAATATGTGCATTCCACAAAAGAATGAGTATATTCTTACTTTATTGCTCTCCAGGACGATGGGATTTGGGGGTAAACGGGCAGGTTCTCTACCTTTCCATAATGGCTGGAGAAGTAGATCCCTGCCACTCCTGCCACTTTATTTCCTGGAAACTGGGAAAGTATGTTCTTGTTTGGGTTTACTGAGGCCCAGTACCACGCTTGCCCCCCAATCAGCACTCCTCCTCCTGCTTTCAGAAAAGCCACCAGCTTACTTGCGTCTGCATCCACACTGTAGGCATCCGTCACATACACGCCAACCCCCAAATCATCGCTAAATGCATTGGCAGCCTTGACTTGGAAACCAGAATTTCGGAGGTTGTCGGCAACTGCACTGACGCTTGTGTGCACGCCTACAGAGCTGCTGTTGTGCTGATCACCTCTCAGCCAGGTCACCGCGTTCTCTACCAGAGCAGGGAGAGTCACCAGGTAGGACTCATGAGCTACCACCACAATCCTACCACGGCCATAAAGCGAGGCAGCCGTCAGGACATGGCCTTGGCCATTCATTAACAGGGGGAAGGCTTGGTCTCCAGACAGAACTAGCTGGCATGGTACAGAGGTCCCCCGCAGATCAAGCTCTCTCAGGCCTTTCATCAGAGACAGATAAGCCTCCAGGTGAAAGGAGTCCTGGCACATGCTGGAATTCATTGCTGCACCGGAGGTCTGTTGAAAGAAAGACAGCTTAGATTTAGTTTTTTTCAATATACTGTATATTCCATTGCTCTCATCCTTCAATTTTTGAATTAGAAACTACAACTGGTCTGGATATAAAACAGGATACCTACATTTGTTTCCATTACCAAAAGAGATCACGTATCCAAGAGTTTATTTGGTCTTGAGTTGAGAAACACGCAGGACTGGCAAGGGAATGAAAGAGAAATGGAATGAGAGGACATTTCTTTGAAATCCATTGCTGAATTTCTACATTTCCTGTTGAAACACCTATTCAGCTTGTGTGTGTGTGTGTGTGTGTGTGTGTGTGTGTGTGTGTGTGTGTGTGTGTGTGTGTGTGTGTGTGTGTGTGTGTGTGTGTGTGTGTTGTTGTTAATGGTGGTGGTAGTGTCTTGGTGGTTATGTCAATATGTCATACTATTCAGAAAAACAATTCAAACATTTGAAGATGTATGAACTTGATGTTGTTGTGATGCAATACATAATTGCATACAGGCAGATAGATGGACTGACTTATTGAGCTATTGAACGATTAATTTCCCCAGAAGGGCAACAAAAAAGAAGAAGATTAAATTCATGAAAAGAAATTACATAAAACTAGCAGTAAAATATACAAAGAGAAATTAAGCAGAAAATAATAGAAATGGAATTAAAGTTTGAGGTCTAATCAAAACTAATTTAAAGAATGATATATATTATTTGGGTTTATCTTATCACATAAAATGACACACATCCAGTGTTATATTAACAGTGTTGTGTAAATTATAATACAAATATTGTTTAAATTCTATAGTTTAATTGTGGCTAAAATGCTTTAATCTGTTTCATTATTTTTTTTTGTTTTTAACAATTTAGTTGTTTTTAAACTCAAACAGAAGTCATTATTAAAGCATGGAAGTGTATTTTTGGTCAAAGTTTTAAGTGCTGTGCTGTGACATCAACTTCCTTCCAGTTTGTTGTTGATCGCCTCCATAGCAACACCATAGCAACCACAAAAGACCTTGGTTTGTTGAAAAACCTGAAGAAATGTACGTATCGCCACAAGCGATCTTAAAATAGGGCCATTTATGAAGCGGATAAAATTTTCAGCTGTGGACAAACACAATTTGGAGTGTGACCGGGCTGCCCGGCTCGGTACTCCAACTTCCCTTTTCTTTTGAACAAAAGGAGAGCCCTTGCTGTATCCGGCATTCTGGGTCCACCCTTCAATTCTAAAGAATTAGGAAATGGGTGTATGACTAAAAAATTTTACACAACATTGTTGTTCGTTTTTCTACTTGCAGTTCCTTTTTTTTTCCTCACCATTAAACATAAACACGTCACAGACCCAAATTTTGCACTAACGTGAAAACTGCTGTTCTGTGGAACCTCATTAAGCAGAAAAAGACTGCAAACAATGCTCTCCACACCTTAGCTACATCATGTAAGTGGATTGAGTATCTCTCACTCTGAAAGTGCAGGATTAGCAGAGTAGTCACATGAAACCTAATCTCCTCCAGACCTTGAAAAGGGAAGGGTTCTGAATAAGTTGCCAAAGAAATGACTATGTTTGTCTTCCCCAGTCACTGAGAGCAGGACAAAAGCTTAATGGAGGAGCAAACGCAACTAAAGTCTTGTTGTTGACGCGAGCAGACAACGACAGAGAGTCCCACCAAGCACCAAGGATCAAATGTGATTGTAAGAAGGTGGTGCAAGCGCATTACATTGAGCATCTCTTCCTCAGGGGACATTCAGTTCAGTCCACTGAAGTCCCAATGACAGGCAGGAGGTAGAAATCTTTAGTTTACAGCGTCTCAACAACCCTATTGAAACAAATGAGAGTGCAGGGCGAGCAAGAAGAGCTATGCAGAGACATGGATACAGATGTGACAGTCCATTATATTGATATTGTCGGAAGGTTAAAGGCATCGGATAGAGCAGAAGAGGTGAAGTTACAGAAGCTCGGATGTTTTCTACCGCTGTAGGGCTTTGATATTATTGCAAAAAAGACTCTGCAGAGAGGTAAACAGACGCATGTGTTCGGGTGTGTTTAAATATAGTGAATGAAGCCTGGACTTGTCTCCTTCTACAGCCAAACTTCTTAATCAGAGTCACGGTAATTATTTAAAGCAAACCCTCTTGAAAAACCCTGAACCATTTAGTTTGGTACTTTAACACAGAACATATGACAACATTCAACTTTTTGACTGTATCGTCCATCTTAAATGTCACTTTATCCAAGATATTGTCAATTAAGAGTGAAGGCAAGGCACGACTGGAATAAGTCGTTTATCCATCACAGACCCAGACCCATACCCAGACCCAGACCCAGACCCAGACCCAGACCCATACCCATACCCAGACCCAGACCCAGACCCAGACCCAGACCCAGACACAGACACAGACACAGACACAGACACAGACATGGCTTTTTAAGATAAATCATGATGAAGGGTTTTATCTACTGCGCTTCATAGGACACTTTTCTCTGGAATGCATGTAACAATAATGTTAAACTGAAATACTAATAAGAACTTTTGGGTTGCATCTCCCCAGGTGGCATTAACTACCCCCCACTTTCACCCTCTTATTGACACCCCAGTTCCATATTAACCTAAAAATACCTATAGATATGGCCTTTACTTAATGTAAACATGAATTTGATATCAAAGAAAGAAATTATGTTTTAAGTTTTAGTTTAAACATGAATGACATCATATCCAGTAACCAGTGGGATAAATGACAAATGTATGTCGAATGGGGGGAAAGGGTAATTGCCTCATGGCTCTGAACAGACATGCTAGACAAGAATTTAGATAGATTATGGAGTAGATAGGAGGAGGTGAGCAGTGTGGATTTGACTCAGGTTTAAACTTGTTGCCTGGTGCAGAGGGATGTCATCAGAGACAGTAACCAAGCTTTCTAGAGTGTTATTTGATTTTTTCTATATTTGAAATGGAGCTGTCACAATCCAAACTGTTGAAGCAATCCATACCATGAATGGTGGGAACTAAACTTGTTTTTATTCTTCTTGCTTTGAAGTGCACACAGAAAACCTCTCCTTTGCAATTTCTAACAGAGTCAAATTTAATACATGTACAAGGGGAACTGTGTGCAGTGTACACATGCTATTCTTTAGAGCGAGAAAACTTTGTTTGGTCTGGCGTGGCTCAGAATCAGAGATATCAGAGATGATGTCCTACTTCCTACTTCATGTAAATACATAGCGGCCATCAACATTTTTTAGATGCTGCATGAATAACTGCACAGGAAGACAAGGTATTCTCATTCACCTTCACTCAGAATGATTCAAACCCTGATATCTCATCAACACAATATATATTGGTGTGATGGCTAAGTTTCCATTATTCTTTACCAAACCTTACTCTTATCAGTGCTGGTAACGGTTAATTCTGAAACGAGTGATGGGTGGGCCGGGGGACATGTCAGACGACCAAGCTCAACTCTCTCTTGTTCTTGTTCTCTACACTCCCCCATACCAGTCGAACCCCCCCCCCACCACCCACACCCACCCCCAACCCAGATTTATAGTTTGCGCGGGGCGGAAAACAAGCCAGGTCTGGTTATATTGGTGACATTTTTCCAAAAGAATGCACATTACATAACTGCTGGCCATATCTGAAAACTGGAATCTGTCCGCCAACCGTTTCTATGACATAAAACACGCATAAAATGTAAGACTATGCTGATCAAAAAAAAAATACAAAATTCTACCAAATGTACTTGAAAAAACGGGGGGGGGGGCAACTATTTGCACAATTTATTTATATTGATCAATCAAGATTGTTCTTCGTTGAAACTACTTACTTAAGTTTTTTTTCTTTTTTTTACATGAAAAACAAATTCCAAGTAAAGGGAATTTACAGTTTTTCCTGTATCGGGATCTATAGAGCTATATGTTGGGCTGCAGTGTATGTTTGATAGATCGTTCGTAGTCTATTTTTTTCACTAATAAAGTAATATCCCCTGCCACTTTGTGTATCTTCATTCTAGCAGTCTGTGGCGCTTGGGAATGCTGATGAATTATGGGTATTGTAGTATTTAGTATATTTAAATCCTCAATGAAATACAGTAAAGATAACAAGATGATTTTTTGTTGAAAGATTTGCTCACATTACATAAATACATGAACTTACCCCCCCCCCACACACACACACACACACACACCCAAGAAATCATTTTTACTTCAATACTAGATGTATTTGTGGAAAGATACTGTTAAATGTACTTCTCTTCAGATTAGTTTTTCTCAGTGTATTTCTCCACTTTAATTAAAACCCAAACAACCAGAAATATCTAAAGAAAGAGACATCATGAGACAAATGGAATCCCCCAAATCAGATGTCATTATTGACTGAAGGTAAAGAAAAAAAACATGTTTTTATTGCATTGTAGGTTATAGAACAATGCTTTCAAAATGCATGAAATAGAAAAAAAGGTGTTTGATATATTTGTTAATGTACTCCTACATACCTTAGTTCTCAGCTGGCGGAGGTCAAGCAGTGATCACAGGTCCACGTCAGAGACTGATAACCAAAATGCTGTGGAGGGAGGTTTTCCTGTTCAACCCCTTTAAATATGTAGTGCTCATCTCCACTCCTCCCTACTTGATAAAAAAACAGCGCTTATCATGCGCGTACAGAAGGTTATGTGTGATACTTCCTCTGTTGGGTGTTCTTCTCACAGAGCTTCAGTCCTGACGTCTTGTGGTCTGACAAGCTCAGCTGCTGATTGACGAGGCCGCCATGATGCTGACCTGCACCCTGGATCAGAATGGAGAGAGATGATAGTTGAAGCTGCTGAAGGTTTTTCCTCACCCCTCGTCCTGAACCACCACTGCCACAGTCTGTCTCTGTCCACATACACAATGTGAAAAAGGTTCGTCCTCCAAAAACAAAAAACTAAAAACTAAAGACAAGCAAGTGGAAACATGAACCAGCACATTCCCCGTATCTGCACCGTCCACTCGTCTGAGGAAACCCAAAGCTATTCATTCCAGTTATCTTTTTTTTTGGGGGGGGGGGGGGGGTCAAAAAAAAGACTTTTCATGAAACAACATGTTAAACAGCTTTACATTATGCATTCTTGAATTGGTTAAAACCTGCCATCATTATTGATTGTTTTGTTTGTTTGTTTTATTGCTATTGGAGAGGATGAAGCTTCTTGCATTTATTTAGTTACCTACAAAAAAATGCAGTTAATTACCTCAACGGTTCTTTTAAGATGAGAAACTAGCTGTGCTTGCCTAACATATTCCTTTTCCAGGTGTCAATCACAAGCTTTTCAGTCATATATTTTCTTACTTGAATGATGAAACACAAATGAAAGATACATTACGAACATTTTTAGTTCTCAAAAAAATTGAAAAAACAAAAAGAAAAAACAACAGGCAGCAATATTTTCTCAATCAGACAATAAGAAAGACAATGAACAAGTACTATGTGTATCAAAGTCTCTCAATGGACTTTCAGTACATTTCAGTAATGTACAATAATCTTTGATTCGATATAAGCTTGTATTCTGTACGAAACCTCAGGAAGCAGTTGCATTTGGATGTGAAACAGAGACGGACACCACATTTCACCCTGTGTTTTCAGCCATGACGATCCAGTGGGCTGTGGCCTCCAGGCACACATCAGGGACTAGAATAGGTGTTGTGCGTCCTATTCTTCTTCTGCTGCTTCCATGTCCCACAGTGACCGGAGGAGTGGGACGGATTCTCTCGTGCTCCTTGTCCTTTCCACTTTTACGCCGACTTTCCATGATGAATGACTTCAGTGTGTGAAGCTTTATCTTTTCTCGGCTCGTCATACTATTGTCAGTGCAATCTCTGCAGCAAGCAGGCGGCCACACCTATCATGTCACTAAGGTGGAGCACAAGCCGATGGTATCAATTCTTTGATCTGATTTTGTTGTGGTACAGTGCAATGAGGGAATCCAGCAAATCCACGCAACCCATATTATTATTACTGTGTCACTATTCTTGTTTAATTCACACCATTGTTCACCAAAATGCTGTAATTAATTTATTCATACATTATGGTTATTTATTTGTGAAATTATATCTGGAGTTCTATGTTAAAACATTGCTCATATAAATGTTGGTGTCACTGTAGGTACCCATTATCACATCCACAAATAAACATCACATTGAAAATGGAGCTTTGAAAAGCAGTTTTTAATCTATTTCACCCATATGCCAAGTTCCGCTGTTGTATTTGTTAAACTGCACACTGATGTATCCATTAATTCTATTCTACTGCAAAAACAGACAAATAGGTCACACATGTAAATGTTTATTTGTCTTTTTTTTCCCATTGACAGAAACCTGTTATCAGAAATCACTGTACCATACGTTACCCTGTACCAACCCTCACAGGTCGAGTGTTACTCAGATTTGACTGAACATTCAAAACATAAATGAAAGCAGTGAGGGGGGGGAAAAAAAGAATTCCTTCATATGAATATCTTCTAATGAAGAGGTATGACACGTTTACACTGCAGCAACTACACAAAGAAAAATCAGTATCCGTTAACTGAAAGACCCTTAAAGACAGAAGTTACTCTTCTGAGTCGCTGTGTAACTATTCGTTTACATTAATTTTATCACCTTATAAAATGACTAATGCCTTTTTTTTTTTTTTTTTTTTTAAGAAGGAATTGCTGACTGTAATCACGTACTAATTTTCAGGAACTTGCACTGATCATAAATGTTTCTCCCACTCGTTTGGTTCCTGCTTGGGATCCACATCACGTTAAAACTGCGATGTCCCCTCGCCATCAACTGTCCACAACCAGCAAAAAGGCACTTAAAAGAGTCTCACGGGTAACTAATCTTTAAAATCCAGGCGTATCCAACAAACCTTTTCCCCTTTTTGTTTTTGAAAAGTTCATATAAGTGCCCACCTGCACACCCTAAACTCAATGAAGCTGCTGAATAGAATATGTTGGAATTTACAGAAATGCAGTTTCTGTACGATAATTGTGAGGAAAATCAGAAAGTCTCGCGTTAGTTGCCCTTCTATAGTACTTGAAGCTGAAGCCATGAATCTGCCCTGAAACCGTCGGCGGTTCAGTCGAACTCGGCCATTGGGTGGTCGTTCCAGGGCGGCAGCTTGGAGAGCTTCTGCTCAGTGGCGCCCTCTATGGGCCAGCCCCAGGCCTTGAAGAATCCACACAGGTTCATCCCCACAGCCTTTGAGAAGGTCTCAGCATACAGGTTCATCTTGGGATTTCTATTGTTGGGAACATCGGTCATCTTCTGGTAGGCGGCAAACACCTTTTTAAAGGCGTCCCAGCCAAACCGCTCCTGGAGCTACGGGGAAAGAGGCAAAAGCAATGTTAAGTGACCTTATTAGCAACAGGCTATTTTCATCTGATATGGTTGTTTGTGTATATCTCACAGGTCTTACTGGAACAAATAGACCAAACAAACTTTTAACAGGAAATGACCATATTTTGGGATTGAGTAGATTTCAATTTCAATGCTTTGCAAGTATGACGTTTCTTTGACCTGCAAGTAGGTCTCCAGGGCCGTCCACATGTTCCATTTGTCCAGAGTCCTGCCTGCACTTACGAATGCTGCTGTGCGCTTGTGTCGACTTTCTTTTGAGAGGGCTTTGTGAGCCTGCATGAAACACAAGTTAAAAGGGATGATTTTAAATAGTGTCAGGGTGTCACACACTTTTCCCTCAAAGCAGGAATGTCTAATATTCATGTTCGGAAACGCCTGTCTCAGCAGAATTTGCATGTTTTTCCATTGTATAAGTGGGTTACTCTGGCTTTTTTCTTACGTTTGAGGCAAATTGGTGTGCGGCTGTCAAATTCACTCAATATGTTATAAAACTAAGTTGGGTAACAATTGAAATTTTGAAAAATCAATTTCTCATTACAATCATTTGATTAATCACATGATTAAGTGTAACGTTTAAAAAATTAATTCAAACCAATTGTATTGTGCCTTTTTAGTCTACTAATACTGCAATATTAACCACAGTACACTACAACTTGGTTGATCAATAACACATAACAATGGAGGTGTTAAATTCAAAGCTTGGGTTCGAGTGCTCAACTGAAAAGTAAAAGACAGTTTTTTCAGAAGGAACCAAAAGTGTCGTGCTTCTCTCTGCACTGTTACTGTGGGTGGATTTACAGTGGCTTTTGTAGCCTGTAAAAATGCCCAACCTTGGCCATGGGGATTCCCAGCAATTCCTGATTCACGTACGTGGACCACAAGTTGCATGTGGCCTCCGTGGTGTGTGGTGGAAACTCCGACTTGCGTTGCTGTTGGTTGTGTCCAAGTTCATGAATGGTGCCCCACATCCCGTTTTCCCTGATATTCTTGACATTGACCAGTTTCTTAGCTATGCCACTTTGCGCCATGATAGGATAACCTGCATGCATTAAGCCTAAAGAAGGAACAGCAAAAAAAACAAAAACAAATAAAAGTATAATTTCTGTGTTACAATAGCAGGATACAAAAATAAAACTGGACCATCTCCTGTGTATCGCTATTTACAATGAAAGGAACATCAAAATATACAAACATAACTGGAATATATATATAAGCTGATTTAACGATTCAAAATGTCCAGGCAACGTGAATTTGGGAAACATATTATGCAGTTCAGTTGAATGCTTTCTGTCTTGTATAATGTTAACGGTCAAAAACAAGGGCGTCAAACATGTGGCCTACGGGCCTAAACTGGCCCACAAGAAACTTGATGAATTTGCAGTGTAAAAAAAGAACAAATCCTCCATTCACTGATAAAGAAAGTAACTGCTGTTCTTAAGTTTGGCCACTTGAGGCATCGTTTCAGTGTGTGTCAACAGTACTAATGTCCGGAATTATACAGCAGATGGCAACAATGCTCTAAGCCCAATAACCAATGACACGCTCACACACACACACACACACACACACACACACACACACACACACACACACACACACACACACACACACACACACACACACACACACACACACACACACACGCGCACACACACACACACACACACACACACAGAACTTAGAACTTTTTTTTTTTTTAACCCTTTTATTTTATTCTAAGCATGTCGCTGTCAACAGTTCTGGTGAACTTATAGACAAAGAAACTCACCGTGAGAAATCTGCACATCTGTTACAAAGCGCTCCTTACGCTTAAATTTGGCCGGCTTGGCAGACAGGTCAGCGATGGCCCTCGTGATCTCATCCCACAACTCCGCCACCTCATCAGGCCGCTCCAGGTCCCGGACGGCTTCTGACGGTACAGTGAAGATGATGCTCTCGAACTCCAGCTCTGCCCAGGGCGAGGGAGCTGTGCGCAGCAGTGACCACTCCTCTGGTGTGGTCACACCTGAAAAAAACAAATGGATGATGGTTTCATGTCAGAGAAACTACTAATTTCTCATCAGGATCTGCATCTGGGAGGAAAATGTGATTTAATGATGGAGTTAAAGACATTTCTTTGATAGTATATGTTGTACACACCGTATGTCCTATATTGATGACCAACCTAAATCTGAGTTTGATTTACTGTATTCTTACCAGATTTGTAATATGGTGCCGGTACACCCATCTGGATGGTGACCTCTGCCCCCTCTACTTTGGCATTTTTCGGAGCCACCAAGTAGATCAGTCCCCCCCAGAGGTTGGACACCTGTGTCATGTTTGAGGTGATGTGACTTGTACAGCAAACACTCTGGGGTCTCCTCATCACATCCCCTTTCAGTTTGTCTGTCTGACAGCCTATCTGAATCTGTGGATGAATAAAAAACAAAACCGTTTTGTGAGTGGGTTTCCAAAAGTAGATAACGCAATACTGGAAATGTGAGGATGTTGCACTGACTATGGTACATTCACAGACTGGGTGATGTATTTGCTGTTTAAACCAATAAGAGTTAGATGCGGACTATCCAAAAAAATTGTTAATATATATATTTGCTCATTTGGTGAACAATTAATGGCCAGAAGCAAAAACTTTAGACAGATATGGTAACTCGGGCAAATTCAGGTTATTACAAGTAGTGAATCCAGTATGTACTTCGGGTTGAACGCTGGAAAAGTAAAAGAATCTGAGCTTGCTGAAGCTGTAACCTTATCAGAAAGACTTGTTTTGGGAATTGTACCTTCCAATGTTTGTTCACCAGCTCTGGCGGTGCGGCCACATAGGTCTTCATACCGGGAGAGAGGTAGAGGCCTGTACTGATCCACTCATGTACTGGTGACACACAGAGAGGACATCGTGAGCACACACACGGTTTCTGATCTACAGTTTACTCATCTCAACTTTTTCCCTCTTACAGTAATATGATCATTGAATCATGAATTATGATCACTTAATGGCACAATCTTTTGACACAATTCAACACAGTCAAAGGCTCCTCAAGCAACTAAGCAACTAACTCAGCAAAAGGAAGGAGAAGGACTTCCTTCTCAGGAATGAGGATGTTATTTTTCTAGAGTGAACAATGTTCATCAGATTCTGATGTCAATTTCTGTCAAATGTCAGTATCAGCATAGAATCGAATAGAATAGAATAGAATAGAATACAATTGAATTGAATTAATAATTAAAAAAAGGTGCAGCTTTTAAACGCTGTTGTCCAAATACACAGATACCAGTTAAAATTAAACAACAGCAAAGACGGAACATATGCAACTTTTAATGAGTGTGGGTTTTCAAAGGTCAGCATCTGTCAAGATATTGTGATGAATCTGATCAAATGGAATATGTGACGTCTGTATATTTTGTTGAAGTTAATAATATATGTGGACGCTTAGAAGTAGTATGTGCTGATGTACTGTAAGTACTCTGCTGAACATGGAGCTGATTTAAAATCAGAATGCATTTAAAATAAAACTAACATTTTGCAGTTTTGGCATTCACTGCCTTGTCTTTAAATGAATCCTAAATGATTTACTTAATTTGAATCATTTTGACCAAGCACAGAGAGCTCTCAGACCTAGTGTGTCCACGTCAACCTTGATTGTCTGGTTGTAGACCACAGGCATCAGTGGATTGTCCCCGACAAGACAGGACAGGATCTCCTCTTGATTTGGGCAAACACTGTACAACGACGTGCCCACGGAGTGGATCAGATGTTCTTTGGGGTGCTTTAAAGGGCATTTGCCAGTCACCTTGACAAAACAAAAACAAAAACAAAAAAATCCTTTATCACAGAGGTGCGAGATGCTGACGACAGCCGTGTCCTTTTTTGTAAATGAAACAAAGTGTTCTATTCCCCCTCCACTCACCGGTGGGATGTGGGACTTCTTGAAAATATCAGAGAGTGTGGACACCACCTGCTTATAGGACGGGCAGTCATACGCTTTCATGCTCAAGTAGATGTCGCAGTGAGTGGCCATCTTCCTAAAGCAATCCTCCTCATGCTGGGTGACTTTGTCACCGGCATTCACGTGACAGGCGAAACGGTGTAGCAGATGGCGGAAGTGATACGTTTCTTGAAGGGCACTCCTGGGATCGGGGGCCTTGAAAGTACCCCCTTTGAATGATTGCCCCAACAGGCTCAAGCCCATGTGGTTCAGGACCTTGTTTGCTGAAATATTGCAACAAGAAGAAATTATTATTGGACGTAAACTGGACAACACACTGCACCACAGCAAGTTTGAACCACATATAATTCACATAACCCTGCAGACTTTTCATGTCACGCCGCTTACGGATATTTTCTTTTTGAGCCTTGCAATTCCTGCACCCTCCCTCTTGATGTCCTCAGTGCCTCACCTAACTTCTTGAAGCTCTTCACAGGAGGAGTTTCTTTCCCTTGTGTGGCCGCTGTGTTTGTACAGTAGCTCGTAAGACACTCCCAGTCCTCAAAACCCTGCGTGTCCCTTTTGCGTTCACTTTTATCATAATGACTTACTGTCTGGATGTGCTTCTTGTTTACCTTTTATATAACACTTTTCGTCCTGATATTCATCATAAACATCCAATCTGATCCAATAATGTACTGATTTCCTGAAGTTCACAATGAAAAAAACTAATTCTCAAATTCACTATCGGATGCCTCCTCTTCAACTAACAAAGTCAGACCTTTGTTAGCCCAGCAAGTTGATCTTCTTGCTGGGCAACATTTTGGATTTGTTTTGTGTTTTCTCAGCCACACCTTAAAACCTGTCTAAACCAGACACGGGAATCCACGGGCCACATCAAGCCTGTGAGAACCTTCTGATGCAAGGACGAACATCATTGAGAAAGAACTAAACACCCATGAACTGCATTACAAATTGGAATTGATCAGATACATGCATTTTCATTCACTGAGGTGAAGCAATCGCTATCGTGATAGCACAACACATCAAATTATCACTCAATTCATTCTTAATTGTTAAATAGCCTGTTAATATTTGGTTGATTTGATAAAAGGGAGGCAGAATTTTTACTTTAGAGGAACGGCAAAGGAAAGCCAGAGTCAGTGAGTATCGTTTCCTGCACCACCAAACAGGAAACTCTGACAGGAAGGGATGTGGCAGACATAAAACCACAACAAATCAGGTCAAGTTGAACTAAAGGTTGCTCTATTATATTTAAATTTTTCTGAAACTGTGTCAAATATCTCATGACTGCACTGAAGCGAGGCCTGAATTCAATAGAAATGCGTAATGAATTTCAGAGAGTGTCTCCTCTGGACCAGCAGCATTCCTCTTGTTCGCTTCATGGGTTGTGTGTGTTAGATGTAATCAGCTTTGAAGAGTTCTCTGAAAATACCGAAATAAGTTCAATCTCAGTTTCAGTTGTGAGCCCAAGACTTCGAGCGGCAGGTTGAAGTGGTCATACTGCAAACAGCGAGCCATCACTAAAAGTGCAATATAAGTAAAAGAAGTTTTATGATAATAACGGCATTCTTTTGCTTTGACTGTTCGAGCAGCTATATAGACCGGTCATTCTCCATCCTCTTTAACTTGTGGTTATTCTTCCTCGTTGTTTTAAAATGCACATTTAATGGTGATGACGTTGTTCAAGCTTTGTGCTTCAAGTTTTTTTTTTTTTTTTAATTTCACTCATACCACTTATTGTTGCTATTGAAATCATATTTCCCTCTGCTTGTTTTAAAATCACAAATCACACCCTTTATATGACATTTAAAACCTGTTCTAATTGGCTCTATTAAGTTGAAGTACTGCGATAGTCCACTCCCGTCCAAGATCAGGAAGTCGGTCCTTTTCCTCGTCCTGCATGGTATTAGTCTTTTAAGAAGGTTTTTTTAAAAAAAAAAATGTATTACCACAACAGCATATATTGAGAGAGTAGGAAAAAAATGTTTTACCTTGACAAAATAATATGCAAGTATCAACATTATCTTGCAATACATCATCATACCTGGGAAGTCGTGCAATATGTGATGACCTCTGTGAGTTGCCACCCAATGCCAGGCATGTCCAGCCACCAGCAGGCCTCCACCCTCCGCCACGAAGTTGACGAGTTTTTTGGGTTCATCAATCTTTGGTAAAGTCACATACACACTCAGGCCGTCCTTGAAATCTGTCTTCTGGCACTCCAACCCCGACTGGCTCAAGATTTTGCGCCCATGATTGCCACTAATTCCAACAACGCCATTGCGGCCTTCGTCCAACCAGAGAAGAGCGTTCTTCCAAAAGGGAGCCATCTCCTACAGGAGTAAGCATATTTTGAGCCTTTGAAAAGGATTCCACAACACTGTGTTCCTGTTGTACTTTAGACAAATGATGGCAGACAGTATGCTGTTTGACTGACGCAGACAACCTTTTCTTTTCTTTTTAAATGTTGGATATACCTCTTTTTTCAGAAGACCTTCATGTGAAACCACAATGACTCGTCCCTGTCCGTAGTAGCCTCCTGCCAGGAACGTTGATTTACTGTCTGTGCATCCGATAGAAAAGGCCATTGGGCCGTGGACCAGAATATCAGAGGATGTTAGGTTCGGTGGGATTTTAAACTCTGAGACTCCCTGTAGCAGGAAACGCAAGTCATCCTCAAAATCCTTTCCAAGTCTGAAAAGAACAGAGACACATGAATCTGGTGAAGTAATTCCATTCAGGCAACGGAATCCTGAGGCTCAACACCTGTGGCAGCATGGCGCAAACTTAAGATTATGTTTTCCTTCAAATAAGTGACATCCTTCAAATACATTTAGCTTGGAATACTATTCTTTTAAGCTGAGAGGAGATGTTTCAAGAATATTGCACCCTCTCTTAATAACCAAACATGAATAAAAAAGGGACGAGACACTCACACCATGGCCATCCAGGAAGAAGGGATCTGTGGGTAGACCGGCAAGTTCTCTTTCTCAGCCGTATGATCAGAGAAGTAGATCCCTGCAACGCCGGCCACTTTATTCCCGTCAAACTCATGCAGAGTGTTTCCCTTGCGGTGCTGTGAAGCCCAGTTCCACGCTTGCCCCGCGATCAGCACTCCTCCACCTTCTCTCATGAATGTCACCAGGTCCTTCGGGCTGTCGCCCACGCTGTACGCATCCGTCACATACACACCAGCCCCCGGTTTGTCACTGAAGCCCCCCACAACTTCTGCTTGGAATCCGGACTTATGGAGGTCGTCAGCGACCGACTTGACGTTCTTGTGCACGCCTACGGTGACGTTGTCGGACGCTTCACCTCTCAGCCAGGTCACAGCATTTTTTACCAAATCGGGAAACGTATTCAGGTACGCCTCGTGTCCCAGGACCACAATCCTACCCTTGCCAAAGAAGGAGGCAGCCATCGGGACCTGGCCCCGGCTGTTCATGGCTATGGGAAAGGCATCATCTCCAAACAGCACCAGGTCACACAGAGCTGGGTTGCCTCGGAAGTCCAGCTCCTTCAAGCCTTTCGTCAGACACAGGTAGGCCTTTTCGTGCTGGTCTTCGTTTGGTTGATGAGACATGTTGTTTCACTCCTGTCCCGGCTCGTCCTGTCAAAACAAAGAGATGGAGATTAAAGCTCTTAATCTTCTGCAAGGGGCCGATGTGCCTCCCTTCATGACAGTCAATATAAGAAACTGATAAGAGCCAACTGTTGATTACCACACAGGAGCTGAAGAGAGCAGCTACCAACAGGGAAGAGGGACAGAAATGACAGCTGGAACAGGTCTTCAGGTGAGACAACGACGGGGTGGATCCTCCTCTTGGCAACGTTTTAATGAGCACCTGTCAGTAACTATAAGTTTTCTTCTGGCAGGCGCAGTAGAGCAATACACCCCGAGTGAGAATTTGCTCATCATGTTATCTTTATTCAGCAATAAGGATGTTAAAAAACACCGAACAGATTAGATGTGCTAAAACTAATAAAGAAAAGAGCCGGTTTTATTGTTCATTTACCCCTTTTAATAATATAAAGCAAAATTAGACATTTCTATGTTATAAACCTGTCGTTAAAAAAGAGTTTATAATATACGCATTTAGAACGGCAAAATAAACACATTTCAATTATTAGACATTTCTAATATGGGTTTAAACACAACTTAAACAGACTCTTGGAAGCAAGAGATTGCTTAAGTAAAATCCTTAACAACTGTAAAACCTGAACCATCAAATCATTTCCAGAAAATAATTGAATTTTTTTAAATGGGATTTTAAGGTCAAATCAGAATTTAACCTTGTGACAATTAAAACATCTATATATCAATTTGCATATTTAAAATAATAATTTTTTTATCATATTTGATACATGCAGCAATTTATGGCAATGTATTGCTCACATTTGTCTTTGTTGAACCAATTAAAAACCATTTAAAACCCAATAAAATTTGATTTTCTCCATATTTTTCTAATTTGCACAACAACATCATACTGATTATGTACCTGCTGCATTAACCACACCGTCATGTCAAACCCGTTCCAGACAGTGAATGTCAGTATGGAAATAGCAGTGAGACACGCAACAATAAAATTCAAATGCCACTCCCTCTACTGTATTTCCTCTGGGACAAACAATTGAAAGTAAGAACTGCAGGTTTTGGTACAATGAAGGAACTCTCTTGCAATTGCTTTATATAACTGTTGTGGTTGTTCGGTTGACTAACACACAGGAGAAGATCCTTTATTCATCATGTATACACAATGGCTTAGTGCAATCTGACCTCTTTAGCAGTGGTCAGCCACTGTGCATTACCCATGGGACATCCCGGTGATCAGGGCAGCGCCCAGAGACTTACAACCATGACCAATCAGTGATGTGATCTGAACCCAGACCTGTCTCTCTGTCAATAGGATATCTATGTATTGTGCTGCAGAGATATCTACTGGTGTTAGGAAACACGGCCCCCACTCCACCTTCACATACCTGCTGCATTACGCACTGTGGGCTTTCCATGGGAGCGTTGATTTCTGCCTGTACACGTTTCATATACTATAATTTTACCTACAGTATTTGTGCTTTTCATTTGTATTTTCCATCTTTTGCCTATTTTGCCATTTTTTTCGTGTTCACAGAGTCTGGTGGACACACACACACACGCACACACACACACACACACACACACACACACACACACACACACACACACACACACACACACACACACACACACACACACATTATGTTTAACTACCATGGGAATGTGATGCTTTTTGTTGCCTATGGATCTTAACAGCTGTAATGTTAATATCTTATGCATTAACTGCGCTCAAAGTTTAGTTTTTTTTTCTTTTTGGGCCAGTTCTATTGCATCTATCTATTTTCTAATCCACGTTATTTAATTCAGGGTTGTGGGGTGGACAGGTCACCAATATATCCACAGAAAAACATCACACACAATCATACACACTCATATTCACACAAATGAGAAATTCAGCCTCATTAATTAGCCTTAAACACAGGTTTTCAGACTTTTTATGAGGTCTCTGTAGGGTGTGTGTGTGTGGAGGTAACCCGGAGAAAAGCTTTCACAAACAGCTGAATGTATCACGACATGTGCGGCGGTAACGTCCGTGTACTCATGTCAGTCATTCTGAATACGCCTTTATTTACCTTCGGAGTCACGCACACTTGAAATTAATGACAGACAGATGAGTGAATGCACACACTGAATTTATTTAACAATCCACCAGTTGTTTTTTTTGTTTTTTCTTACTGACTACATTTGGAAAACTAAAGGTGAAACCAGAGAAATTAGCATTTTGCACCAAAAAGAAACAATGAAAAGAGAGAAGTCAACATAAGCTGATGATATAGCTGAAATCACTTACTCTCATGAGTAATTTCATAAAGAGGTTAAAGTCAGTGTAAATGTGTTTTTTCTTTACCTTTTGAAAATAATTTAAAAGAAAATTCAGTGTAAAACAAAAGATTCCAGCAATTAATTTTTTTTTGTTTTTCGCATTTAATGAGTCGAGTAAATTTTTTTGACAGCAGCATATATTCATTACATGTCATGACAATAAATTATGACATTCACTTTCAGGATTAGGTGTTCCACTGAGTGTGCGTTGAGTAAAAAGAAGTGCAATGAAGATGAATTAAGCAATTGCTTACTTTACTAAGTAGATCATGTAGTGTGTCTCTCTGAATGGCGCACCACCAGCTAAGCTACAGTAAAGGCCTTAAAGTGAATTCATGTAACAGTCTCTCATTAAAGCCAGATTAACCAAACTGGACCAATGGGTGGTCGTTCCAGGGCGGCAGCTTGGAGAGTTTCTGCTCAGTGGTGCCCTCTATGGGCCATCCCCAGGCCTTGAAGAATCCGCACAGGTTCATCCCCACAGTCTCCGAGAAGGTCTCAGCATACAGGTTCATCTTCTGTTTTTTTTCCTTGGGAACATTGGTCATCTTTTGGTAGGCAGCAAACACCTTTTTAAAGGCGTCCCAGCCAAACCGCTCCTGCAGCTATACCGAAGGAGAAAGGGTAATTAAGAGTTAATGATATCATAATTACACTTTTAGTCTAATTTGCGTATTTTAAGCCACAACAAACGGTGGTGTTGTGAAAAAGAGTTATTGCCCCTACCTGCAAGTACGTCTCCAGGGCTGTCCACACTGACCAGTTGCTCAGTTGCCGGCCCCCCTTAACATACTCCTCTGTTCGCTTGCTTCGATTTTCTGGCTTCACAGCGTTATGAACCTGCATTAAACAACAGGAAATGAGATGAGAGCCAACCAACTGGAATTTCCGGTGAAACTTAGGAAACAAAGTTTGGTTGGAAATGATGTGTTTTACACATGCACCTTTTCCCTTTTGAGCTGCAGCACCTCTTCGTGCACATACACTGACCACAGGTTGCACGTGGCCTCCGTGGTGTGTGACGGGAACTCCCAGGAGCCTCTCTGTTGGTTGTGACCAAGCTCATGGATGGGGCCCCATATGCCTTTAGTCCTGGCAGTTGTAACGCTGACCAGCGCGGCTGCAGTGGACCTGTGCGCCATGACTGGATAACCAGCATGCATCCATCCTGAGGTGAAGGAATTGGGTCATAAAAGTGGTGGCTTATTTTGAGTTAAAGCTGCTGTACCCCATTTAGCAAATGTTTGACAGCAAGCCAAGTGAAACGTATATCCCGTGTGGTAGTTTCCTATACTTTCAGTGGACGAAAGCCCACTTCTGTGAGACAAACCGGTTCAGCGAGAAGTTCAATATCAAATGAAACATTTTGTTAGGTATTATTAGATTTAAAACCATGCTGCACCCATCTTCCTTGATGTCACAAACATTTGTGCTCTGATCGACAACAGGATGGGTCAGGCCAGTTTGGCCACACGCTCTTAACTTCTAGAAGAATAAGGAACACTGGATTCATCTCGCTGGGGGTATATAAGAAAAGGTGTGAATAGTTACAGGTACTACTCCTACCGTGAGAAATCTGCACGTCGGCGACAAAGCGCTCCTTGCGGGGAAATTTGTGTGGTATGGCAGCCAGGTCAGCGATGCCCCGCATGATCTCACCCCACATCGCCGCCAGCTCATCGGGGCGGTCCAGGTTACGGACGGCCTCTGACGGCACGGTGAGGATGATGTTCTCAAACTCCAGCTCTGCCCAGGGTGAGGGAGCGGTGCGCAGCAGCGCCCACTGCTGTGCTGTCGTCACCCCTGAGATAACAAAGGGATTTCAACCTCATTGCCTTCTCATGTTATTGTTCAATGCACTGAAGACTCTACCAAGAGGTTCTCAGAAAGCAGCTCACCCTAACCCTATGACAGTAACATATCACTGGTTACTCAAACCGTTTAGACTGTTGACAGGAAAATGTGTTTTTAAGAAAAGCCTGATAAACTGACATTATTTCACTTAAATTTCAATGAAAAATAAGGAGATTGTTGAGGTCTTACCAGACTTGTAGTAAGGAGCAGGTACTGCTATCTGCACGATGACCTCTAACCCCTGTGCCTTTGTTTTGGGTGGGGCCACCAGGTAGATGAGTCCCCCCCAAAGGTTCCACACCAGCATCATCTCAGAGGTGACAGGAAACTTCTCGTGAACGCACGGCGCCCTCTTCAACTCGTCAGATTTCAAAGTATCTGTCTGACAGCCTATCTGAATCTGTGGACCCAATAAAGACATCTGGTTATCAGGAAGACAATAAAGTCAATAACTGTTCGGTTTGTGAACCGTACCTTCCACCCCTTATTGACGATCTCTTTTGGTATGGCCAAGTAGGTTTTCATACCAGGAGAAAGGTAGAGACCAGAGCTGACCCACTCGAGTCCCCCTGAAACACACAGACGGCATCAGTTTCAGACCAGTGCATGGATGAGATCAGGATGAAGTGGCCTCATCAACAGTGAAAGCTGACCTGCCGTGTCGACGTCAACCTTGATCCTGTAGTTGTAGACAACTGGGAGCAGTGGGTTGTCCTTGATGAGGCAGGGCAGGAGCTCATCGGGATTTTTGCAAACCTTATACAAGTCTGTACCCATATGGAGGAGCACTCGGTCCTTCGCATTCTTAACGGGGCAGCTGTCGCTGACCTGGAAAACAACATGTTGATGTCTGAGGTGCGATAACCCGGCGCACACCGTGCTCACTACAGCACTGTTCTACTGAAAGGAGAAGTTTGAAATGATTCGACACACCTGTGGCAAGCCCGACTTCTTGAAGAGGTCGGTGAGTATGGACACCACCTGTGCATAGGAGGAGCAGTCATGTGCCTTCATCTGCAAGTAGGTGGAGCAGTCATGGGCAAGCTTCTTGAGGCAGTCCTCCTCGTGCTTGCTCAGTTTTTCGCCCACGTTTACGTGGCAGGCAAAACGATGCAGATGGTGGCGGAAATGATACATATTTTTCATGGCCTGGCCGGGTTTAGGGGTCTGGTATTTATCTCCCTTCACTGTTGCCCCCAACAGGCTCAAGCCCATTTGGTTCAGAACTTTGTTTCCTGGAAGACAACGAGACAGAGAGGACTCATTCTACTTTTGTAATGAGAGCGTAGTGTTAAATAATACGGACGATCAGATAGGGAACTAAGTTGATAGGTAGTTGAGTTAGTGGTTTGTTTGGTAGGGGTGAATATGAGTAGGTTGGTCAGCCAGTAGGTAGGGTGGTAGATAGTTAGTTGGGTGTTGTCAATTGTCAGTTGATAGGCAAATCCTAGATAGGTGGGAAAGTGATTCACAGCCGGGTAAATCAGTTTGTAAATCAATCGTCTGGAGAGTCGGCTGGCCAGCCAGTCAGTAGATAGTTCAGTGGTAAAATGGGTCGATTGACTGGTAGGTTGGTTATACAGTAGGAAGGTGGGTTGGTAAATCAGTAGAAGGGTTAATTTATATACTCAGGAGAAATAAATACGAGTAGCTATAACTTGAGTGAATTATTTGAATATGAAACGGGTAAAGAGTGTGAAGCTTGGCTGAAATGGGGTTCTGATATCTGCCAATTTACACAATCAACAAAACTCAGGTACATCTTTACAGCTGTTAATGCTGCATTACACACTTTTGCTTCTCGGTGTTGTTTCTGTTTTTGGTGTGGACAGCAGTAATAGAACCAGTTACACCAGTTCAGCCTTTTCAGAACAAAGAACTCATGCAATTTTCTAAATATAGGGTTTCTCAAAATCCTGTTTTTCAAGGTAATTCTCTCCGTCACACCTTTAGAATCACTTCACCTAACCTGAAACATGCTCATTATATCTCCAATGTCTCACTAATTAAGACGTACTGAATTCATTTGCTGACCTTGTGCTGACCAGGTTGTTAAATTCGGTCTCCATTCAAAAGTTCAAAGACTCTGCCCAGTGCAAACTTTGCATTTGCAATTGTTCTTCGAGAAACTTAGTAGCTTGAATGGCATTCAAACACTGGCATCCTTAAATCTAACCTCTGAAACCATCATCAGGTAACCAGAACAAACCAGGTATAAGAGTAGAAGTTGAAAGGATTTCCAGTTCCATCAAGCTTTTAATTACATAGTTTCTTAACTGTTCAGCAGCTTTTTTAAAGTCATCTACTGTTGCACTACTGAAAAGTGGTGAGAAGAACAGGTCCGACATGCATCATGCTATGTTAAAAATGGACAACCTGAAATAGAAACAGGCGAGTCGTCATACCTGGGAAATCTGTAAGAGGATGCTGGTCTTTGTGCGTCTGTGCCCACCACCAGGCATGACCGCCGACCAGGAGGCCTCCGCCCTCTGCTACGAAGTCCAGGATTTCGTTTGCGTGGTTACTGATGTTTGATGGACTTACGAACACACTCAGGTGTCGCTTAAAGTCCGTCTTCTCACACTTCAACCCGGACTGGCTTAGGATTTTGCGGATTTGATCGTCCTTTGCGCCGACAACCCCGTTGCGGCCTTCATCCAACCAGAGAAGGGCGTTCTTCCAAAATGGAGCAAATGCCTGCAATATTTGTACATATTTTGAGAAAGGCAGTATTTTTTCAATCCCATGAAAAAAAGTATTTTTAATGCACTGGAGACCGCCACCTCCTGACAGCCAAACGTGTAGAAAAAACTTTTTTTTACTCTAATAAATAATGATCTAAATCGGGGGTGTCAAACTCATTTTAGTTCAGCGGCCACATACAGTCCAAATTCATCTTGAGCGAGTAAAACAGTGCCATAATAACCTTTAAATATAAAACTTTAAGGTTTTTCTTTGTTGTGGCGCAGAGCACAAGTGATGAGAATGTCTATATTTTGCAAAACTAAACAATTACTATGGAACGATCTCAATATAAAGCCAATTGAAATGATACTTTCTGGTACGGCACCATTCTGCGATGGAGAGATTTCGTTCAAGTACTGATTCCAGCCTTTCGTTCAGGAGGGTGTCTATACTAAAGGTTTATTTATCAAACATTTGCAATAATCATTAATAATATGTTGATAACCATCTTGAAGCCCTTAAGTTAAGCTCTACCTCATGTTTCAGAAGACCTTCATGTGAAGCCACGATGACTCGTCCCTGTCCGTAGTAGCCTCCCGCCAGGAACGTCTGTTTATCGTTTGTGCAGCCGATAGGAAAAGCCAGCGGGCCGTGGACCAGAATCTCAGAAGCTGTTAATCTTTTTGGTATATCAAACTCTGAAATCCCCTGCAGAAGGAATCGTAAGTCGTCCTCAAAGTCCTTACCTAGTCTTTATTTTACGGAGAGAAACCAAAAAGAGAGTTACAAAAAAATATATATATAATAATTTTTTTAACTAATTTCGACTGTTTAAAGAAACAGCTAACTATTATTTTTGACAAAGTTAATACATCCATTTATTATAAGTCTATGAGCAGTGCCAGCAAGTCTGTTAACCATCACATTTATTGTCGGATTCAAAGGTAAAAATACAAATTAAAATCTAAAAACAGTCATTGAATTTAAAAAATTTAATCATTACATTCTACATCCAAAAATGTACAAAAAAGAACAAGCACTCACACTACGGCCATCCAGGAAGAAGGGATCTGTGGGTAGACCGGTAGGTTCTCTTTCTCAGCCGTATGATCAGAGAAGTAGATCCCTGTAACCCCGGCCACCTTATTCCCATTGAAATGATGCAGTGTGTTGTCTTTGCCATTCTTGGAGGCCCAGTTCCACGCTTCCCCCGCGATCAGCACTCCTCCACCTTCTCTCATGAATGTCACCAGGTCCTTCGGGCTGTCGCCCACGCTGTACGCATCCGTCACATACACACCAGCCCCCGGTTTGTCACTGAAGCCCCCCACAACTTCTGCTTGGAATCCGGACTTATGGAGGTCGTCAGCGACCGACTTGACGCTCTTGTGCACCCCTACGGAGAGGTTGTCGGCGCCATCGCCTCTCAGCCAGGTCACAGCGTTTTTGACTACATCGGGAAAGGAACTTAGGTACCCTTCATGACCCATGACCACAATCCTACCCTTGCCATAAAAGGAGGCGGCCATCAGCACCTGGCCCCGGCTGTTCATGGCTATAGGAAAGGCATGGTCTCCAATCAGCACCAGGTCACAAGGGACAGAAGGCCCTCGGAGATCGAGCTCTCTCAAGCCTTTCATTATAGACAAGTAAGCCTCTTCATGTTGGTCATGGACGGGTTGATGAGACATGATGCTGTCAGTCCTGTGGACACAGAAAGACACAGATTCAACATTGAATCCAATATTGAACTTGTGACAATCAAATGAAAACAGAAAAGGACGAAGTGCAGCTTTTTCCATGTTAAAAAAAATAAAAGTACAGCAGTCACACTCAAGTTTCCTGAACAATCAAACGCTGAATAATAAAGCCATGTTTTGAATTTTACCTGCACGTTTTCGACTCTATTCCCTGTGATGTGAGCAAAGTGGCGAACAGCAGCTTTCAGACAGATTGCACATTAAGAGCACAACCCAACTGGACAGACGAATAAAAGAGGAGGAACCTGAGGGAGGACAGCCCAGTAAGAAAAGAGCACGACTGAAAAGCAAATAGATCATTAGTGTTTGTGTATTGCGGTAGTGGAATATACAAAGACGTTAATCATAATAAGTACAAAAAGACATGTTTGTGAAAACAAGACATGAATCATCCTAAACCAGAAAATCAAGTCACTCTGTTGAACTCATTGAAATAGTCAATCCTTGCAAAGAAAAGTTAAGTTAATAAAATATAGTTTTATCTCGTTAAGTAAACATTATCAGAGCAAAAATAAGCATTTAATTTAACCACATACGTGTTTGATTATAGAATATACCAGATTTCTGTTATTTCCGCACTCCTCCTGGATTGGTGTCATTCTCTCAATAGACTACACCGGTGTTTCGGATTAAGTGGTTTCCATGTTAAATTGAGACCTGTGCAAGAGCGCCGCCCCCTCAGTGACGTTTCCCGATGTTGACTTCGAGGTAACTGAGCGCGTGCTACTACGTGACACTCACAAAATATACAACATTTCGAAACGTTATTAAAAATGCAGTAAAACCGTGTTCACGAAAGCAGCTATGGATAACCTCCAAATTTTTATGAGTACTAGTACGAGCAACAGCGCACGTCGAAAGAAGTCGGTCACTAGTTATAAGGGAAACCAGTTCCACCGAAACACCCGCCCAATGTGTCACTGCGTAATAAAATATTCTCTGAAGTATGGGACTATCAACAACACACTATTAAACGAATAACGTGCATATCCGAACCCTCGTAAATAACTCACCGTTATTAGAAAAGTCCACAAATAAAATCCTCAAATGTACAGGAAGACTCTACCTGTGGGCAGTTCGGATTGAAAAGTTTTGGGAACGCGTTTCTGCACGGAAGTATTTTTCTGATGTACCGTGGATACGCTGGGAAACAGTCTTTTCCGGTCTGTGTTGCGAGAAACCAACCCCTCTAAAATACTTTAAAAGGAAGGAAACTAATCTAATATTAAGTTGATCTCGTAACGCCACGTTCACCGCAATCCCCACCATCTGTTTCTTCTTCCTTCTGTTTCCTTTCCGCTCACAAACACACAGTTTGTTGCTGAAAGTGAAGCCCCTGCTGATGTCCTGCACGCTGGTGTCCCCCTCGGGGGTCCGGGTCCCTCTGGAGGACGGCCGAGCTGTGATTCTGGGCCGGGGGCCCGACACCGGTGTGGTTGATAAGAGATGCTCCAGACACCAGGGTGAGGCGCATGGAGGATCTTTTTTGATTGTTCTGTTTAAATTTTGTTAAAAAATAATGTGTGCTCTTACTCACAACTACACACAAACATGAATCGATGTGGTGAGAGGAAACAGGAGTACCTAGTCTATACTCTCATGCCCAGGGAGAACATGCAAACTCCTCACATCGTCTTGTCGATCATTTAGAAACAATGAGTAGCAATCTATTGTCTGAAATGTGAATAAAAATTAATTGTGCATTTCTTTTGGAATGCATCTTTCATATGTAGATAGATGAGTAGATACTTTATTCATCCCTGTAGGGAAACTCAGCAGCATATAATTCAGTTTATATATATATATATATATATATACACACACACGATAGGATTGAGTGTGACTAGTACCCTTGGGTGTGGCCATGTCTGAGCGAGGGAGTGTGTGTGAGTCTAGCTGTGGTCCAGCATCAGCGACAGCATCCTGTCACTGAAGTTGCTCCTTTGTCTGGGGATGTTGCTGTACAGGGGATGCAGTGGGTTGTCCATGATTGACAGGAGCCTGTCCAGCGCCCGTCGCTCAGACACAGATGTCAGACTGTCCAGTTCTGTGCCCACCACAGAGCCTGCCTTCCTCACTATTTTGTCCAGACGTGTGACATCCTTCTTCATGATGCTCTGTTAGCTGTTACACTACTACTACTGTAATACTCTAAATATCATCACAAGAATTATCTTCTTAAGTGCTTTTGTTTTGAAAAACATGTACGTTTTTAAACTCTCCTTGTATTTCTTTTAGTTAAGGTGGTGGCTTGCTATGCAGACCAGGGTGTGGTTGTTACTCAGGTATGGAAACAAACATTTTACTGACGCCTCCTCGCCTACACCCACCCTGGCTTTCGCCAAAGCCATAAACCTCTATAAACACTGTAAATGCTGCAGTCCAATGTCCATATGTGTCTCCTCAGCTCGGTCCCAACCCCTCCTCCCTGGACGGTGAGACGCTCAGCCGGGGCCAGTCAGGGAAACTCGCCAGCGGTGGCACTTTGTACCTGGTTAATCAGAGTCACCCTTTTAAACTGAGCTACTCCGCGAGCTCCAACAGAGCCGCTGCCTGTCCTGCGCAGGGAGGACTGAAAGCCACAGACAAGGCAAAGGGAGGGAGGAACGGGGAAGTGAAAGACACACAGTCCAGCCCGACACCTAAACGCAGCATCAAGGATTTCTTTTCTACTTCTCCAATGAGGGTAATTCTGTCAGCACTGTTTTGATTTGAACATGAAACCTGCATCTCTAATTTTAATATCTTTCATTTCCTTTTTTTTTTCTTTTTCAGCCACCTAAAAGACGCCTGAGCCCAAAGGAGGCGCAAAGTGAGGCCAAGCGCAAAAAAAACAATGAGGAGGAGGAGGAGGAGGAGGAGAGAGCAAATGAGGAGAAGCTCAAGCGACTGCAGGAGTTTGCCGAGAAGTCGATGGCAGAGGAGAGCAGCAGCAGCAGCAGTCAGCCTACCGCTTCCTCCTCGGGTGTGAAGGCGTGTCCTAAGAGCAGCTGGCAGCAGGTGGGAAACCTGCTGCTCTACACTGCCGCAGGGGTCAAAGGCAGCGATAAGGTGGGGCCTGTTGGAGCAAAAGCTCTGATTTCATGCAATTCTCTCTCTAAAAAGACTTTGTATTGCTGCTTTTTTTTCCTCAATCAAATCCGGTCAAATAGTTTCATTTTAGGCTTCAGCATTAAAAAAAAAAAGGTTTGATTGCATAAAGATGCTCACACACTGTAAAAAGTGTTTTTTTACTACTTCATACTTCTAACACGTGGACTGACGCTGTTATTTGGTCGGTAAAATCTCAACCCTCCATAGATGTCAACATTATCAGTTTAATAGTAGATTTATCGCAAATCACATCACAATACTAAATATTATCACGTATCATGTTTATATAAAATCACACTGCCTGATTACTTTTGCAACTCATTTTGTTTCCGTGTTGTCCAGCAGTGCAGCTTCTTCTTCTTATTTTTCAATCCACTTTTTTTTTTAACGTTATTATTTGAATGTATTAATAAACTAATAAACAATATATTTATATGCATGGTTGTTTGTTGCTCTCGTGGTGGGACCACACAGCTGACGTGTTCCTACTCTGCCTGCAGGTTGCTGGGTTCGACATTGACGGCTGTATTATCACCACCAAGTCTGGGAAAGTGTTTCCAACGGCACCGGATGACTGGAGGTGAAGCTGCTCTCCTCAAAGCTTTTACTTTTTACTTTTTTTTGTGTGTGTGTGTTGACATTTGTGGCTTATTTCACCTTGTTGTCGCTCACTAGGATCCTTTACCCCGAGATTCAGCCCAGGCTGGCCAGCTTGCTCAAAAAAGGTTACAAGGTAATGAGGAACCAAGCGAATTGTGTTCCGACTTCGTGGGATAAAATCCAGCTGAACATGGATTTTGCTCCTGCAGGTGGTGTTCTTCACCAACCAGATGGGGATCGCGAAAGGCAAACTGAGACCAGAGGTGTTCAAGTCCAAAGTGGAGGACATCCTGTCCACCCTGCGGCTCCCCGTGCAGGTCCAATCGCGTCGCGAGCCGACTGTCGTCTCTCACCTTTGCACCGAACGTTAAACCGTCTCCTCTTCTGCTGTTGGCAGGTGTTTGTGGCGACCGGTCCCGGTATTTACAGGAAACCTGTGATGGGAATGTGGAATCACCTGTGTGAGAAGGTAAAAAGTCAAGGGTGGAAATAGAAACGCCAATGTTTTAAAACGCCACACCTCATTTTATGTATTTGCTCTGATGTGTTAAATATTCAGAATGGCTCATCGAATCAGTGAAAGGAAATAAAAATACAAGTTATTAAACGTGTGCTCATGCTCTGTGTTGACATAGAATATCAGCATTGTGCCTGTTGTGTCTTATTCTTTCTTTTCAAGGCAAACGATGGCGTGACTGTCGACAAAACCCAGAGTTTGTACGTGGGAGGTAAGAGATCCTGGGTGTGTGTGGCTTTTTGCTACTTTGATTATAAGCCTGTAATTACACTGAACATTGAGCAAACAACTCCAAAGCTTCCACACTCTTTCAGTGTGAAGGTGGCTTGTGCGTGATGTATGTTTTCTGTTAAAAAGAAAAAAAGAATATCACTAATAAAATTGTCTCTCTAATGTAAAGTGATTAACGCTTCACCAGACAGAACACATCAAATAAATATCTTTAAGATTTTAAACTCACATTAGTTACTCTAGACAATAGCTTTGGAGACACATGCAGCACAATGTGATCCCAATTCACCAAGACAATAACCTATAAAGAATGACAAGTCCACATTTGGGCTTTGTTTCAGTGCAAAGAGGAACAAGGACATCATATAGAAAATTATATATATAAATAAAAAAAAAAAGTAAATATGTTGGTTTTTTTTAACCAAAGTCTGAGCTTGTTGACAATTTTAAAGATCAATAAATACCATTTCAAAATTGGGTTTTAAAAGATGAATTCAGGTTCAAAGCATAGTGTCTTCTCGTCGCAGTTCTATTTTTTCCCTTAGAATTTTGTTGTAATTTTGAAAACAAAAATAAATATTGGATTTTGTGCTTTTGGGGGGCAAATCAGCTGAAGTAAGGTAAATCCTCTGCTGCAGTGCTTCTCTCCACGCCACCTCGTAGGTGACGGGATTTCTGTAGGACTTAGCATGCAGAGCTGATGGTACGCGTCTACTCCTCGACACTAAACTGGACCGACCAGTAATATAAATGAAAAAAGAGCTGCTATATTTTCATGAACAATACCGAGCAGTTTTCCCTGTGATTTTCACCCTACTAAAGGTCAACCAGCAGGCCGGGCTGAATCCCTCTTGGGAGCCATGTGTGTTTAACACCCAAACTCTAAACTCACACACATTTTCTTCAAACCCATAAATACGTTGAGTTCGATTTTTTTTTCTTTTCTTGTATTTTCACATTGTAAGAGTTCACATCTCTGACTGTCTCACTTTTTAGAATGTCTTCATAACGTAATTACATTTATTACATCATTCTCTTCACTGAAACATGAATTTAGAACGACTTTTTAGCTCTTCAACCTTCTATCCTTTTCGATTCCCCTCTGTGCTCAGACGCTGCCGGCCGACCAGAGAACTGGGCTCCTGGGAAGAAGAAGAAGGATTTCTCCTGCAGCGATCGACTGGTAACGGTTCAATTAAATACGTCACGATCACTCCGATGCCCCTCAGTGACACTTGACTGAGATGGTCTCATAAACCTTGTCGCAGTTTGCTCTGAATCTCGGGCTGCAGTTTCACACGCCAGAGGAGTATTTCTTGGGCTGGAAGAGCGCCCCCTACAAGCTGCCCGACTTTGACCCTGTGAGTACAGAGCGGCAAAGCGTGTGTGGCGGGGTGAGCTGGTCAGTGAGGCGGCGTGGTTTGAGAGTTCTTTTCTTCTGATTCATCAGCGGAAGCTCGACTCAAGCGCCCGACTGTACGACCCACCGTCCGCCTCGCTCACCTCCAACAAGACGGAGGTCGTTGTCGCCGTGGGTTTCCCCGCATGTGAGCCTCCCGCCTCCCTCCTCCACGTTTCCTCTGCTCACGCCGACACTTTATTTATTCCCAGTCTGATTCTTACATCCACAGCGGGTAAATCCTCCTTCTTCCAAAGCCACGTTGTTCCAAAAGGCTACCGCTATGTCAACAGGGTGAGTGGATCTTTTAGGAACTGATTCGGTCATGAGAAAGGCGCTCCACAACCAACGGGCCATAACAATAAGACCACACGCACAATCAGGTGGAAGTTTATCTAATGCCGAAGCACCTCCTGACCTCTTAACCTTTCATCGGTGAAACGACGTGGTTATTGTCTTCTGTGTCTTTAAAACACACTGTTATAGCTTGATTACAAAATACACAAGTATTCTACAATATAAATACACAAGTAATTCGGAAGCTAACTACAGATTTTGCTAGAAACTAGTATTAGTAGCCCACAAAAGGAGAAAAACTGTTTTAGAACATCCAATGAGAATTATATTCAATTTGAAGATGTTTTTGATTATAAGTTTTGAAAAAAGATGCCATTTTAGATAGTTTCCTTTTTATATTATTTATAAATAACTTGTATTAGTTGTCTATCCGTTTTTGGAACTTTAGTGTCTATTTCTTCTAGCTTGTATACTCTTGTGTGTACACTCTATTATGTTTTACTATTTTTGAAATAATAGATAAACTTGGATTTTCTTAATTCTTTAGTGTACTCCATTTATTTCTTTTTTTTTTTTTTTTTATTAATTTGATGATGAATTCATTTAGTATTTTACAGTATCTTCATTTCAGTCCCATGCCTGTCAGAAATCTTCCTTATCTCTGTTTGTGTTTCGTACCAGGACACGCTGGGGTCATGGCAGAACTGCGTGAAAGCGTGCGAGCGTGCGCTGCAAGAAGGTCACAGCGTCGCTGTGGATAACACCAACCCAGACAAAGAGTCCCGCAAACGGTGAAGCACAACCGTATTAGGAGTGTGTGTGTGCGCGTGTGCGTGTGTGTGTTTTGCCACTGGGTACATCAACAGGTTTATATTTACAGGATCTGCTTCATTACCTTCTACCTTGTGTATCTTTGAGTCACGTACCGTTGAGGGGAATTACACACTCAGACCGGCGAGTAAATTTGCACGGAGGGTGGAGGAGTTCAGACCGTCTTTTGAACTTCAATCCTAGTTTAAGATTTTAATACACCTGCAGAGTCGCTGGTTCTTTGAGCCCTAATTCAAGTCCACAATTGGGGCTTTTTCCTTTCCGTGAGGTTTGCATAAATGCATGACTCTTCTCCTTGTACTGCAGTTTCTCCTTCTTATTTTTTATCATGATTTCCTCCCTAAAATCCAAACGTGATGGAGGCGATTTCCCGCCCCACACTGTGAGAACTGCTGCACGTCTGCATGTTGCAGGTCACGCACCGGCCCGCCGTTTAATCCTGTGTGTATCTCGACAGCTATGTGGACGTGGCCAAAGCCGCGGGGGTGCCGTGTCGCTGCTTCCAGTTCTCGGCCTCCTTGGAGCAGGCCAAACACAACAACAGAGTACGAGTCACGCTGCGCTCCCACGCTGCTTGGGTCTGATCCCTGGATTTGTGTTTTTATTTACTCATGAACGGGAGTTGTGTTCCTCTTTAGTTTCGCGAGATGGCTCCGTCGGACACCAAACACGCCAAAGTCAACGACATGGTCTTCCACAGCTACAAGTGAGTGAACGTCAAGAGGAAACGCTGACACGTCGAGCATTTGCCTCTGTGTTTGCGTGAATTAAGTCACGCAAACACAAACTAACCCACCGAGTCACTTTGGTGGGTTAGTTGGGCTCTTTTTAATAGTTTGCCCTGTTCTGTTGGGAGTAAAAATGTCATCACAATATTATATTATTACACCGAGGACTGATCGCTGGAATCCTATTTTCAGTTCAGAGGCCAAATAAAACCCACGCGTGTTGACTGTAGCTACATTGGTTATGCTATATTTAGTTTTAAATCATTTTACCAAACGTGATCAAGTTGAGATTTAAAAAAATAAAAAATAAAAAAAATTATAATTTTAACAATTTGGCCTTTCTAATGAAGCCTTCTGATGTAAAATACAGTGAAGAGCCAAAAACTATGTCTTCCTCTTGTAGCTCGCATGTTGTCTTTTTCCAAAATGCAACAAAGGACCAAACTAATCTGCAGCCTTTGACATGTTTTCACATTTTCACCCTCGGTGTCGATCAGATGCTCGTGCAGGAAGCGGACCTTAAGCGGTCTTAAGTGTCGTTTTATATCTGCTGCTCCTTCTATAACGGTGCGATGCGGTGGGCTTCATGTTTGACACCCCGGCTCTAATCCGTCTTCTCCGTCTCACCCTGGACAGGAAGCACTTTGAGGCGCCGGACGTCTCTGAAGGCTTCGCCGAGATCCTCCAGATCCACTTTGTTCCGAGCTTCAAGGACAGCGCATCGGAAGCTCTGTTCAGACAGTTTTCTGAAGGCTGATTGGATGAACTCACATTAGTGGATGTTGCTTTAATAATCTGACCGTCTGTTATTGGACTGGAAGTACAAAGTGAGACCGGAGACACACAGTGATTGAAGCCTTCACATGAACGTCCAGGTTGTAGTTTGATTTTAGTATATTTGTTGAGTTTAACAGAAAACAAAGTGGATGCTTGTTTTTAGTTTTTTTTTTGATTCACAATAAAGCTACTGAAACATCCTCGGTATTAGAGTGTGTGTGACTCTTGTCGTGAGACGAGATTCTGCGTTGTCCTCTCACAGGACGTCGGGCAGGAAAGGGACCTCCTGACTCAGGTGCCGCTTCAGCCACGGCATTATCTTGAAGACGTCGATGTGAAAGTCCCGCGCGTCGGGAGGCGGCCTGTTGCTGCTGTACTTTTGGGACCTTGAGGTGGCGCCACAGGTGTCAATGTTACCCCAGCTCACAACGCCCACCTGAGAAATCGGAGCGAGATACAGATTTAACGAGGCGGATTAGGGATTAGGAAATCCAGGCGTTTTTCGGGAGCCATCACCCATAATGAGAAGAGTTCAGCTCCAGCACTGAGTGAGATAAAGCCAAAGAGATGGATGGACAACGTTATTCAACACAATAATCATTATCAAGGGCTCTCTCTCTCTCTCTTTTTTAAATTCAGTTTATCCTTTTGGGAGTTTCAGTTTTTTCGGTGTCGTACACTCTGGTAACACTCGTATCACTGAAAAGCCCTGGATGTTCTCTTAAATACATTATGGCTTAACAGAGAAGGTCAAGAGAGTGAAGAGGGAACGATTTAAGTCAGTGGGCTGGTCGACCCATCTTGTGCACCTCCTTTTTCTTAGTTAAGATCAAGAGGACTGGAAGTCAAATAGTTGAATACAAACTAGAGACGGTGTGAGAATTAGAGGGACAGTTCCTGTTGAATACTTTTGGTGGGAACATTATAAGACCAAAACTATCTGGAGTACATGGCTTGACTTTTGCTCAATGAGACAAAGTGTAGAAGTCTTATGTGCAGTCAGAAAAACAGCATTGAAAGGATTTTATGGCGCTGTAAATATGAGATTGTCTTGCATAAACTCATGGACTTTTGGGGCTGTTTTTAGCCTGTAGTGGAAAATACTCTCCACATTGTGCAGCAGAGTACTGAGGACAAAGAGACATTCCTGACCTGAAAGTAACGCAATCTTTTCTGCAGGAACAGGGACCCACCGGAATCACCTGGAAAACAAAAAGAAAAGAAAAGACTTCTATGTGAATCGCACCTTGACGAAATCGGCCATTATGTCTTCTGTTGTGTTCAGACCTTTGCAGGTGACGGCGTCCTGGTATCCGGCTGCGCCCCCAGAACAGAGGAACCTGTCTGTTACGTACTCATCCAGAGTTACGTCGCTCGGCTCCTGAAGTGTTTGCCGGGCTTTCTCCACGCAGCCAGGCCTCTGCAAACGCGGAGGAACACAATCCCACACATCTCCCACTGACTCGATGTGAAAGGAGCAACAGGCTCGACATAGGCGGCGCTCACCTGCTCATCCAGGTGAACGTGTGTTGCTTTACGCTCGGTTTTCTTGTGGACGAAAAAGGCCGGAGTTGTCTTGTGTGATAGTAGTTCTTTTCCTGTTCACAAACATAATTTCACTCGTTAGGAGAAACAATCGGTTTCAGATCAAGTCTCAGAACTTCATTTACACTTGTTTTATACAATTTAAAGGTAGATTTGACTCCCTTATCACACGTTATCCACATATCCACATGGGTTAATGTATATAAATGTGGATAATACGGTCACATGTGCAAAAGAGATTGATCACAAACCATTGTTTGTTCTGTAAAAGGTAAAAGTCACATACTGTGCTCTTCACAGGTAGAGTTGTGTTTCTTCATGGCTCGGGTGGCTGGTATGGTGCATGGCAAGCAGATAGGTCTTGTAGTTGACATTTCGCACACACACACACACACACACACACACACACACACACACACACACACACACACACACACACACACACACACACACACACACACACACACACACACACACACACACACACACACACACACACACACATTCAACCTCATTACTCAATTACATGTAATTGCTTAATATCTAAAAAGAAAACCTCCCACCTGAAATAATGAAACATCACAGGAGGAGAAAACAAAGAGTTTTGAGCAGTTTATCTCCTGTTTAGAGGTTCAGGAAGAAGGAAAACATTGATTGATTTTTTTCCTTGTTTCAGAACAAATAATAGTGATTAAGTGAGAAGAGGTTCTATGAAACTTACTGTTTTTAACCTGTTTAAGGTCAAACATATTAATTGTAACAATGACAATAATTGTCAGCAATAAATACAGAATTAATCATTTGCTCAGTGTCAAAGCCATCGAAAATTAATATTCATAGCCCATTTTAAATCAGGTTTTGTTATCGTCTCACATAGCTGGCACATAAAACAATATATTGTATTTTTTAGTTTAACATAGAATTTGTTTTCCAATTACATTTATTTTTTTTTTTTTATTGAATGATAATGGAGCTGTATTTTATTTCATTCAAAATAGATAAAGTTGTATTCCTGCATTCAAGTTGATAGTCTTGGTTGAATTTGTTGAAATAGATGGATAATTTAATTAGACAAAAATGTTCCTGATTAACTTGGTCCACTATAGTTTTTCTCTGTGTCACAAACTGACTCGACTCAACACTCCCCCCCTGTGTTGTTCCGTGTCTTATGTCCAACTGTCATTCATGGACATTAAAACTAGTGAAAGTTGTGTGAAAAAAAAGTTATAAGCAGCTGCAGATATTTGCGTTCAAATCATTTCATCAGCAAAAAAACCCAAAAATGTCTACTTTAATATGTACTTCATTACTTCCAGCCTCTGATTTTGAGTGGTTAAACAAGTTTTGATGCGTCCTACCTGGCAGACCTGGACAGTGGGATGCTCTCATTCACCTGCACCAAAGCTACATCGTAGTCGTAAAACTCAGACACATTTCTGTGTTCGAGTGCGTAGGTGTTGTACTCGGGGTGCATGATCACTTTGTTGACCTTTACTGAGCCATCACCTGCAAAAAAAAAAAAATTTTTATTATTATTTTACCATGAAATGGACTGAAGTCAACACAGGTAACTTCAGTGATTTAACAATCCTAGAAATCCATCTTGTTTTATAAAGACTAATGTGAGAAGCTGGAGTCAAGTGTCAGGTAGGATACATGCAACCTGAATATGTTACTCGTCCATACAAATCAACTGTAACTTGTAAATCAACATTAAAACCTGGTGGTTGTGTGTCACCCTCACCTCAGCATTTACCTTTTTTTCCCCCCACCTGTATATTCACTACTTCAGCAACATTTATATGTTTTACACGGTCACATTGATCCATACAAGAGGCTCTATTTAGTTCAGTATCTTGCACAAAGACACTTGGATGGGCGAGGGAAGCAGCCAGATGATCGTCTCCACCAGGGAGAGCCACAGTCTCGTTCAGGTACTCCAGTTTCCTTCCAAAAAGTCCTAAAACACTCATTTGAGTTTAGCTGGTGTCTCTGAATTTGCCCAAAGGTGACAAACAGTGTGAGTGCCAAGGATGGATGGATGGATTAACCAGCATCAATCTATGTTCTCATTAAATAATGCGACATGAAACTAGCCGAGATTTTCAACTTCAAAATATGAACACTCACCATATTCTATGATGACCTCCTTCGGGACTCTGCCTGTGCTCACTCTGGCGAAGCAGTGAGCGGCCGTCAGCACCCAGTTCTGACTCACAATGGACCCGCGGCAGTTCTTCTCAGGCCCCCATTCAGGCTACGTGGGAAAAGAGCGGTCGTGTGTGAAAATCCGCTCTGAAATGTCAAACATGAAAACAAACAAGGAGGGGAAATCTCTCATTAATGTCCTCAGTGAGAGTGTGACGCTCTTACAGATTTTAGAGTCACGTGCCAGGGCTCGGTGCTGGCTTTCATGCCGCCCCGCATCTGCTCCTCGGTGATACTCTCCTGAGCTATCCCACACATCGTCACGCTCTCATCACCTGCGTGTCAAATACAAATAATGGAATGGTGCCACGCCAGTGACCAAAACGCACAAAAAAATGTAGGGTGGAGAAAAAAAAGCATCCTTTCTGGTTCATATTTCGCGATGAATCTCCAACTTACTGATTATGCTGTTGAACACTTGTCCCAAAATGTCATAGTTCTCCAACACGAAGAAGTGATTCTCGCCACTCTTCTTGGATGCCAAAGAGTTTAACTCGTCCTTGTTTACTTGTTTCCCAACACCAAAGACATAGACATCTGAAAAGATGCATATGAATGCACCAGTAAGTGCACGATAAGATATTACGATGACGCCAAACAGCGAGGGACCCACCCACCGTTACCAACACATGAAAGCAGCAACCCTCAAAACGTCTGCTCTACAATCTACAAGGTGTTTTATAATGGCTTTATTTGACATGTAAAAATAAAATGTTGTCTTCTGTGATTTCTGGATCTCCAGGCGAGGGCCGGTAATTTCGACCACATGGTACATCTCAGTGAGTGGCTCAGAACAGCGTTCCTAGACACTTCACTCTCCGTGTGATTACCAAGCATTGTTTCATGGGTGTGATCTTGGGCTGAGTCGCTGTAACCAAACAGCTTCCTGATCTGCCTGAGGGCTTTCCGAGGGTTGGTCCCCGTGTTGGAGTAGCCTGCAGAGAATACAAAGGGTTGTTATTAGGAGACATTGCTCAACAGTGAGCTCAGCCCACTCCCAATGTGACTTTACCATCTGTCTCGATGATGACGATGTTCTGAGTCTCATTAAACTGGTTTTTGTGTGTGTTTTGCTTGAAGATGCTCATCATCTCCAGGACACGGTATAAGGCGTCGTGGAGGTTGGTGCCAGTTTTACGCCCATGGCCTGCAGAAAGAAAAATCCTTGAGAAAATGAACTGGTTAAAATGTGGCGAACATATGAGATTGTTATACAATGTTATGTACATTGCAAAGCGGCGATAAAAGGACAAACAAATGAAAACTGTAAATGACGAATCCTACTATGATAGTCGAAACCCATCAGATTCCACAAGACGTCCTCGACGCAACCGCTTATGTCCGTGTCTGTGATGTTCACAATGTCTTTCACCTTGCTGGCGTATGACAACACATGGAAATTCATCTGTACTTCATAGCTGTCAAGCTGGAAAGAAAAGAAGAATATGTATGTTTCACATCCATTGAAAGAGGGACTCACAAATCAGCAGGTCAAAGGTAAAAAAAAAAGAAGAAAAATCACAGGTAAAAATTTTTTTTGCAATTTTTGGTGGTTTTTAAACAGTTTCTTCATTTCATTTTGACACTTGATGCAGACCTTTTTAATCAAAGCAGCAGTGGCTTTCCTTGATAATTCAAAGGATTCATTATTGATGCTTCCCGACGTGTCTAATAGGATGTAGATGTGCATCCGACCGACGTCAGACACACGGATGGTCCGGCCAAAAGTCACATCTTCACCTTTGCAAACATGAAAAACATTTCTGTGTTGGCTGCTGATTTCCTTCACTTTTATGCAAAATCATTTCAAAAATGTTCATGATGTGCACGTACCTTTCTTTTTGGCGTCTGGTGAGAGTACGTCCATCACTCCTGCAAACGATCCTGCCATGGCCGCAGCGACAGAGCTGGGGGAATCAAAGGTATCCGGGCCTCAAAAGAAAAAAAGAAAAAGTACAAAGACGTAAATGGATGGATGTTTAATCACAGTTTAACAACTTCCTCTGAGCTTTCATAGCTTTTATTCTATTAGCAGTTTGTGCAGATTTAATTGAATGTTTCAAGCCAAAAAATATTCCCTGAAATACTTTCAAACATCAGTATTCTCTATTTTGAAAGTAATATGGTAAACACCTTGGCACCGTGGTGCTGAGCCACTCCACTCTCTGTTATTCAGGCAAACTCTTTCAGCTGAGCCCAGCAGGTCCAGACCAGTCTGACACCAGTAGGTCAACTTCTCTCCAAGATGAAAATGACGGGCCGTCCTCTGCGCCCCTGGTGGAACCCCTGGATCATCACAGTCATCAGCTGGATCTAAACACACCAGCGAAGAGACACAATGACAACTGAACAACTGCACAAAGCTCGTAAATACTTTACTGAAACAAATATGTGTAATGGATTTTTTATTTATTTTTTCACCATGGTTGGTACAGACAGGAGTGGCTCCCGTCCACTCTCCGGAGAAAGTGCAGTTCCTCTCTGCTGACCCGTACAGGGTGAACCCGTCCTGGCAAGAGAAGCTCTGTGTCATCCCGACACGGAACCACTGGTCCAGGGGCCAGAAGTCTCCATGATCCAGCTGCAGCTGGGCCGGACACAACACGTCTGCATTTCAGCAGAGTGAAGCGTGTGTGGATGGTGAAGATGGCAACCAGCATAGACCACCACAAAATGAGCATTCAAAACATTACCTTTGCATGTGGCTCGAGACGCAAGCCGACCACTGGCAAACCTCATGAGCGACCAGTCCCCGCTGGCCTCGCACAGTCTGGAGCTGACAGGGAATGGATATTGCCCCGGAGCACAGTGATAGGTCAACATGCTGCCCTTCAGCCCGCCCTGAGGAGGAAACATGGTTAATTTATGCAACACACACACACACACACACACACACACACACACACACATTTATATATATATATATATATATATATGCCTCCCAAAAGGCAATGGAAAGTGAAAGTGTGCAGGAGCTATCTTCACCTGAGAATAGGAGACACGTCCACCTCTGATGCTCTCCTTTACTGAGCAGTTCACTGGCTGTTGACCCTCGTAGTCTACCTCTTCGTAGGTATAGTCATAGTCCTTCGGGGAGGCTGCAACACAATCTGTACAAATGTTTCCCTAATAAGACGTCACAGCTTCAGACACACACACACTGCACATGAAGCTGAAATGCTCACCGTCTCCAATTGAGAAAGAGAGTAAGAGCCACAGTATTGATGTTACAGGCATATTTAGATCCATGAAGCAGCTGTATGGTGGTAAGACAAACCTCGACAAGATCGTCTCTATCAACCTGCAGCAAGCTGCTTTATTTGATAACTGATTACCCATTAACGAGGGGGGGGGGGGGGGATTGAGCAATTTAGGAAAGAACACACTTTCACTTTCTGCAGTGGCATCTCTTCCTCTTGCTTTGGGGTTTTGTAAGGCCCAGCACTTCTTTTGGGGAGGGGGGTGACAAAATGACCATACTATAATCCAAGATTGGGTTTTAAAGCTTTTTACACCACAATTTCATGAGCCAGCTTTAGGCGGCTTTTGCAATTTTTAAATCCAGCAATCACTTTGGCACATTTTGCTCTTATTGGCGATTCCACCACTGCCACTGCAGCTTTTTCTTTTCTTAATATCCAATCACGTAGAATTACACATTGATTGGCACTCATATGCTTCTCTGCTCCGGCTCAGCCACCACACAAGTGTGTGTTTCACATTTTCAAAGATCGTTATGAGGATTATGGAGATTTAAAAGGGACCCCCAGTTCCAATCCCCTCCCACCCCACACCACCACCCACAAGGGGCTCAGTCCTCTCAGCTGACTCGGCTTTGTGAAGGAGGGTCTAAAACTCTTTTCTAACTGCTTTCACAAACCCAGTGAAATGCACCTCAATGCCTCTTATGCAGAAGAGCAACAAACATGGATATCTTGTTGACACTTACCTGAGATACATTTCATGTAAATGTGTTTTATTTTTCGGTCTGGATTGTGTGGATGGACTACCGGCATAGACTTGTGCTGTGTCGGAGGATTTTACAGCCACAGTGGGGAAATAGCGAACAATTATGAGAAAACTCAAGAGAAGAGCTTTTAAACTGCCCACCAGACACACGGCGCAATTCAAGACATCATCCTGGATGATTTTATCACACCGCGGGGCCCTTTGAGAAGAGGAGTGCTGTCCAGAGTCTCTTTCATGACAGAGTGGAAAGCAGGCTCAAGATGTCTGACCTCAGCCAAGTGGCTGTGTACTCAGACTCCTCAGATATCTATAAGGTGAGACAGTCGGTTCAAAAGTAGGATTTGCTTCTTCATGTGGGGCTCCCATGTTTTAAAAGAGGGCCTGGCGCTATAGACGACTTTTTACACTGAAGTGAGTCAGTGTTTTAAGCCCCCTGAAGCCAAATGTCTCTAATGGATCGAGTTAATCTGTTGGGAGTTCATACTTCACCATCTTATTTTTTTCTTTTATATGTATTTATTGTCCCTTATTAGCAACATTATGTAATATTACAGTAGTGTGCCCTGTGTGGAGTCCATCTTCATGGCAACTAAACTGACCTCAGGAAGTTAGCTTATAAATGGATATTGAAAGGGCTATTTAAACTTTTTTTAGATATTAATCCAAAATTGTGTTGTGTAGTGATGAAGTGGTTCTCAATCTGCCTCACAGAGAGAAGACTTGGGTTCGACACTGGCCTTGGGCCTTTCTGTTTGGTGTTTACATGTTCCCCCTGAGCCTGTGTGGATTTCTTAACGAGTAAATGAGCTTAGTTCAACAATAAAAAGACGTACTTCTGAGATTTAGTTGATGAATAAATCTTGATGACCTTGAGTTTCTTCCAGCAGCGTCAGTTGTTCAATCACTCCTAACTTGAGTAAAGCTGGACTAAAAAGTGTAAGGTTATATATTTATAATCAGTTCCATATATTCAAAATCTCACAACTCTTGTGGTTTGTCGTGGAAACCTGTTTGCTAAGCCTCTGCGGCTGACGTCAGTAACTTTCCTCGAAGCCTTATTCAGCAGTGAAACAATATGTACATTCTTAAAGATTCTTTTCCGTCACGTGGTTTGAAACAGCCCCAAGGAATTATCTGAAACTGCGGCGTGCATAGCCATTCAAAGCCTTAATTTTGTTCCTCAAAAAGATGGGTTGCATTGTTTTAAATCAGTTCTTCTGGCAGTGTGCAGTTTCTATTAAGCAGTTAGTTAAGACCTAATTAAATGACAGGTTTTTTTTCTTTCAACAGAATGTTTTCTGCAACCCTGCCTTTGAGCTGGAGGGGGAGAGAGAGGAGAGGGTGGAGGGATTCAGGACTTCCTCTTCCACCCCTGAACCCATCAAACCACCTGGTGAGCCGGCCAATCAGCTGTCATCGATTCAGCTCATGGCTGCGATTTCAACATTGTTGCACACACACTGGGGAATTAGTATTATTGTCCATTGTGCAAAGGCACAGGAAGTGTCATATGTGTTGATGAGACGAAGGCTGTGAATGATGCCAGCTGAAAGTTTGTTTTGCTTTTTGCTGACATAATGTGTCCATCCATGTTTGTGTGCTGTGATTCAGGCTACGGCCAGGGTCTCTTTGGGGTCTGTGTAATGCGTCTACGAGGCCCTGGTTCCAGTTGGGGGTTGGTGGTGGTCACTGCTGCCGCATTGCTCCTGTTAGCAGCCCTGGGACTGGCCCTGGCCCTCATCCTGACACGTGAGTCCACACAGCACCCACGCATCGATCTGACAGCAGCTACAATCATAAAGTGCCATAAGGGTACTGATCCATGTGATATCTTTTCAGATCTGATCAGAAAAAGGAGCGCTTGTCGTCATTTCTTATCGTGTTTTGGTTCTGATTCAGAAATGAAAAAACAGGCAGTGGAAGATCATTTACTGCCGACTGGCGTTCCAGACCTGCAGGGTGCAGGAGATGGAACCCCCCACCTTTTACCCACAATCCCAATCAACAGCAGTCAAGGGGGTGTTACTGCAGCCCCTCAACCTGCCAGGATCCCTCCCTCTGAAACAGGTAGGTCCATTCGCACCCAGCAAAAATGTTGCCTCTCTGTATTCCCCCCCCCCCCCCCCCCCCCCCCCCCCACACACACACACACACACACACACACACACTGACACAAAATGTTCCCCTCCACCTGTCAGGTTGTGGTGGTGTTCTGACCGACTCTGAAGGCACTTTCAGTTCTCCAAACCACCCCGGCTCCTATCCCCCCAACTCACTGTGTGTGTGGGTGATCCAGGTAGCTCCCCCCTCCCTGGTCCAGATTCGCATCTCTTCCCTGGCCGTGGAGGGGCCATCTCCATGTTTGTTTGACTGGCTGGAGGTGCAGGAGCAGGTTGATCAGAACACTGTGGTCACCAGGTGGGTTCTTATCCTCTTCAAACCACTTTGTCAAATCAACTCAACATTTGTTAGATCATCACTCCACATCTCACCAACTATACAAGCATAAAAGTATGTCGTTACCTCAAAACGGCTGATAGATGGCGCCAAAGATCTTGACATTACTAGAAAGCGTCTGCACTGGAGGCCTTTTGAAACATTTCATTGCATGGGAATACTTCAAGCTCTTTGCTTACTTATATTATTTAGTGGTGCTGCAACATGATTAATGGATTTTTCGGGGAAAAGAAAACGTGACATAACTCCTGCCCTGAATCCTTTAAAGAATTTATAGTCAGACTCAAAGTTCAGTCCAAGGCTGTGCTGAGGAGGAAGATATTATTTGGATATCCCTCTCTCCTGCAGGTTCTGCGGGAACGTAGCTCCTCCAACAATCAACACAAACAGCAGCACGGTGTGGGTCACTTTCCACTCTGATGGGAGCATCGCAGGCAACGGCTTCTCGGCACAGTACAGGGCCACAACGCCAGGACACAGTCAGTGGAGTCTACATCTAGAAGCAGTTTGCACGTTCAAGTCAACTTTTTCAGCTCTAGAAAATGGATCTTCTGTTTTCTCAGAGAGCTGCTCCAGAGAGGAGTTCATGTGTGACGGCGGCCGCTGCCTGCTGCCGGTCTCTGTGTGTGACGGTCACCCAAACTGTCACGACCAAACCGATGAGGCAAACTGCAGCCACAGACACAGGGGTGAGAGGAAGTTCACTTTGATTGCCCAATCCGAAGGCTACATACTTATTGCTGCTCCTCTGCTTATTCATAGAATGTGGTGGGAAGAAAGTTGGGCCTCATGGTTATCTGGAAAGTCCCAACCACCCCAGGCCTTATCCTCATCAACAGGTACACTCACACTCTCAGGTGATACTGGGCAAAAGGCAGCTCACATGCTGGTCAGGCTGTTTGTCCATCACAGGAAATGCAGTCAACAGGAAGGAGCCAGAGATCCCATAGAAAACCTCCACACGGAACCACAGTTCTTCTTCCTGCTGACCATTATACCACAACATGGCTTCCAGACCAAGAGTAACACACACATGTGTATGTTTCAGTTGTGTATATGGCAGATATCTGTCGAGGAGGGTCACATCATCACACTGAGCTTCAGAAACTTCAGCCTGGAGACTCAGGACGTGTGTGAGTTTGACTACGTGGAGGTGCATGACAGTGTCAGCACTGGAGCTGGGAGAGTGCTCGGACGGTGAGACCGGCCTTACTGCAGTTTTAATAATCGCTTCTCGCGTCAATAATAGAGCATCTGAGCTTCACGTGGATGGTGTTCTGAAGGGGCATTTTTGTTTCCTCTGTCCGTGTCCCAGGTTTTGTGGCACCACCTTCCCACCAGACCTGACCTCCACCGGACCCCACATGACTGTGGTGTTTGTTGCTGATGAGGGAGTCGCTGACAGCGGCTTCAACGCAACATACCAGGCTGTATCCCTTCTGGATAGTGAGTTAAAAAAGCTCATCTGTATTTGAAGTTTATGATTCTTGGACTCTCTTTATGTTCTCTCCTGTAAGACAATTTTATTTTGTAAACTGTTTGATCATCCGTCCTTTCTTGTCTCTGCTACTCCTTTTCCTGCACGACCTACATTTACCTTTCAAAAGACTATTTTCTATTCAGTGTTCCAGTTTTCTTGAAACCGTCTCCCGTTTGTTTGGTTTTTCTAGGGACGTGCGGATCCAACCAGTTTACATGCACGACAGGGGAGTGTCTTCAGCACCAGTGGTTGTGCGATGGATGGAACGACTGCCCCGACGGTGCAGATGAACAGGGATGTGGCAACTCCACCTACCCTCCCTTCAGTGAGCCCACGTTATCTCTGACCTGGATCGCAGCTTGTTTTGTTCCTCGTAGTCATTGAGAGGAGGAAGTGAGATGGAAACAACTGCCAGCTCACAGAGAATTATCACAGTCATGCAGCACATTTATTCATGTTTGGGCTACAATATGACCCGATTAGGAAAAGGCATGCGTAAACTGTAAATAAACCGAGGATGAAATGATATGGAAATGAAACCTAAGCTTTATTCACAATAGAGTTTATTGACTTGATCTGAGTGACGTGGCGCTGCATTTTGCAATCGATTCCCTTGTAACAGTATCAGTCAGTACTATGACTGTGAATAAATTAATAAATGCCCAATTTAGGGAGGCAGAGTTTCCAAGATGCGTTGAGGTTGCAAAATCTGCAGGAAACTTGACATAAACATTGTGGAAGAATTTCAGAATAAATGTTCCCTCGTAAGAAATACAAGGGCTTTAAAGAAAACTTCATCCACGCTGCACAATATCAAATAATTCCCGAAATTCTAAACAAATCTGCACGCGAAGAGAGTCAGGTATGACTGTACTGGAAACCACTGCATGTGCTCAGGAGCAGTTTAAGAACACTGAGAACACAGTGCACCATGAAGTTATAACCATGTTTAAGCTGCGTCACACATGGAATCCATATGTGAACAGAATCATGCAACACCTCTGTCGTCTCTGAGCTAAAGCTCTTCTTAGATTCTCTGGGGAAAAACATTCAACTGTTCTGTTGTCAGATGAATCAATCGGTGCATAATGCACTGTCAAAAAAAAAAAGAAAGAAAGAAACTGCATCTCTGATTACCGGGGGTTGTATTCATGCTTCTAGTGTGGACAGATTGCACACCTCTTTCAGGGAAAGATATCCATAAACGAGGAAGACAATGTTAAACCACAGTGCTTCCATCACAACAGCCTGGCCCGGCAGTGGATGAACCGGAGTGCTGCAGCCTCAACCCTTTAAAAATGAAAAAAGCATTATCAGAGGCAAAACAGCTGGGAATGCTATACAATCATAAACATGGCCCACTACCAGCCATTGTTATAAGAGGCATGATTGACCAGATATGACAGTTCAGTTTTGTTTATATACCTGCCAATCTCTTATCATTTCAAAGTGGATTTGAAAGATGTGGCTTTCAAATGCTGATTTTTGTTTTTACTCCCCACGTGAAACCAGCTTCGTCGTGCGAGCTCATAGAGGTAGAGATGTGCCGGGGTCTCAGCTACAACCTCACCTCGTTCCCCAACATCTGGCTGTCCATCTCTGACCAGAGAGAAGCAGCCACGCTTCTGCGACAGTATCGGGTATCTGAATTCAAAAATTTACTCCATGACAAAAATATCCGCCATCGGACCAAGTTAATTTTATCTTAACTGTTTTGCGGTTAAGGTGCTGATGGAGCTGGCGTGCTTCGAGCCGCTGCAGAGGTTGGTTTGTGGGATGTTCCTGCCCCAGTGCAGCCCTCAGGGCGGCATCCTGCAGCCCTGCCGCTCTGTCTGCTCCTCGGCCGAGCGGCAGTGCAGCCAAGCCCTGGATCTCTTCTCCTTCAGCTGGCCCTTCAACTGCCACCTCCTCCCCGACTCACAGGACCCCATAGAGTGCTCGCTGCCTTGAAGCCCCGCAGCAACAATGCACAACAGTTCCCGTCATGGTGCCGGCTCAACAGATTTTCATCCAGGAGATACCAGATTTTAAGCATGAAGCGTGCGTGAGGACAGTAAAGCCTACACGTCACACACTTTGAGCCCGGGTTAGACCGACTGTGTCTTTTCTGTATTTGGTGATATGAACCAGACGTAACGAAGGACCTGCCCCTGTTGTTTGTGCCGACCGACTCAGCGACTGGCCCACACAGTTCTGCCTGTGTTGCATGTTTACTGGAAGCAACAACTTGCAATGTTGTGATAAACCGGAACAAGACAACCCGTTTCATTTTTCCACGGAATCCCAAATCCTGAGGCAGCTGGAAAGCAGCAGTCAAGCAAGCAGTTTGTTTTTTATAGTAGCAATTTCTAAACTACAACTTAAAAGGTGGAAACTTGTTTGGTCATTTCCTTTATTTCCCAAATACATAAAAAATATATTCTTTTCCCCCCGCCAACAGGAACCAGAATTCTATTTATGGCTTTGTGGTCAATCATGTAATGTTGTTAAAAAAAAAAACGAGAACATGAATAATAAAGTGAGAATATGTTCAAAATAATTGTAATTGCATTGTTCTTTATTGCACCACTTCATCTTGATGTGCTTCGATTATTTCAGATTTATTCTTGTGTGAACTGACAGAAAACACACAAGGATTGAGTCCCACTTTAAATCGCTTCACTGAGATGACATGAACAAATGTAACAGACAATGTTAAAAAAAAAAGTTAAATTACCTCAGTGATTCACCAATTTAACTTAATTGCTGGTAGAGAAAAACTGAAAATATATTTAATGATTTGTGATGGTAAAAATTAAACATGTTCTTAAAAGAAAAATCATAAAATCCTAGCCATTCAAGTGTAATATTATTTTTCACATTCAATGTATCAAATACTCAAACCTTCAGATATCTCTCTTTTATACCAATAACAATGTGGCAGGTTGATAGGGCACAATACTGTTAAAGGTTTGTTAAGAGTTTTCTTTCCTGAATGAGCAGATCAAATTATTTTAAGTAAATGGACTTCATTTATATCGCACTTTTTAACCGTGCGAGCAGGCCCAAAGCACTTCATATCATTAATCGTATTCGCCCACTCACACACACACACATTCACATTCCAATGGAGGCTGCGGCCATGCAAGGCGCAGTAACTCCACTGGGAACAATTTGTGGTTCAATTACCCCGTTATATTCAGTCTTATATTCAGTCTTATATTCAGTCTTGTTTCCTGATTCTGCTACTAAAGATTGAATGCATGTTTATTGTGATAATACTTAAAGTGTGTGGCTGAGCTGCTACCGGGGGACAATGAGTTTCAGGGTGTGGTCCAGGGCGATCGCCGTCAGGCCCCACACCCGATGCTTCCCGTTGCGAAACACTGGAAGTGTGTATCCGTACTTGCTTCCGGTGCGGAAGTGTGTGTAGCCGCGGTTCTGGGGGTCGCACAGGTGGGACAAAGATATGGTGAAGATCTCTTCCACCTGAAATTAAAGCAGACAAACGAAGCGTTTAGTCAAGCAGCATGGCAACAAACAGGATGAAAGAGAAAAAAAAAAAAAAGTTGCTGCAGGACATTTGGAGCAAAGTCAATATATAAAGAAGCTTTGTTATACTGGTGAAGAATAAACTCGGGTAAACAAAAAAACCTCAGGACTCAAATGTTCAGAAACTGATGCCACTTTCAGGTATATTCAAGTTCGACCGTACCTCCCCGGGGTTTGGTTTGAAGGTCAGCTCCTCCAGAGGACCGAGGTTTGCCAACACCGGGGCGACCATCATCCCCGTCTGAAGACACACGTGAACAACACAACCGTTTCACAATCTTGTGCAACATATTTTCATCTAGAAATGCTTGTAAATGTGATTGCGACAAAGTTCTGTCTCAGACTTCTGATCCAACTCAACAAGTACGCAATAAAAACTACCTTGATATTTGATCAGATTACAATTATATGATCAAATGAAAATAAATATTTGGACCAACAATGATGAACTGTTTTGACAAATGTTTCTGTGATAGTTCTCATAAACTAATTTAACCATATTTTGAGTTCCAAAAGGTAAACTTGGCTCAGCCTCACAATACCCTGAACTGTTTTCATCTTATGTCACACGCAACAAACAACCACATGAAGCTATGAAAACCATTTTCAGGTGAATAAAAGGATACGTCGGGCAAAGGAATAGATGTGGTCAGTGTCAAATAACAGTTTGGTCAATATAATAGAGCTGGAGGATGTTGTCCATGAGGAAGGGGCTAGAATTATTCAAAAACGCTCTGAGAAACTAGTGACTGGCTATTTGGTACCTTTGCAGCGGGTCTAAGGTGCAGAACTACATAGTATAGCTGCTTTGTGTGAACATGTTGAGTCATATTGAGACAACAGTCAGGATTAGAAGTAGCTCATTGTGTTGTTGAGAGAAACCGTCATTGATAGAGGTTGTGCTATTTAAATTGTTGACGATTATTGAAAAAAATGTTAAACCTTTTTTTTGCTCAATGAATATCTCAAACCAGATCTGCTATCGGGGTTTAATCACACTGCAGGTCTTCTGATTTATTGCTGAGATCCTATTTTTCTTTTTGAGTGGCTGGTCACACTATAAATTGCTGAAAATTCTACCGCCATGACGGAATCCCCAAACTGCCCAAGACTTAATTTGACGAAAGCTCAGTACCGTAAATACACATTATGAACAATTTCGGCACAGTTGTGCAGTTGGCAAAATTAATTGATAAAGGGAAAACGAAGGATAAGGGGGGGGGGGGGGGGGGGGGGGTAAGCAACACATTTTAATGATGACCTTGTGTGGTGCACGTCTACATCACTTCAACTATGGGAAAGTTTGATGAAAAGCAATATGACCGTTCACACCGAGGTCAATTTGGAAAACGGATACAATATGTATGCATCTTCCTATATTTCAGAACTTCATATGAAAGTCTGATATACTCACATTGTATTTGAACAATCAAATGTGGATCACATGAGAAAAAAATAAAAGTCTAGATGTGGTACCCTTCAGCATGACGTGTGAGCGTCGCATATACTGCTGCTTTAAGTACGTGGAAAAAAAAACGAAAGGAATTCCCACTCACCGCATCCCTGAGAGATTTCAAGACACCCCAGACTTGCTCTGCTGCCACTGTAACACCGAGCTCCTCCCGGGCTTCACGCAGTGCGGTGGTCACCACGTCGCCGTCTGATGGATCGCTCTTTCCTCCAGCAAAGCTACGCAGTAAAATAAAAGGAAAAATACTCATTACTCTAAATAATTTTAATGGTACTGCGTATAATACCGGCCTCCACACTAACCTGACATCCCCCTTATGCCTGCCCTTCAATGTGCTGGAGCGCAGTGTGAAGAGAAACGCAGGCTCACCCTCAACAGAGCAGAGAGAGACCAGGATAGATGCCCACCGATTACTTCCTTGGCTCGGATTTACTCCTTTGCTGCCATTTTCCACTTGGTACAATTTCAAGTTGGGCTCCAGGCTCTGTCGACATCTGTCTTCATTGACTGGGGACAGGCAGTCTCTCCAAGTGTTTTCTACACGAGGAGCAACCTGATGTGCAGCCCTGGACTGGTGAAACAAGAAGCTGGGGAGCTGTGATCTACTGTGTAGATTTGAAATCCATGGCGTACAAGTTGACAAGCGGGCAGGTACAACAAAGTGCTGCATGTGACGTAAGTGGGTCCAAATGACTGAAGGCTGGCTAAAGTCCCAAAACCGCCTCCTGCGTCGAAGGCCAGTCACATTGAATAAACAGTCCAAATATGTGCTCACAAGGTCAGAGGCTTGTTTGGTTGTATCCTGAGGATGTTGACGGTTTGGCGGGATAGCTTTGGAGAGAACGCTTTGTGATGAACTGTCCGCTGGATGATAATCATCACAGTCCAAGGTGGAAGAAGACATCTGTGTCCAACAGCTAACAGTCCCCGCTGGCACATTCTGTTCTCTGCCACTTCCATCCATTTCTTCACACCTCCTTTCTTTCACATTTCTAACTCCCAGCCATCCGGCAGCAGCCTGCTCGGAGAGGGCAGAAAGGTGCTGCAAAGGTCTTGTGGGACAAGACCAAGTCAGGATCTGAGTGTGCCTGAACATCCTGGAGAACAGAGAGAAATATACAAGCACAACTTTATGTGACGTGATCAGACAGTCGTGTGGGGGTGAATTAAATGACAGTCTCTGCCTGCAGGTGAGGAGGGAAGTGGTCGTGAATATAGGTTCAAGCCCCAAACTTCTTGGGAAACTAGAATGGGCACTCGGACTCAGACTGAAGTCTCAATGTGGCTAAAAGTTTATCAGTCCCATCAAAACTTGCTCGTGTCTGTACACCAGCAGTGCTTTTGTCAGTTTCAGCAACATGACCAACGTGATAGCGTGTCCAGAGTGTAAGGCAGAGTTGCAACAACTCCATTGTTGTGTGACAGATAAAATATATGTATTCACCTTCAACAGCGAGCTCGACCAGTCAACACACGCTGACTGGCAGTGGCTAACATGCTAAGCTAACAAACATGGCGACCAGCTATTGTAACTCGCATCGCGAAGCGAAACTTTAGATTTGACACTCGGTGAATGGCACGCATGGTCCCACGCGATAACAGACAACCTGTCGGGGATCGAACTTTCCGGGGAAAGCTCGGTTTGAAAGCGGACAGCGCTCACCTTGAAAGTTGTGTCAGCCGCAGCTGGACTCTCGCTCTGCAAGCCGGCTGCCAGTAGTCAACATGGCGCCGGGTGGCTTCATGCGCGTCACTGTTGCCCTCACTGCGTCATGACGCCAAACTTATTTCAAAACTTCTACCTTTGTTTGTTTCCGGCGCAAGAAACTGAAGGGAGAGCACGAGCCAGGCAGAATAACTCTGCAGTGATATCACAGGGAATGCACAGAAATGTTAAATTTACACAGGTCATAGTCTTCAGAGTTGGTAAACCAGTCTGTCAGGGTATTGCCACAGACCCAAAAGGGCCTTTTTCCTCTGTCTATGACAAAATCTATTGTTTCGTACAGATTTGAACATACACATGCCTAAAATGATAAAATGTTAAAGGTTTTCTCTGGCCTCGTCTTTGTAATGTTGTTACTATTAAAAGTGAGATTGTTTGATTTGCTGACAAGACCTCCCCGAAATTTTCGACTGACTCAGAAACACCAATGGCGTAATCACAAGAGAGTCCTCGCCTCACCTGTTTAACTAGCTGTTTAACCAGCTCCACCCCCACCCTACCCAAGCCTCAGTTTTTTAGCAGCATGTGATTCAACTGAACAGGCATTTCTGTCTTACCATCACCCTGTGACTACACTTACCAAGAAGCCAGCCTGAGACCTCATTTTTGGGAAGTTTTTGGTCATAGGTACAGATTTCCAGCTCAAGTCTTCAGGAATTTAATTTCAACTATCTTGACATGGCCTCTGCCTGGGCTGAAGAGGAGAGCTTCATGTGCTCTGTGTGTCTGGAGACCCTGAAGGACCCTGCCACTCTACCATGCGGACACTCCTACTGCTTGGCTTGTATCAAGAACCACTGGGACAAGCGAGACAGCAGGGGTCAATACAGCTGTCCCCAATGTAGGCAGGTCTTTAAACCTCGTCCGTCGCTGGCCAAGAGCACTGTGCTAGTGGAGGCCATGGAAAAGCTGAGAGCCAACAGCCTAAAGCCAACAGCTGCCTCAACAGCTTCCCCATCCATGCCTGTCTATCTGGAGATCCTGCCGGACCTAGGGCAAAGACCAGGCAGCATGTACCCACAGCTCCCCACAGTGGATCCCAGATCCTGTCCGAAACACAACAACCCCCTGGACCTGTTTTGCCAGGAAGACAAGGACTGTGTGTGTGCGGTGTGTTGTCAGCATGAACATGAAGGGCATCGCGTGGTCAACCCAGAAGACGAGAGGAAACAGAGACAGGTATGGCATTTAGATCTCGTGTCATCTCGGTGTGGAAATGACACACAGATGAATGAGAAACTGTTTACAAATGTTCAGTATTCCTAAAATGTAACACGCTGATGTGTGTTGCTGCTTTCTGGTCAAACTAATCCATGATTTATATGTATGTGTAGAAAGAGCTTGATGAGATGCAAGCAGAGGTATACAAGAGAATCATGAAGACTGAAAGAAAACTTAAGGAGATTCCACATGCTGCTCGCCAGCACAAGGTAGTGGACATTTCTTTCAACATCTTTCTAACAAGTCACTATTTTCTGGTATTTGAAGGTCCTGGTTTCGTTTTGTAACCTCTAATATCCTCTTCATCCTCTCTACTCTATCAGGCTTTGGTTCAGGCACTGGAGAGGGAGAGCACAGACTTATTCTCTGATCTGGTGAAGAATGTGAATGTCACAGGCGTGCAGGTTGGCGAGGTCCTCAGCACCCACGAGAGTGCCTTAGGCAGCCAGGTTGAGGGGCAGATCCACAGACTGGAGCAGGAGGTGGCACAGCTCCTCTGGAAAAGCAAGGAACTGACGACAGTTGCTGACATGCAAGACCACATCTGCTTTCTGAAGGTAAGGCACATTGCCGGTGGACATCTTGGCACTTTGAATTGCAGATTCCAATAGTGAAACTTTATCACTTCTATTCACAAGAACTTCTTCAACATGAGTCCACTGGGTGAGACAGGTGCCACAGGAGACTCGGTTCTTGGTCAGGAGGAAGCTGTTGTGGCCTCCGTTCGATCAATCATGAAGGAACTGCAAGCGGGGATACGGGATCTTTGCAAAGATAGTTTGCACAAGATCACCACATTATGTTAGTATTTTCTCATTTCAAGCTTCTTTTCTCTCTCATTTTCTTCTTCAATAATTAAAAAAAAAAAATCTACTTTTATTTGTAGTGAATCAGGACTCCACTGCTTCAGCTTCCACTGATGTGGAAACGGTCAGCGGACCACAGGCTCACGAGTCTTGTCAGGCCCCACTACAAAATCCAGGTCTAGTAAATTCACATCATGCAATATAATCAATTATCAAGCAAGTTTAATTTCACTGCGGCGAAAGGACTTTCCGACATCTCTTTTATTCCTCATCCTTCATTCTACAGTGCATGAGACCATTACAGACCCTCCACCCCTTCCACCTGCACGGCCTGAAGGTAAGCTATTTTAGGTGTAAAGATGATATTTTCTTTGTCTTAAAACAGAAATGTGACGGTCATAATGTCAGCCAGGTTATCAGTTTACTCATTCAGAGGGTTTCAAAGTACTGGGATCTTTCAAAGTTAATATTGTCCATAATTAATGTGTTCTTCCAAAGTACCGGGGCATTCAAAGCCAGCGCGTCCTTCATCTTTCCAAGGTAACAGGGTGAATGCTTGAGACGAAGCGTGAACATCTTGTTGACATTTCATTACATACATTTAAAATGTATTTTGCTTTACCTGACCTGTGTGTTGCCTTTTTTGTCCTCTCTCTGGACCAGGAGCTTCAGCGCCCCCTCTACCCTTCCCTCCTCTTCGTCCTCGAGGCAAATACAAAGAAATCTACACATTTTAGCCTCTTGGTCAACTAATTCATCAACAGGAGTCGAGAGCGTTTTGCTGGCGACCCTTGAGTCGGGATTTGAAGATCTTACTTGTCCTTTCTATGTGCTCCATAGCGTCTTCTGTAACAACAGTGGGAGATGTGAATCCAGAGCCAAAAACTAGAGAGGAAATGTTAAAATGTGAGTCTACCTTCCACCTCCATATTGATGACTAGTTGCAGGCAGTAGCGTCGGACACCTCCAAGAGTGTTGGAGCTGCTTTTGTTTAAAACAATTGATGTTCTTCTCTTAGTTCGTTTTGAACCCACGATGGATCCCAACACGGCGCACCGCCATGTGCAGCTGTCAGACAGAGGTTGTAAGGCCACCTTACGAGCTGAGAACATGAATCCACCAGACCATCCTGAACGCTTTCAATTCTGGAGGCAGATTCTCTGCAAACAGCCACTGGGAGGAAGCCCTTACTACTGGGAGGTGGAGTGGACTGGTCAGAAGGTGAACATTTATTTTATTGTTGTTTTTATATGTTTGCTAATGTTTTAAGCTCCTTAATTGTTGTGCGATCAAGATTGTTGATTCAGTTTCTGTGTAGGCTGTTATATAACCCTTTCTGCTCTAGTTCAAATTAAAATACCATGGTGGTAAATAATTTGGACAAAGTGTAAAGAACATGCGTTCTTGAGGGTTTTTGTTTTAGTGTGCTCACCAATACTAATTATAAAGTGATTTTTTTTTTCTTTTTCTTTTAATATTTGCTTGTTTTAATGTCGTAGAGTTGACATGGAGCATTTAGTAATATATTTTATTTGTAGGCACCACAACACAGTGAATTAAAATTCACAATGAATCCAACTAAAAAAACAAGGGACCACTGTAGAACTAAGAACATGTCAAAATAAGACACAAATAATGTGTCTTAAATGTGCATGGCCATTTTGAACTGAGAGTTGGCAGAGATGTGGAGGAAGTCAGATGTCCAATTTAAGCTCCATATATTCTTCACTGTTATTTGCAGCGACCAGAATTTATTGTCTTGCCTCATGACGTGTGTTTTTTTTATTTTCTTTTCCCATCCCATCATTCAGGTCACCATCGCTGTCACCTACAAAGAGATAGAGCGTAAAGGCTCTGATGACAAAAGCCGTTTGGGTCACAACGCTCACTCCTGGAGCCTGTACTGGTCCGGCAGTGGCTTCTCCTTCTGGCACAACGGTCAGGAAAAACCGCTGAGCTCTCCGAAGGCCAGACGGCTTGGCGTCTATCTGGACCAGCAGGTGGGGATTCTGGCCTTTTACAGCATCGCCAACAACAAGGCCAGCCTCATCCACCGACACCTGACACAGTTCTCCGGTGCTCTGTATCCAGGATTCAGGTTCTGGTCTGGAGCAGGGTCAGCAGTGACAATCTGTCAATTGGACTGAGTAATTGTGTAATATTGACAGGGACATGCTTTCATGATTTAGATGTTTATGAGTAGGAAACTCTGACACTTATGACAAAGACAAAAAATATATACTGCTACACAAACAAAAATATTTCAATTAAGTTCAACTATCTATTCTTGTGATGTAAATGTTTGATGACTAAATAAAAAAATTTAAAAAAGCACATTCTGTTATTTCTTTCCGTCTTCTACAGTTTGTGAACAAGGTGGTTGTCAATCGTATGATAATAGAAAAAGTTGTTGCTTCAACATCTTAACTCAAAATCGAGCTTAAAGTCTCTTCTGGATGAAACTGTTCTTGAAGTCTGTTGTCTTTAATTATAAACCATTTAACCAGTTTTGTGGCTTTGTGCGAGTTGGGAATGTGATACTATTGACAGTGGCACAAGGAAGCTCTCGTTTTACATGCAGCATTTACTGCAGGTTTGTGTCCTCTCCTCAATGAGAGAGATGGACCAATTAGATGAATACAATGAGCAATGGTGACACGTTAAGGCTTCAAAAAGTAAAATATCTGTCTTAAATAGGAATTTTATTTTGAGAATTTTGAAGTAATGACACTGCAAATGTTTAATGTGGGATTTAATTCTGGTTTGAATTGCATCGAGCGATCAAAACACAAATATGCATGTATTGACTTTATTTTTTGGTTCTCAATAAAATTCAGAAAAAAACTTTAAATACAGAAAACAAGGTTCTTGTGAGCTCATGGGAACTATAAATTATGTGGACGTTTTGCCTCAGAGGGTATATGATACCTGACCTACATTGAAAACACAAAGGCCTGGAGGGCGGGAAGGTTAGTGTATCTCTGAATCCCCCGTAGAGAAAAGAAACAAATTCTACTTTGCATGTTTGAGTGTCTCATAAGTGGCTATAGGGAAAACAGGGAGGAGCTAATTCAAAGGCCAAAGAGACGACATGTTGTTAAACCTATATATATATACATTCGCAGTCATGGATTGTGATCATACATTCAGAACTTTCTTGCTTCTAAAGCTACCATCCTTTGCCAGCATCACCATGCGAGGTAAGACTGAATATGATTTAAAAAAAAAAAAAAAAAAGTTATTTACTTGTCAGGGTTTGAAGATCCAACTTTAAGCAATGATTTTTGATGTTTCCCCTCTATCTTCACTCCTTGGTGGTTTTTGTTCTTCTCTTCTCAGTTGTTGTGTTGTTGTGCCTGTTGGAAGCAGTATTTTGTAAGACTGCTTTATACTCATGGGGTAAAGTTGGAAATGAAAACGAAGACCTTACTTCCAACACAGATAATGGTAAGATCCTATTAGGTCGGTTATCCCCTTGAATACAGTCATCGAAAAGCAATTGTCTGTAGCTTAATTGTGTGTGTGTGTGTGTGTGTGTGTGTGTGTGTGTGTGTGTGTGTGTGTGTGTGTGTGTGTTTTCTCAGTGTGTCTCACGGATAAGGCTTCGTGCGGCTGCTGCTTGATGCAGCAACAGATACACAGGATGAAAACGTTTTTCAACATGAGCCTCAACGAGCTGGAGAAGCAACTGACGAAAACCCAAACGGTTCTCAACAGCGTCAGAGGTGGGAGACGTGCACAAAGTAGAAGGAAGTGAACAAAAAGAACCGTGTAAAAGGAAAAAGAAAAATATGTGTTCTGTTCAACTTTATTTATAACATGTCTAGACATTGCGGGACATTTTGCTCAAATTAGGAGGTCGGTAGTGAGCATGATGATTTGTCCTCACTGGTACTGCGCATCGCACACATACCTCTTCTCCTTTGTGACTTCTACTTCAGATGTTACCAGATATTTCACATTAATTGGCAAGACGAGAATGATGCTCTGTATTGCTTATTGAACCATTGATATGTTACAATGTGAGGAAGTTTAGGAAAGCCAGAGTTCAGCTCCAAGACTCTTTGAGAAGCCATGGTCTAAGTTCCACCTTTGAGTTGGTTGATTTCTCATCCAACATATTTTGCAAACAAAATCAACCATTTCGTTCAGAATAGATGTTTCCGTCATGGCCTAGCTGAGGAGGGGTCATGGTCTGTTTATGATGGACGATGCAAACCTTACCACCTGTTGCAGGAGGATCCTGGATGTGGTCCTTTAACTATAACTGACCTTCTTCAGTAGACAGCCAGAGGAAATGTCTCTGAGAGGCAGCGGTGGTTTGTTGAAGATGTGTTCTGCCACCCGAATCATCAGCGGTTGATGAATGTCATAACATTACCTGTCTGTTCTTCTGCAGCCAGCCGCAGTGCCTTCTCTGTTGCTCTGACCAATGACAACAGCTTGAACTGCTTCGGGCCTTTCCGGGACGATAGGCTCATTGTCTACAGGCACGTCTTCATCAACCTGGGCGAAGGCTACAACGTGCACACCGGCATCTTCATTGTTCCCCGTTCTGGTGTCTACAGCCTCGCCCTCACCGTCTACAGCGACGCCGGCTCTCCGGGGAACAGCCTGGCCGCCTGCGCCGGCCTGCAGGTCAACGGCCAGTTGGTGGCGGGGCCCAGAGAGAGAAACATGCAAGACCAAGAGGACAGTGCAACTATTCTCGTGGCCCTTCACCTGAAAGCTGGGGACAGGGTGGCTATCAACCTGCCCGTCGGGTGCTTCCTCTGTGATGACAAAAGCCACTATAACACCTTCACTGGCTTCCTGCTATACGCCACTGACTAAGTTAGAGAAATGTAGCTGCCCTGTACTTCGTACACATGGTATTTGAATCTAGTACATGACATACTTCGATCTGACGGCCATGTTTTGATTGGAGTTAGCTAAGTTTCTTCAAATTGATTCTAGATTTTTCATATCTGCCTGTTGTTGTATCAACATTTTAAACACACTGAATTACATGAGTGAAGTATGTGATGTTTAATGCCCAAAAAATAAACCTGCATTCTGAGAGAAAAGAATCACTGTGAGGTTTTCTTCCTGTATTTTCTTCCTGCATCAATCCCCACAAAAGCTCACTGGAAATTAGAAAAAGAATGATTCACAGGAGACATTCTTGTGCATTTGATGGTGATCGTCTAACTCACTGTTAGATTCGACCTCATTACCTCAGACCAGGATGACAGTGATGCTCTCATTGAAACTGATGAACACATACCTGGCATACTTATACCAAAAGGTTACCATAATGGTGTGGACGCATCACCACAGTGTCACTAGCATCGACTTTTGTTCGGTCATTTATAAAAATTAACGTTTATTTCAGTAGAATTAAACCATCAAAGGATTCACATAATTCTTCTTTTGCTCCGTGTATGTCTAACTGAACCAAACGTGGCTCTATAACTTAGTATCACAGTGTTCGGAGCATATATGTGGGCATTACTCTATGCATTAATGCGCATAGCTTTTGCTCTCATTTCAAAATGATCAGAACAGAAGGGGTAGCAACTATTTTTTGCATATTGGCGAGTATATCAGTGTTGATGTTTAGCTGTGTAGGAGAAAAACAAGGCACCCACATTCAGAAGGCGTTGTCCCAGGTGATAGATGATACCTGGGCAGATTCTGTAACACAGTCCCGAGACGAGGGCCCCTCCTTTGTTGGGTGAAACTTTTGAAAGTGAGAGCCCCGACTGATAAAGAAACACATGTTCACTCTTGATATCTGAAAAAATGAAAATAAAAAAGGAGGCGCGATGTTGAAAAGGATGAAATTCAACCAAGAGGTTGCAAGGGAGGAGTTCTGGGATAAACTATATACACACAGCTCCTGTCTGGTGATCAGTCTGCACACTTTCCATCGTTAAGGAGCATCACCGGCGTCACTTACCAACATGAGAGGTGAGCTGAGACACTGACAAGATTTTAAAAAGGGAAATATTTTCAAAGCTTCAACGGCTTCAGAGTGAAAAACGAAGAAAAACATTTGATACACCAGATTCAGCTTCAATGTCTTTTGATTCTAGGTACACCAATAGCGATAAAATGGGTGGGGATTAAAAGCAGCTTATTCTGTCTAAAGCATCAAAAGTTGATTTGTTATTTTGTGTTTACTCTTGTTTTTCCTCCAGCAATTGCATTCCTGTGTCTGCTGCATGCAGCTTTTCATGAGACAAGTGGTAACCCCTACTCCTGGGACGGCGCGCGCCAGTCTCCGCCTGGAGACAACAGTGTATCCAAGGGTGAGAGACCTTAAAAGAAATGAGCATTTAAACACACAATCTGTCCTCCAAACTAACTAATGCGTGTGTGTGTAGTGTGTGTCGCCGACAAGTCTGCGTGCGGCTGCTGTCTAATGAAGACAAACCTGGACAGGATGAAGGAGTTCTTAACCCTAAGCACTGAAGGCTTGACGAAATATCTAAATAAATCTAAGATGGTCATCAACAATATGCGAGGTGAGTTACCCGGAACATGAGCACTGCATGAATCTTCTTCTTCTTCGTCTTACTGGACGGTTTCTTCTCTGTGTCTCCAGACGCCCGCAGTGCTTTCTCCGCCTCTCTGAATAATGACCAAAGTCTGAGCTGCCGTGGCCCCTTCGTAAATGACAACGTCATTCCCTACAAACATGTCTTCCTCAACTGGGAGAACGGCTACAATGACAACACCGGCATTTTCACAGCCCCCCGCTCGGGTGTCTACAGCTTCGCCGCCACCATCTATAGCACCAATTCCACCGGTCACACCGAGAACACCTGCGCCAACCTGCAGGTGAACAATGTCGCCACCGAACTTTGGGAAAAGTACGGCCAGGACCCCGAAGACAGCAACACAGTGGTTATAGCCGTGAAGCTGGCGGCTGGGGACCAGGTGGCCGTCAACCTGCGCCAGGGATGCATCATCTGCGATAACAAGAACCACTATAACACCTTCACTGGTTTCCTGGTGTATGCGACAGACGAAATGAGCTAAGAGTTTCTGCTCTGTGCTTTGTGTCTGTTTATGTCGGGCTACAATCCTGCGCAAATGAGAGCCCGTAGCCTTTAACTGATCGTAGTCTTAAGCAACTCAAAGCTATTGTCCTGTTTATCATTTCTCTTGTATATTCTCCCTGAGATCATGTTTCACTAATTATGGTAAACAAATAATTTTCTGTGTTTTCAGTCTGTTTTGTTTTGGACTCAAACTTTGCAAACTTTTTTTTAATCTTCTTTTTCTGTTAAATGATCCAATTCTTGATCTGGATATAGTCTGTGAAGTTTCTCAAGCCTGATATCAAAATAAATTCAATTTCTAAACAAACAACTTGTGTCATGTTTTTTTGAATCAGTTTTACTTAGATGGAGACACTTTTGATGTCCAATTCTAATGTTAGATTACTTCTGGGAGGGCTCTTTTTCTTTATTATATGTGGGTTATTAAGTATAATAAGCTATGTTGTTCACGTTATTAATGTCTTTGATGACAGCAAACAAAATTCCCTTATAAGAATAACTTGAACCTTTCATACTCAAATATAACTCAGATTATCAGTCAACATGCATGAGTAAATATACATCAATAAAATCATCGTGTAAGACCTGTAATTTCATGAGGTTAAACATGTCATTTTTTTCATACAATGTGCAGATAAAGTGACATTTATTACCTTTCATCATACAAACAAGATGTGTCCATAATGAGTAAAATGCACCTGCCATCATTTAAATACATCTTATAGTGTAAAATAGATAACATGGAGGGCACAACGGTAACTTGTAGGTGAACAGTTTAAGACCTAATCACGTCTCTCGGTGAAGCAGATTTCAGCCGGTTACTAAATACAACGGCAGTGTGACTCCTCTTTAAGCAAGCAAGCAAAGAAACATAGATAAAAACAATAATGAGTTTTTGATTTAGTTGTTTTTGCCTACAAGATCAGAAACAGCAGCATAACATGGTAAACACAGTTTGAAGTGACGGACTTGCTGAATACATGAAGGGCCAATTGATATGGGGCAGAAGCACAACAATTGCCTGTTTGATTATACATAACTAAAAATTGCGATCTGCCACCCTTTTTTAGATTGGTATAACAGAGTGAGCCTTTAGATTGAGATATTTAAACACTTCTGCCATATTGTGTGTTATAGTTGTGTCTCGATTTGTCTCATATCGTCTCGGTTTTACTTTTTCATCATCATGGTAATATCCATCCACCTTCTAAACCGCTTTAACCTGCTTTGGGTCTCGGGGTCAGTCCTGGATCGGTCTCCAGTCCATCACAGGGCAAACACACGCACAGACTAACACATACACTCACATTCATACCTACCTGCAATTTAGAATCACCAGTTGACCTCAAACACATGTTTTTTGGATAAAACCCTCAGTCTGCAAACAGAAAGCCCCTCGACTTGACACTGACATGACCATTACACCACCTGCTATTTTACTTTTTTGTTACGTTGTTTTTGTCATTTTCATATTTAATATTTCTTATTGTTTACATGTTTCCCCTTTTAACACGCTTCTCCTTTTAATTTTAGTAATCACTCCTGGACTAACTTATCACATATTGAGGAGTTGTCATTCTCAGTTCTGGACTGGCTGTATGAGCACGTTAACAACATCACATGAGACCTTCAAGCTTTAAAAAAAATCAAAAGCAAAAAACATTAACAAGCCAGAGCAACAATCGAGCAGCCGATCGCACTGAAACTGTGGCTATACAACAACTCAATACTTCCCGTTAAGCTGAAGTTACAACTGGCGAGTAATATTTTATTAAGTGATACAATAATAACAGCGAAGATGATGACCCAAACTGCACTTAGCACTTATGGTCACAATCACTGATGCCTCATCCCAGACGACAGATGATACCAGGCCTGCAACAACAACAAAGCCGTCATGGGCGTGTGCTTTCTCCCGTCTTGTGATTTTTAGAAAGTGAGAGGTGGTGACCGCAAAACATGTGCAGGGTGGCAGCTATAAAGGTGGACAATTAAAAAAAAAAAAGAGAAAAAAAAGAAGAAAAAAAGGTGGAGGAATGAAACTGAGAAGTAACACAGGGAGGAGCTTTGAGGAAAAATATATACCCACAATACTACTGGTCAGTCTATCACACTTCTGAGGCAGCCACCGTTCAACATCAACATGAAGGGTAAAGATTCTGCATCAGAAAAACAGCTGAACTAACTACAAAGCTTCCGTTGCCTGTAGTTTTATGGATCTTTTCACTCTTTTCTCCCCAGCTGTGGCTTTGCTGTGTCTGTTGCACGCAACGTTTCTTCAGCCTTCAGCTCAGTACGGCTGGAATGGAATTCCAACTCGAGCATCAAGAATGATCAGAACCACAACTCCAAATTACCGCTGGGAAGGACCCAACGGCACCACCACCACTCCAGTCCCCGGTGCAGGTAGTGGACAGGCAATTTGAAGTTAGTGGGTTAAAGATCATCAGAAATGTGCCCTTACATGCCTTTGTGTTCAGCGTGTGGCATAGACCCGTACTCGTGCGCTTGCTGTGCGATGGTGCAAGAGGTGAACAAGATGAAGGAGCACCTCAACACAGTCCTGACGGAGCTGGAGAAGGAGTACAAAGAAGTAAACCAAAGTTTTCACATCATCAACAGTGAGTGATAGTGCAACTGAAATTTCTTTTTGAGTAAAATGTTATTTCAGTGGTGATAATGAACCAATGGCGTTTCTTGTTCCAGGCAGCCGAGTCGCCTTCTCCGCCTGCCTCAGCGAGGAGGACAAGCTCAGATGTGTAGAGCCCGATTCCGTGAGCAACGTCATCAAGTACAAACACGTCTTTCTGAATCTAGAGGAAGCCTACAGTGAGTCCACCGGTGTTTTCACCGTGCCCTACGCCGGCCTCTACAGCGTGGCGGTGACTGTCTACAGTGATTCAGGTTCATCAACCATCACACTGAATGTGTGCGCCAGTCTGCAGGTGAACGGCGTGGCGATCGCCGGTGCCAGGGACAGAAATAAATATGACCACGAGGACAGCGCCACCATAGTCGTGGCACTGCACCTGCAGGTTGGAGATGAGGTCTCCGTCAGATCGACAGCCGGCTGTCTGCTGTGCAACGACGGTCGCTACAATACTTTCAGTGCCTTTCTGCTTCATGCCACAGGTTAACGTGGGGACGCGTTTGTCGTTCCAGCGCTCAAACGTTAGTGATCAAATCTTGAGCGGGTCCCTGTAGATCTTCATGTGATTGCGGTCTGATGTTTTTCAGAGGGAAGCTTGATTTTAAATTCTTCAAATGGGGATTTGACTGGAGGATTTTGGAACACCGGCTTAAGTGTAACCGGTCTGACGTAGATCATGTTTGTCTTGATGAAATGATGTGACGTAAAAGTTTGAAGAAACACACAAACTACTTAAATGTTTCTGCAGAAAAGGATATGTGTAAAGGTTTCGGTAGTGAAATTGTGATACAAATAAAGTACTGAAACATTTCTCATTGTTTATCGTGTCTTATTTTCATCATTCTGACTTACTGAATCGAACAAAATAATGTGTTTTTATTAAACAGTAATGTCATTTTGAGACACTGAGTGCCATTTTTCCACATAATAAATACACTGCAAACAGCATGAAACATTCACTTGAAATAATGATTTTAATGCTCATAGGTAAATGTCATTACAAGGAAGTGAGCTCACTATTTGAATTAGTGCTCCACCATTGGCATAATACATTTAAACCTCGATAAAAAATAAAGTTTCCAGAACCACATTATTATGTCAGGCAAGACAATATTAGTAACCATCTACAGGCCATCAAAATACAACCTAAACTTCTTCCGTGACTTCAGCAAACTACTGCCAGCTGTATGTTTTGATTATGGCTCTCTTGTTAAAATGGGCGATTCTAATATTCATTGTGACAATCCACAAGATAACAGCGTTAAGGAACTTGAGAACATCCTGGAACATTTTTAACTTTTCCAACATGTAACAAGGTTCTGAGTTTGGGCTGAAGGATGTCGCCATTTCTGATCATTGCTTTGTTTCATTTCAAGTCTCCATCTGAGCTGATGGCAGCAGAAGTGAGACAGAGTTGGTTAGAAAACGTCACATTGATGAAAACACGTTCTGTACCCAGTCACGCGCCAGCTGTCAAAGTATTTGAAAACTATGCTTCTTGGGTCAGCAGTGCTTTCTGTTTACTTAGATGATTATGGAAGTCCACCTTTTAAGTCTGAACTTTGATGCCTTTCTCTGCATCAGGTTGTGAAAAATTAAACAGAATGAAAAGAAGCGTATATAACTAATTTTACTGAACATTTCCTTCCGTGTGAACCATCTTCCAAATGGGTCCCTTTGACTCAAATCTCTCTTTGAAAAAAAAAAACGTTTCTATTCTGGCTACCCTTGGTAAATTCTCACTTCCATATCGAGGCATCTCAACCTGGACATTATGCAGAAATTGAAAGCTTTGGTTTGAAATCCCACCTGAGATCAGGACATGGTGCACACTCAACACATCTGATGTCGTGAGAATCATCGCCGGGATCGGCCCGTTTCAAAAAGACGTGATCAGATGAAAAACATGATACCTCCTGGCCTCCATCAAGCAGATAAGAACACAATATGAGAACAAGTAGGTCAGCTGACTTGAGACTCGGGACACGCAGGTGGCTGACAAAACCAGAGACAATGCCGCAGCAGAGACTTTTAAAGTCAAGGTCAACACAGGCAACTCCCTGTTATCTAAGAGGACTGCGGAGGGATGACTGAGCACCTTAAGGTTGTAAATAACATGCAGACACTCTCCACTTGTAATGTAATGTAGATGAAGACAGCTTTCACTTTATCATGACACAAGAAGGTTTGTTTGTGGTACTGATGTACGTACAGTTATATGGAATGGGAGGACATGTCAACGTCACCTGAACCACATCAAATAAAGGCCTTGTATGGATTGTTCTAACTACTCTGACAGCTCTTTAAGGTCTGATATAATCATTTACAGGCTGAGTGGCTCATCTACAAAATCAACAGAACACAGCATGGGAATACTGTTTGTAATCAGTTGGGAGAAAACCTCACTCTAAATAATTGAAATGAATTCCATTTGTTTTATAGGGGAAGTTTTGAGGAAGCATATCATCATTATCATATCTCACGTTCGGCAAGCCTCTCTTTAACTACACAGCTTCTGCAGTAGTGTTTTTGATAATAACAACAACGATATCAGGATCAAAAAGTCAGATGATGAGTCTCCCCCTTTACGGACTTTACATTCCTACAACCTTGGATAGGAGAGTACATTTTCTGGTGATAGTTACAGGCTTTGGATTTAAAAGCTTTCAGGTGCAGTTTGCGACAATTTGTTTGTCTTTTTTATTTATTTATTTATTTTATTCTGTAGTCGGCTGCCAATTCAATCTGGAGCAACCAAAGTCCCATTTGGCTTCTTGTCGTAACAAGGTTTAAGGTTTCTCCCAGGTTTGTTTCCAGTCTACTCAAACAACTTGTTTCTTAAAAATGAATGTCCCACTGGGGAAAAACCAAGGGTGGGATATTAAACCATGTGGCCATTCTTGTAAATGGATTGTATGTCTTAAGAAAGTTGTTTGTTTTGAAGACTCGATTATGAGTCAAGTGACTATCACATAACTCAGTGAGTGTCAGTGAGAACCAAATGACACAGCGTGTTTTCAAAAGCGATTGATGGAGCGATAAATGTCCTCTTGTCTTTGTGTCTATGTACGTCGTAAACCCGGCAACTCCTTTATGTCAACCTTTCTGCGCAGAAATTAGACACTGCTGTCATAATGAACGGGATTATACTCCAAACAATATGATGCAAGGGGATCGTGTGTGTGTGTGCGTCTGTGTGTGTGTGTGTGTGTGTGTGTGTGTGTGTGTGTGTGTGTGTGTGTGTGTGTGTGTGTGTGTGTGTGTGTGTGTGTGTGTGTGTGTGTGTATCAGGAGGTGGGGTTACTGTCATTCACCTCCTTTAGTTGGGAAGGATCACCTGAATAAGAGGGTAAAACCACTGTCCTTTAAAATCTCCGTTTCACAAAGTCACAGGAGAAAAGATCCTCCAGATCAAGCAGAGGAGCAAAAAACAGTAAGTTTGATGATTCAAACCTTTTGTACAAATGAAAGATATCTACTTGAACATATTGTGGTACCGTCATCAGATGCAGTGAAAAACATTAATATATAGTTCATATTAATTCTCAACTATTTCTCTACAGGATCGTGAGACATAAAAAAAACAAAACATAGGCAGCTTTATGTTTACTTACGGTAAATGCGTCAGGAGTTTGTGGACTGTGTTTTAAATTGTAGCCTTAAGAGATATTGCCAGTAAAATTAAAGCATTTCAGTCATTTGGGCTTGTGCTTAAACAAAATGTTCTATTTCATATACCGATTTAAACCCAGATGAAGCCGCCACAAGATAAAAGTTAAACATTTAAGTCAAATTAATGTCTAATGTAAACATTTTTTTTTTGTCTAAATTTGTAAATCTGTTATTGGTAGAAAATAGAGCTAAACTAAGTTAATTATTTCTGTATTAGAATTTTGTGGAGCACCTCTGACAGCATATAATTTCATCAGCAGGAGGAAAAAAAAACTGATTTAGGTGACAAAAGAATATGAAATTTGCTGGTAATGGGCTTTTATATATATTATATGAAGCTCACCTTTCTATGACGTACAGATGAGCCACTTCATGCTCAGTGTGTTGTTTGGTGGAAAGACTGAGCTGTACGCCTGTATTTGTTGACGTGCAGTCAAAACAAATGTGAACGAATCAATCTTAACATCTCTCAAAACGGATCCAGACTATTTGAAGATTAAATACAAACTTGAGTTGTAAAAAAATATATATATATATATATAAAAACTACAGATATTGTGTGAGCTTTGCTTTTGGACAGGCTGTTGTGGATGTTGTGGTGTGGCGTTTATCACATTCACCTCACCATGAGAAAATTCCCAGGTTGATTCTTCAGTCTCAGATTGATTAGATTGAGAAATCGTAAGTGTGAATGTATAAATAAGTGTCTCTCTCTCTATATATATATATGTGTTGATTCAGTGGTGACATACAACCCGAGGTGTAACCTCCTGTAACATGGTGTAACATCATATCAATAAGTGCCCCCTTCCTCTCAGATGGATGTGTTACCAGCTCTCTGCCTGTTGGGGTCACTGTTTCTGTGCAGCCACGCAGAGACCTCCACCTCTGTCATAGATGGACTGAAGGTCGCAGCACGTAAGTCAAACAAACTGTGATACGTAATCCTCTTTGCCCGCCGTCGCAACACCTGTGAGCTTATTTTACACTCATGTACACCCGGAACCAAAGTATGGCAGTAGTGAAGATGACTCCACTGACACACTCATAGCTCTTGTTTACTGGTTTCCACGGGGCCTCAGTCCAGTGGAAGGGTCCGATAACCTGTGACACCTGGGACTGCAACTGTACGTTCACCCGTCAGCGAAGCTGCTGCTGTGCAGCCAATGAAATGTACCAATTGGAAGACCAAACCTTCGAAAGGATCATGGATCTGTGGGAAAATATCAAGACTCTGCATCACAGCGTGATGGTGCACTCAGGTGAACACGTTTTGTTTTTTGTTTTTTTCCAGAAAATCTATTTAAAAGTATTTTGTCTTGAATAAATCTCTTCAAAGTATCTGTATTATCGTTGCTGCTGTGTTTCTTACTCTCAGATAGTACCAAGGTTGCCTTCAAGGCCACCATGAACTCCAACATTGCCAGCGCTCAGACCGGGTCGACGGTTAAATGCTTTGGTCCCTTCAACATCAACGTGCCGCTGTCTTTCTCTGACGTCTCCCTTAACGACGGCATGGGATACAACCCCGCTTTGGGTGGGGGAACACACACGCCGAACGATCTTCAACAGCCTCACCCTGCAGCATGTGAGAAGACCAATATCTTTTCACCTTCTTACAGGCGTCTTCACTGCTCCGACTGCTGGCGTTTACGTGTTTTCTTTCACAATCTACTCATACGTGGGAGAAGGCCAGCTCCTCTACCACAAGGTAAACACTTTGGTCGTGTCGTTGTACAGTCCTGTGTAGAAGTAACGACACTTTGATATTTTTACCCCCAAGTATCGCTTTATCAAAAGATAAATGAGTGTGACAGACCTTGAGGGTTAATGGTTTGATTAATGCACATTTTAAAAAAAAAGGACAACAGATATGAGGAAACATTAAGGACTGAAGCTTAAAGAAAGATAGAAAAGTCGTAAAAACTGGCAAATAAAACCAAGAATTAAATGGTTTTAAGAGGTTTTTCTTTTATTCTTTTTATCCTCATAATTGGACACAGTTTTAAGGATAATAAAAGATTTAAAAATCCTGCTTGATCCATGTTTTTTTTTCTTTTACAAGAAATTGAGTGGGTGAGGTTGGTTGTATAATCAGCACATGAAAGAGTTTGTGTATCTCAGGTTCATTGTTTCCTTGTGCATTTTAAGGTGACACTGAAGAAGAATGGAGGGCAGGTGGTCAGCGTGTGGGAGAGCAACAGGGAGGACGCGGAAGACAGCGCCTCTCAGGTGAGAGGGAGTAAAAAAAAAATCGGACTCTACGAATGGCCACCAAGTGTTTGTCATAGAAGTCCTCGTAGTAAAACGTCACACTGATTAGACCCGTTCTTCTCTGAATGCAACACCCCTCCCTCTGGTTTCATCACCCTGGTCACATTGACGGCTCTTTGGTGATCTTACAGAAACTGTGTTCAATCCGACATTCCTCTGCTCTCAGATTGTGGCTCTGGAGATGCAGCACGGCGATCAGGTCTACCTGGAGCTGATGTCCGGGAGGAAGCTCTGCAAACATCTGGAGTACAACATCTTCACTGGTTACATGCTGTATCCCTACGTGGAAGATGAACTCTTCTACGCCGATTAAGAGTGCAAAAGTCGGGGATGGGGGACGCTCAAGATCTCAATCTTTTCTTATCACACAAATGAAATAAAAATACAAATAAAAACTACACATCTTAAGAACCGCAGCAGAGGGTGTAAACAAGATGTGTGATTACAAGCATGATCACACAAGCAGGAGCACTTTTGTTTGTTTGTTTGTTTGTTTGTTTGCCTGTATGAAAACAACTAGTTGCATATTCAGAAGATGATTCCCACACATGAATAAAGACTATAAAGACAGGATGAACGTCTTTGTGAAGAGGAAGTGTGAGTCTGTGTGAATTTGGGCCCAATAAAAGTTGATTTTACAGGCGATGTAGTTTTATTTTCAGTAACATCCATGTACACACACACACACACACACACACACACACACACACACACACACACACACACACACACACACACACACACACACACACACACGCACACACACACACACACACACACACTAGAAATCAGCCGTGAAAGTAGGTAGCCCTCTGGGGTGGTTTTCATGTAACTTCAGGATGAGGACAGTGGCTAATAATGCTTCTGCTGCTGTGTGGATTCGTGGCCTATGACAGCATAGCATAACACTATAAAACATTGGCTGCCATGGAAGCTCAAATAAACACGAAACTGCTGCCAGACTGAGTAAAATTCCTTCATCTGGACAAGCACATGACGTGGGAGCAGTTCACACACATGTTGAACACACATTTACACACATATGCAATCAGGCACTGGGAGTTTAGACATACCAGCCATTCCTTTAGGAAGCGTCTGTGAGGCCGAGGGAAGCACGGGCCAGTGGGTCCATGCTCCTTTAAAGGGATAAGATGGGATCATATCGTTTATTTAGCTGAGATTTGAAGATTTGTAGTGTTTCTGGTGACTTATCTTGGACCTGCTGCTTTGACTGGGATCATCACACTGGAATGACTTGTTCATATTGGATGGCGGGGATTACCTCAGCTGTGTTGTGCAGCCGAGAGTAAAAAGTTGCTTATTGCTCTAGTTTTAATCACGTCACCGTGTTAGTGTGTCTTAATAATGTGCACTCAGCTGCTGTAGTGTGTATTTACTGTGGCAGGTCAGTCGAATTACCACTGGGTGTCTGACTATCAAGAGCTTCATGCTGACACATTCATTAGATTCGGGTGTGTTGGAGCATTAAACACCTGGGGTGTCCACCTCCTTGACTCCAGTTAGGCATTATTAAAGTCCAGTATTTTTTAACTGCATGTGCTCCCACGAGAGGGAAACTGTTTTCAGCTGTCATGTAAGACTCTGCATAGCACCTGTTCGACATAAATGAAGTAATGACAACCGGAAGGAGCGGCAACGAATTGAAATGGTTGCTGGAGCCGATTCCAGCTCACAATGGTTTACGTCACAGGACAAACACACAGAAACACACACACACACACACACACACACACACATTCAGACTTACAGATAGATTAGGGTCACCGATTACCTCTCATGCAAATTTTTGGATCATGGGAGGAATAAGGATTTTCCAGGAATTTCTGTATTTGAAACAAAAAAACAAATAAATTTGAACTTGATAGAGTAGCTTATATTGAATAATAGCATCATGTACAGAACAATCAACAGACTTTTTGGCACCTGATAGCAATAGCAGGCATGAATAGAAAAGATTTGAAGTGTGTAGTCGGATGAGGAGGCGGTGATATGCAGTATTTGTGTGCTGTGGGAGTCAAGAGTACACAGATCTATTAGTGTGAAAGATGTTACCTACAGTCAGACGTGTTTCCTGAAGTAGTGAGGAGTAATGAGACGTTTCTCCAGTGAGAAAAAAAATAACATGTTTAGAAAAAAAACCCACTCGATCTGGTATGAATCTTGTAAAACAAAAAAAAAAAGTAATCTAATAGAAGGTCTGTTATGTATGTTAAAGATTATAAATATCCACAGGAGTGTTTCTGTGGCTCCTTGCGGTTCAGTTTTACCATCAATAGTTCATCCTCAGTCAACTATCAAAGTAAACTCCTTCACATAAATACACTCTCCAATAGAGCAAATGAAAAAAAATGAAAAAAAAGAGCATGGCAACATCTGGTTTTGCTTTTTTTACAGCCGATGGAGGCCGGGTTAGATGAGGAGAGCGAGCTTGTAAAACTGCAAATGTGTTGTGGAAATCTCAAAGTCATTTAGAGACAAAAGTTTGTAATAAAGTAATCGTTAATGAGTTTGGATGGTAACACCAGTTCCTGATATCTAATATTCTCCGAAGCGAATAATAAAAGTGACGTTCCTAACAGGACTTCAGAGACAAAGGGATGTGGAAATGGTGTTTTTTTTTTTTTTCAATAAAACCATCATTAAAACTCTACTGTGGGAAGAAATGAGTCCAAACTTGGCCTTTGAAGAAATTGATATATATTTTTGTGGTTGCTTGTGGAAATCCTCCAGTCTCTGACATCAATTTTGGACAAACGCAAACAAAGTATTTTAATCCCGTGTTGTTCTTGTGTTGAACGGAGCATTGCTTGACTCTTTGTTTCCTCATTTTGAAGCGTTTGTCAGTGGATTTCCAAGCATTCTTGGAATTAATGTCCCCCTGTAAGGCAAAAACTTTCAGTTGAACTTAAGCTTCGTGTCAGATTCCATCACATTGTCGTCTTTGTGACATGATGCAGAAGTTCAGACCAGCTGCTCAGTCCCAGAGCCAGTGAGATAATCTGTGGCAGAACAGTTCCTCCCGTCGTGCTGCATCATGTTTTTTAGAAAGAAGTTCTTCTCCAGCTGAGCGAAATCAAACATGTTGACCATGAAAGTGGACAAACAAATACATTTGTTTTATGTACCTCCCTGTTCTCCTTGTCCTCCTCATCTCTCTGCTGGTTACTCACCAGAGTTCAGTCTGGGCTCAGGTAGAGCAGTTGTTTTTCAGGTATTTTAACAGGCGTTTGGTCAATACCAACAGATGTTAACTTTTTAATGAATGTTATACTTTACTGTAATGTAACAGGGCTTAATATATTGTTTTGTGGCTGTGTTGAACTTTGAGCTGCATAAAACATCCAACCAGGATGTAAAACCTGTATGCACATATAAGAAACTATAAAATGAGCATTGAAGGGTGAGTCGTCCTTCTCAGAGGCCTGATTATAATTTGATGAATTCTAACATGTACTGTATAAAAGATTGTGTTTGTTTTATCCACCCGTCCAGGTAGTAAGTGAGTAAAGCCTTGACTGTTCCACTTGGAGAGATGCCCGTTCCCAGACCACCGACATTAACAGCTGTACTGGACACAGCAAGGCCTCCAGGTCGACCTGCATGTTCTGGAAGTGGGAGCAGGAGCTTGTAGAAGCTGCTTTTCTATATATTACCACTGCGACCCCACCTGGGCTTGGGATAGAAGATGGACTTATGGACTTATTTTATGAGACAATCTGTGTTTTAAAAACGTCCCACTAACACCAACTACTTTTTAACTTCCCTTCCATCCTCCCTCTTTCTCTCCCTCCAGCCACTTTCAACAGAGAGGGATGCGACAAAAGTATTTGGAGAATTCGCACTGACCAAACCAGCAGCGCCTTGCTGCTGCTCCTCTCCTCTACATGGAGCGGCTCTACCCAAATAAGGCTGGACGTTTTTAACCAGACGCTCAGGGAAGGGACGTACCGGGTAAGGGAGAGGGAGCTGCTGAAAGGCCATGCCCTTTTAAGGATGAAGTTTCCTTATTTCCTTCCCCTCACTCGCCTAAGCTTATCCTGCCTGCGCCCTCCCTCTTTCTCTCTCTTTCTCTCTCTTTCCCTCAAGTAGAATAGTGAAGTCATCTCACCTCATCTGCTCCTTTTAAGCCGGCATTTTTGAGAGGGAGGTCCCTGCCAGGCATATACAAACACTCAGTCAAGCATCCTCACTCACCCGTACCGCTGCACTAGTGGCCAGCAGAGAGCTCACCTTATCCCTTCACACAGTGAGTATACTTTTACTTTTATTCCTCCTTGTCGGAGTGAAGCGACAGGAAAAAAAACCAAAACTGCAGTTGGGATGTATTTGTGAAGCAGGATGCCGATGAGGTGAATGACGGTGTCGTTAAGGCCTTCCTGACTTCTTATCACAAAGTGTTGACAGTGTTTACTGCCATGTTTGCCTCGATTTCTGTGCCGATGTGTCATATAAATTATGGATTCATGGTTGCAAATGATAGAATCGTTGTTGTAATTATATGTAGGAATTAGCGCGAGAGAATTAAAAGAAAAGCTTAAAATATTGGGTATAATAAATATATAGGTTTCACTTCCACATTTCTGTTTTTCTTGTTTCTTTCATCGCATTGTTTTAAACTTTGATTTCATTCAAAAATATCTAGAAAAAGCTTTGCGGTGATGGTGTAAGGAAACGAATAGGATTCATAAGCATGGAAATTCCAAATCCTCATATTGGAGGAGACAATAAACTGACGTTGGAAGCTGTCCACAAATGCATCATTTTCAGGATGTTATGACCACGACTGCTTTAAATTATTGGCTGAAACTGATAGAGTTTCCCTCATGGGAATGAGTGTTATTAAACTCTACAGACCAATAAACAGAAAAATTGACGTTTGCATAAGGAACTTCGCTCAACATGAGCTGTGTGGGTTTTATTCCACATAGCTTAATTCCCGCAGGGTGCTCTCCTTTCAAAATAGGTGAAACAATCCATCACCAAGTACAGTTCCAGTGTTACTGGACAGTTGATGTGTTTTCCATGTGAAGCGAGGCGAGGAGACGCAGACAGGAGAACCAGCCAAGGCTGGATATGCAGAACCGAGATAAAATGATCGGCAATGCAAAGTCATGTAAGAGTGCATTGGAGTTATGATGCCTGAAACTACTGTCCACGACGTATGAAGTTGCAAATTATTGAAGATGGCAGCCCGTTGCAGGAGAGAGGGGGAAATGAGCCGCCAGTGGACAACTTGGTTACAGAACAGCAGCAACAGGAGCAGATAGCACTATCTGCTCTGCCAATCCTGTGGGAGCACATAAACAAGGCAGATTTCCATGAGACTATTCCTGAGAAGGCCAGGAAACTGAGCACATCAGTGCATAAAGGCGGGGTGCTCTGGAGGCCCCGAATTAAATCAGGCAGAAAAACATCAGCGCAAACCCACTGACGTTACAGAGTCTGTCAGAATAATGGGAACCATGAAAGGCTTTGGCAGCGATTTCACAAAAACTATTAGTGTGCTCTTAAACCGTCTGGCAGGCCCGAGTGAAGCGACGGTTGTGTGTGTGTGTGTGTGTGTGTGTGTGTGTGTGTGTGTGTGTGTGTGTGTGTGTGTGTGTGTGTGTGTGTGTGTGTGTGTGTGTGTGTGTGTGTAGCCGAACCAAGACAAAACCAGAGCTGTGCGACGGAGTGAGAGGAAAAAGAAGAAAGACAAACTTTAAGAAACAGAGTCGACCGGCTCGCTCCAACCGGGTGACCCGGCTGAGTCTGCACGAGCAGGACTTAATTACATATTGCATGTAAAGCCGAGCTTCAACCACTTCACACCAGACCATGACCCCCAACACACGCAAAGAGCAGAGAAGTCATTCACTCACAATTGCTTGCAGGAGATTATTCATACCAAACTGTTATATGGTGGCTGGCTGGTTGGAGCTGCAATGACGCCACCTCCCCTCAGACCACCACAGTTCGCCGCAGCCCTCGCACTGGTTTCCTGTTCTGGCATCTGGGCGGGGTTACCATGGTGACGGAGAAACAGAGCAGCAAAAACACCAGCAAATGGGACGGAGATGATGAAGTTATGTTTGGGGGGATATAACGCTTTTTGGACTTAGGGCAGGAAGAATTTGAGGCGCTTTTTTGTGTGTATTTCTAAATGTCTGTTCTCCTTGTTCATGACGTCTACTTTCCTGTAGTCCTATCAAATCTTGTTTCATGCACCATTTTTCTCAGCTACAGAGCAGTAGGGACAAATTAATTTGTACCACACACACTATAAAACCATTTGCTTGATTCCATTATAGGTCCCACCTTTAAATCTTAAGAAGCAGCCAGGCTGCACATTCTTTTCTTTTTTTTAAGAGCTTTTTCAGCAAATAATACTGAGTTATTGGTTATGGGCTGGACTCCAACCATAATGAAAGGCCTCTGGACACACATAAACACCAGAAATAGATGACCGGGGCCCTACCGGGACAAACTTAACCTCCAAAAAAACTATTTCGTGATCTTTGCCTGTCGTGAATCACATGCAGTCTTCTCTTTCCTCTCTTGTCTTCACTTCCTTTGAGGTTTGAGTTCGTGATTCGCTGTATGGCCCAGAGAGCCGTTTAACAAACTAACAGAGGCCAGAGGGGAGAGAAGACAAATGTTACTCTGCTTTATCAGTTATAATGTGACGCATGTGGGTGAGAAAAACATGGTATCGTCAGTGTGTGTGTGTGTGTGTGTGTGTGTGTGTGTGTGTGTGTGTGTGTGTGTGTGTGTGTGTGTGTGTGTGTGTGTGTGTGTGTGTGTGTGTGTGTGTGTGTGTGTGTGTGTGTGTGTGTGTGTGTGTGTGCGTGTGTGTGTGTGTGTGTGCGTGTGCGTGCCAGACACAGAGCTACTCTCTGGACTTGTGGTCGGTGTGTAAGTGAGCGTGTTTGCCCTGCATGTGTGTTTGGTTTCTTGCGGTTCTGGAAACGCACCGCAGGGAATGCAAAGAATATCAAACAGGGTTGTTGGTAAGACACCGTGGGCACAGTCCACTCCTGTCCCCGACATCTCCCATTCTCACATTGGAGAAATGCATTTCATCTTTTAACACGCAGGGATTTCATTGAGCATTCATCATCTACATCTTCACATTAGCTGAAGTGAAAGTGGTTAAAAAACAAACAAACAAGTGTTTGTTAATATGGAAAGAGCTGATCTAATAAACATCAAAAAGAGGCAGAAGGTAAAGACATGTACATCTGTCTAATGAGCAAATGTCACTTGTTTCCATTGCCCGGCTGCGAGTTTTGAATCAGTTAAAAATCGAATTAAATGGGGAAGAAAAAGACGGAGGGGTTGATGGAAAAGAACTGTTACTCTGTCCGACTTGGCCCGGCTTTACATTCTTTCACTTTCTGCAGTAAAAACTAAAGAAGACTTGTTCATTGTTCTGATGCTGAAGTTTCCAGTCCCTTCAATCTTATGCCAGAAGCAAGTCGATGTCCCAACTCAGCTGCAGGGTTTAACCTTCTACATCTTAACTCTGAACCCTCTCCAGGAACAGGAAGTTGACGTGACCCGACAACAAGATGGCTGCAAAGGTTGGGTGGTGCAGACAGCACTTTGATTCGGGTTGTGCACTTGGCTGTGGGCCCAAAGGCAATAATGAAGCAAAAAAAAGAAAACTGGTGGATTAAAAAAAAAGTGCTGGCAGAATGTATGCGATGACAGAGAGCAAAAGTCAAAAGTTTAAGCGTGTGTGTGCTGAACTGGAGATTCAAAGCTGAAATGAGCCGACTGGAGCTCCCACTGCACACCGTGACGGTGTACACGAGCAGACGCAACGCTAATAATGCCACTGTTCCCGGGCAAGTGTTAAAACTGGGTGCTGAGCATTTTCGCTTCGATACACGCTTCTGAACTGCATGATCGGCGTTTGTATTTGTGTTGAGGGCAACAGCAGCAAAAAAAACAAACCGCCTGACTGTTAAATGAATCCGTCCATTTCTCCACGACTCAGAGTGTCGGCATGGCAAACAAAGGCCCCTCCTACGGCATGAGCCGGCAGGTTCAGGACAAGATCGACAGCAAGTACGACCCTGACCTGGAGCAGATCCTGGTGGAGTGGATCACTCGTCAGTGCAGCTCCAGTGTGGGAAAACCAGAGCCCGGAAAAATGGGCTTCCAGGCCTGGCTGAAAGACGGCTGCGTGAGTGGAATAGTAGCTCCTTCAGTTCGAAGTTTAGTTTTTAAACATTTACTTTCACTGATTTGTTGATCTTACCTGCTCAGGTCCTAGGCGAACTTATCAATAGTCTATTTGCCGGAGACAAACCCGTGAAGAAGATCCAGAGCTCGCCCATGGCCTTCAAGCAGATGGAGCAGATCTCCCAGTTCCTCAACGCTGCGGAGAAGTACGGCGTCACCAAGACTGACATGTTCCAGACAGTGGACCTTTGGGAAGGTCAGACAGGCTTTTGTGTTTCTTCAAACGTTTGATGTTGAATTGCTCGAGTCTGAGCTCTCTGGTTTGTGCCGACAGGTAAGGACCTGGCGGCGGTGCAGAGGACCCTCTCTGCTCTGGGCAGCTTGGCCGTCACCAAGGACGAAGGCACATACAATGGAGACCCGGCCTGGTTCTTCAAGTGAGTCCGAACTAAAACAAGACTCTTGGCTGACCCTTTCAGACCCCCACTCTAACTCGGGGGGGGTCTAACTCGTTTCAGTTCAGCGGCCAAATAAAATCCAATTTGATGGAGAGTGACCCAGACCTGTAAAATAACCACAAGTTCAAATGTTTTTTTTTATTTAAGTGTCAATAGATGAGAATAGACGATGATAAAATGTGTTTATAAAACACCCAGTTAAAATGTAACAAATGACTCAACTAATGTTTTCACTTTGGGAGGTTTTCCTGTATGTTTGACACCCCTGGTCCAGTCGACTCTTCCCATCTAACCGTGACTTTTAAAACTCCATCTTGCAGGAAAGCACAGGAGAACAGGCGGGATTTCAGCGACGAGCAGATGAAGGCGGGCAAAAATGTCATCGGCTTACAGATGGGTTCCAATAAGGGAGCGAGCCAGGAGGGCATGAGTTACGGCCGACCCCGGCAGATCTTGTAGACCCCCCACCCCCCCTCCCGCAAAGCCCCTCGATGCCTCTCAAACCCCTGACTGGTCCACTACAGCTGCCTTTATGCTTTACTATTACAAAATATAGATTATCTTCTCTCACAATCCCCCCCCCCCCCCCCCAGCATGGTGCCTCTGCTCATCCACCAGGTTTCATCTCAGACACAAAAGTCTGAATTATGGCATCTGTTCCCTTCATTTTAGCCACGTAAGTTCAGGACTCTAACATGAATATTGATTTGTTTACATCATTTGTTTCCAAATCGACAGCTAAATACACCTTATGTTACCAATCACTCCCCTCATCGCTAAGCCTGCTGTATCAGCGCCAATATTTTTGTACATTGTCTTATTAAATGATGACTTTGAAATACATCTGCAGTCTGAATTGACTTTGTGATTCTGTTTATGTGACTTTTGCAAGGTTGAGACATAAGTGAACTGTAGAAAGACAAAGCTTCTACTATCCATCCATCTATTTTCCATGTACATAACTTCTATATATATCGATTTCTATCCAGTTCACCGTCTAATTCTCAATATTATTTCATAATTGGTCTGGTATGAATAATGTGTTTTGAGTTTATAAAAACATTCATAATGCAACAGCCATAGAAGTTGTTTTTTTTGACATTTCACACCAGTTTCAATAAAATTGTCTTCACACTGGGATTGTAGTAATTTTCCAGAGTAATTGCTTGGTTTTGTGAAAATAAAAGACATTTTCATCACATTCACAACAAAGAAAAGCTTTTAAAGGTTAAATTTAAAGGTAATTGACGCACTGTTTTACCGGTCCGGCCCCACTGAAGATGAAATTGGGCTGTATGAACACACAACTGGTGCACAGTTTGCTTTGATTTAAAACAAGACTGGAAGGGTTAAGGTAAGCCACTGAGAATAACCAGTCAAGTGTTTGTCAGCTCTATTATCCATCTGCTGCTTTTGGGACTGTTCAGCTGAAATGAGATCATGATCAAGCATAATGTTACGATTATGAACAGTTTACATTAATTCAAAATGTAGCAAGGCGGCGTGAAGAGCCACATTCCTTCTCAATGTTTTTAATCATATCTAAAATAAAGTCTATATTCAACACAAACTATTTAACCCAATTTAATGATTTTGTTTGCGTGACGGTTGCTTCATGAGGTTGTTGCGCAATAAGCCTTTGATCGCAGCTTGTTTTCTGTTGCATTTTACGGAGGCCTTCATCACATGCAGACTTTTCCTAACAACCAGTAAAGTGAACAATGTTGACCAGGTTTGTCTAGTTGAGGCCAGATTATTTCTTCCTAAAGGAGATTGAATCCATACAGATGTGGGGAATGTGAAGTCACGCCGACCTTTGGCTATCCAACCAATTTCTTCTTGTGTGTTAGGTATTAGTGAAGGTTTTCTTATAACCATATATATTATCCTACTTCCGTGGAGAGGTCAATTTATTTAGTTTGTTATATATATATATAAAGTAATATTTTAATAATAATAGTAAATTAATCTCTATATCCCCTTGTTTGTTTTCTTGAGGGATTATCTCAGTATTTATTTATTATTTTTGTAGGATTCGTTAAAGCCCGCCTCTCCGCCTATAAATAGGCGGTGTCTAAAACGTTCGGGGCTGCCCTCTATCGATGAATCCCGTACTGACACGCAGCCCGGCGGCTTCTCTACTTCGACCTCTCCCATTCGTACCCGCAGTCAGGCGGCTTCCTTCTCCGGCTCTTCCGCCTTCGTTGTATGTTTGGGGTTAGCACAGATCCTTTTTCCCTGGTGGGATCGGTGGTCCTGTTTTCGTTTTTTGTTTGTCCTGCAACAGTAGGTTGGGGGTTTTGTTTGTTAGATTGGGTGTTGGTACCGGCTCCGACGGCCCTGTACAGGGTTGGCCCGGTACCGCACCTGTTTGTTTGTTTGTGCCATCCCACCAGGTACTTGTTCTTTTGGATATTTTGGTAGTTTAGGACACGGGGTGGTTTTGGGTTTTGTCGGGGTCTAGTTTGTACATAACCCGCTTGTTTCTTCAGGTTCAACGTTTTTTTTGAATTAAAAACCCACGAGTGAATTAAAAGAAAATTAAATAAAAATTGTAAAAATCCAACTGTTTCCCAGTGTCCTTCCAGATATGTTCCGTCCCTCCTCGGGGTGTAACATTGTGTCAGAATAAGCACAGGGTTAAGAGACATTAGAACAAGACGCTGCTTCTTACAAAACCATACAACGAAGACGGTTTTAAATTCCTTAGGATGACGCCACGCCACAAAAATGTATTCGTAGAGCCACCAGCACCAGAAGAATAAATGTGACTCTAATAAATGTGGTTGTGACAGGTCAGAAAACAGTAGCGCAGTCAAAGATACTCCATCAACTCTTTTATTTTCACTCCGATCACCTGTGACTTGCACAGCAATTCACAGCGTCCAACTTCACACCAAACGCTCCTTTACATAGAAAAATTATAGTTCTTTATTACATTCTTAAAAACACTTTGTAGAAATCCTTAAACACAGTAAACCTGTACAGCAGGCACACATTGTGTATGTGTATATTTATATATATATATATAAAAATCCCACACTTGAAAATCCTACTTCAAGTTTTGATCAGTAGTTGTTTGCTATCTCCCAGAGAATAATCCCAGACTGAAAATAACACCTCAGAAAATAATATCTTCTGATGAAAATACACCAGTACTCTCTTGAGTCCTCACATTTTCCAACACTTTTTGCATGGAAGACCTTGTTTATTACAAGCACTCGTCACATACACAAGTACACACACACGAACACAAGCACGCACGCACACACAGCATTGTATCTCTCTCAATAGTGCACGTCACTTCTCATCAGGCACATTCATGAATGACTGGGAAAAGGGAAAATTCAGACTTTCCAGTGGGGGAAAAAACAAACAAATAATCTCAGACAGACTTTATGAGCCTGGCATGGATAATTAGATCATTCTGATTTTACACACATGTAATCGCTTTGCAGGTCTATTTGGGTGAAAACAGCATTGATTGTCAATTATCTGTTGTTTTGTTGATGGGCCAACTGGCCCAGGAAATGAGATTTTCCCCAACTGGTAAATTTCCCAGTTCTCAGTTACATGAAGGAACCGGATTTCCACAGTTTATCCCACCGGCTTGTAAACTTTGTCCTACTTTGGGTGCACGTTTCACACACAGATGATGATGTAAATACATTCATAGTTCCACACAGGACTCAGCTGGGTTGCCGTTCTGCCCTTTCTGAGTTGATCCTGAACCACGGCCATGTGGGAACTTTAACCCCACGGCAGGCAAAATTCCAGTGTAGTTTTTTGTTTCCTTATGAGAAAATATGTTAAGGGGCAAGTGGACAGTAACAACACATATACATACAAGGCCACTTTATCAGGGGACTGCAGAGGAGGACAAGTGTCCATTCAAGTTCATCTGCAGTCGTCTTGAGGACCCTCCAACCAGAAGCCCCCCCCTGCAGGACTTGGAAGGGGGGGGGTGGAGACCATGAGAGGGTTCAGTCCTCTGGCTTGGTGCTATGTTGCCAGCTGTTCTTCAATAAGGAGCGGCACTTTGACTTCAGAGTCCAGCACTGTCTTCAGCTCCACCTCCGAGTCCTCCCCCCCATCCTCGTCCTCCCCCTCCTCCTCCACCATGGCCTCCTCCACTCCCCTCATCCTCCGGCCCCTCCTGGACCTGCTGCGTCTCCTGGGCAGGCAGAAGAGGGCTCTGAAGTCGAGGTGGGCGAGGGTGACCTCCAGGGTGTAGTAGAGGGACCAGAAGAGAGCGATGCAGCCCAGCAGCAGGAGGAACTGGAAGGGAGCGGAGAAAAAGACGAGACGAGACGAGACAGAGGAAGGTGAAGGAAACAGAAACATAGTCCCTGAGTGTATGGAAAAAGTGAAACTCCCTTAAGACGCCAAAACACCGTGCAATCTGGATCCTTGATCGTGGCTCAAAATCTGTGGTCCTATGTTGTACAATGAGACGGTCACTGGCGCGGTACTGCAGCCGGAGGCAGTTTTGAGACTCCAGAAGAGGTCAAATACAGGATCAAGTCTACAATCTTCACTTATTTCCAATCAAAAGCTTCAGCTTGTGAATGCGCGATCAGAGTCGTCTCCTGAAGGCACAGCTTGTGCACATGGATGATGCCAATTTCAATTGAATGGACAGTGACATCAAGGAATCTAACTGCGTTCACTTTGAAGTTTACCCTTTATAGATATGTTAATATAGTCGCCCAAATATTACAAAAAAAAAACTATTTTCAATACAGCGCAGCTCCAGATCACTGCACATGTTGTAGCTTAACTTTTTTAAACAATGAAACATGTCACTATAACATATTTCAGTGCTATCATATTCCATTATTGGGAAGAAAAACAAGCATAGATGATGGAACAAAGCCACTGCAGTGATAAATGTGTGTTGTGTGTGTCCTCCGTACCTTGAGGCTGTTGGAGGTGAAGGGACTGATGATTTCTGGGGGGATGTCCAGGCCGGGCGGGCAGGGGAGAGAGAAGCTGCTGTGCAGGTACGTGCCGCTCATGGCCTCCTTCACGAGCCTGTCAAGTATCACACAGCCATTTTAGTCACACCGTGAACCCATCGACACTACGATTCTGGTTAAAGGAAACTATATCATTACGACCAGCGATCTCATGTTGTGTATTGTGAAACTACTATCAGGACCTGCACTGACTGCTGCAGCAGCTCATCAGTAGAAGTGTGAACCCCACAGGGATCGAAGGGGATGATATCGATGTGACACGGACCAGAGCAGAGGGGGAACACCCCACAAGAGTTTCAGAGATGACCAAGTCCTCGAGCCATCAGTCAGTCTGCGTCTATCATCCTCACATCTTTATGCGCATCTGTTTTAAGCTTCTAGTACATCAACTTAGTTGACAAAATGTTCACGAGTGGCCTAATAATAATGCTGTGGCTGATATGTGTAGAACGACAGTTGCTTGTGTGGTTACCTCTGTCTGTCCTTGACTTCATCGAAGCTCATGGACGAGCCGTACAAAGTCAACTTCCACTGCTTCAGCACTCCCGTGGTGGCACACTGATCGGACGATCCCTCTCCTGGAGGAATAGCAGGAAGTGAGGAATGACATGATGAATGCAGAATCCTCAGGATGAAGCTGCTTTTGGCGCGCCCACACCTTCCCTGACACAACAGTGTTTGTTATGAGTGTGTATCTTACGGTGGTCAGATATCTTGAGGGTGTACAGTCCTTTGGCTCTCTCCCCCCAGCAGCGCACAGTGGAAAAAGTCCAGTCTTGGTAGCCTGCTGCATCTCTGAGTGCAAACAAAACAAACACACAACAACCCAAACTTTTATTGTGGTCTACATAAATGACTTTGTTCGTGATCGATTTGACATTTCGCTGCACTTCAAATGAACAAACCTGTCGATGGCCCGTCGAGCCCCGATGACGGACGTCATGCCACTGGGACAGACCAGCGCGATCTCCAGGTTGCCCCGGCAGGGGTGGGCGATCGTCACGGTGACGGCCACGTGTTCCAACGTCTTCATTCCCGACTGAGCCAGGTCGTCATCGGAGACTGAGAGAGAAGAGCACAGCTCCATTCAGCTGTGTGTGAGAGAGTGTGCGCCCATTCTCCACGTAATGTGTATTTTACTTTACTGTTATACCCCACCAGATGGAAAAGGATAAAGAATTCCCTCTGATGATGCTGCGACATTAAGTGCATGTATGTAAGGTTTGTAGCATTGAAATGCTTTGATATATGTTCATCTATGGATCATGAAAACTACTTAAAAACAATGAGAAACTGTAGAGATTTTATCAAAATGTAGCTTGAAGATAAACTTAGGACATGGAAACCTGTTGTTTCCTCACTGATCTGAAAACTGTTAAACTGATACAAGACCCAATGTAGTGTCACGCTGTTATTAATTGTATTTCTCCAGGGCTGGAAGACACATCTTGAACGTACTCTCAGATTAAAACAACCGTCTTTCACTTCAGCTGTCAGGACTCAGTGTCTATCACAGAAGAAATAAAGAGAAGTAAAACTATATTCTGTGCTACCAAGCCTGACTCCACCTGCAATAAGGGCTGTGCAGACACATTAATATGTTACATTTTTAATATATATAAGCAGGTAACATGGGTTAATTCACTGTGAACATAGAAATTAAAATGTAGGACAAACAGGCTGGTTCTAATGCTGCTTACGTACAATCTCCAGCCCATATTTATACAAATGTGTTGTAATTCTTAATATTGTCAAGTTTTATATGTACATTTGATTTTAATAGTTATTATTGTTAATCTATGTTGTTATCATTGCACCGTCCAGAGGGAGCTGTTTATATTTTCATCGTGCCCCCATGTATGATGACGATAAATCTATTCAATTCAATTCTGTCATTGCATTAACTTTTCCCCAACTGTTTTCACTGCATTTAAAGTTGACTTTTCTCTCTTCGGTCCGTCTTCTTTGCTTTCCTCCCCTTCAAAACGTCGCCTCCCCAACGACATAACTGGTGCTCCGTGCTATGCAAATACATAACTTTCAATCAGAAAAGGTCAAACACAGCCATGCAGCTGCTGCCTCGTTGAAGAAAACAACTCGACCCTTTTGCCCTGAGCTGGACGTGCTGGGGATTTCAAGGCCAAATCCAGTCACAGCGTGCATTTAACATAAACACAGCAGCTGTATTTACACTGTCACGTTCTGTCACTCTGACTTAATTCTTTCAAGTTGAGAGATCAGATTTTCCTGTTTACATGAACACTGAACAAAGAGATCGGATTTAGTCTCCCAAACATTTAATATCCGATGTGCCATTTCCATGGACTGATCTGATAATAAATAAGGATTAAACCATATCATTCGAGCACTTGGTAATTTAAATCGGATAGTACCAATCTACTCAGACAGAACTGCTTAGACATGGTTTTAATCAGATTTGTTATCGGCCAACCAACAGCCACAGACGCACAGTTAACTTGATCTTCACATGGGCAGCAGAAAATGTGACATGTTGAAGGTTTGGTGTACAAGCCAGCGAGGCAGCGCCAGCTAACAGAAACTACGACAACAAACAGTGAACCGTGGGACGGGGCAGGTCTGGCAAGGATCTCAGAGGTTTAAAAGAGAAAATGTGGAAGGAGGGAGCCTGATGTGATTTCATTTCTTTTTAGAAAAGAAGTCCAGACACACTTTGTCACTGTGATGTGTAACTTTCAGTAGAAAGTAAAAAAAGAAAGAAAAACATACTAGTCTCTGGGCTCGGCTCCCGAACGTAATAAGGCCATGAAAGTGGGAAGATAAAGATCGAGGGAGGAGAGGAAAAGACATGACGGAGAAGGAAATGTTTCTGCTTGAATGAGGTCACTGTGAGGATATGTGAGAAAACGTGTGAGAGAGAGAGAGATTGCTTACACAGATAGCTCCACATGAGAGATTTTGATAGGTGAGAAGAGAGCAAGGAATGACAGGAGACGAAACACTGAAGGTACTTTGGGTAAAAAAAATAAGGGGGGGGGTCTGGAAAAGTCTCACTCGACATTACCTTATATGGACAGAGAGACTGTCTGAGGAGCGGGCAGGGTGGGAGGGAGGGCGGAGGGAGTCAGTCACATAGCGCAGTGCGTAAACTCGATGAGTAAGTGTCCAGAGCTGAGCTGAGGGAGCGAGGGAGAGGAGCAGACTCTTACCGTCCCAGGTACGGACCAGCTGACCGGGATAGGTCAGGATGGACATTTCCTCCCTCATCACTGAGCTCTGATAGGACACGAGGAACGGCACCGACTCCCACACCTCATTTAAAAAAAACAAACAAGAAATATTTAAAGAAACCTACTTCCGGGCCAAAATGACCCCAAGCTCACAACAGATGTAAGTCTGGATGTACCTTGGCGGCATTAACGAGTCTCCAGGCGTTGAGCAGACCGAAGCCGTGCTGGTGGCTGTGATGAAAACCCGCTCCGTTCACCCTCCAATCTGCACTGCTGTCACACTATCACAACACCACATTATGTTATGGCGTCGGCTTCCAATACACTTATAAACTAAATCAGTCAAACTTAATCCAGGGCTGCTCAACCTGCTCCAGAACGGTCACTGCCTTGTATGTTTTCAGACGGCTATACAGTGAGAGATTCTTGTGGTCTCAGTTAAAAGATGAGTCTTTTAACAGCTTGCAGATTCTTAGGGAAGCAAAATGCTGGACTCTACGTAACTGCTACTCGAAGGATGGCTAATTCTCTGAGAGCTTCAAAAATCGATTTTCTGAAGGTATAGTGGCAGAGATGACACCCAGGGTGATGTTGTGATTCCTCAAATGTACAGCCATACCCAAATTCATGAAATCCATATCAACTGCTCCAGTAAGTTTGTTAAAGATCCATTCATTACGATTTGATGTGCTGGAGCAGGGTTGCAGCTAAAACAGTTTAAGCTCGCCCACCTGCAGCAGAACTTGTTTTCGTGTGAATTTTGCAGCTATGCAAGAGTCTCATCAGATATCCCAAAGCAGACTTTCAGAAATACGTCTTTCGTTATTATGCTGCTCTGACCATCAGAGACAACCATCTCGGATTGTATAAGAAAGAAAAATAAAACATGTAGGAAGACAGACTACAGTCTTGAGAGAATTCACCAATTTAAACTTCAAAAACTGAGGAAAAAAAAGGAAATTGTGGTGATCAGTTTGAGTCTCAACAATTTATCAAGTTAAAAGAGTCCATGTTAATTCAACTGTCTGGCTTTGTTTCTTTTCTCTATTATATCATATTGAGACCCAAATATTTACAGAAGCAGCCTGACCGTGAAAGCTTGCATTAGAACTCAGGACAGAGTCGACTTGGTTTATACATTGGTGAGTTCAGAGAATATTGAAAGAAACTTTCTATATATTTACCCTCATCTAAAACTACTGTAAAGTTTAGCCTTCTAAAGAACAGGTTGGTAACTAATACAACTTTTGACAATAAAGCTGTGTCTCCCACATGTCTGTCCTGACAACCCCACTAGATTGGGGAGTTTTCATATTGTAACAATATTCTTCAAATACTATGGTTTCCAAAAACTTGAGCTTGAATTTGAATGTTGACGCCAAAATGCTTGTAGGTGTGAATGTATTCGTTTCTCTTGTTGTAGGCATGACAGTTGGATAAATATTACCAGAAAGACAAAGCCCTCCTTAAAAACTGAAGCCAAAATGTCCCTATCACCCCCTAGTGGTAACAATAATGATCACGGTTGACACACATAGGGGACATGAGCCAAACTAAAACTCCAACAGATTTGGACAAAATATGTTCATTTCAAGTAGTTTTTAAATCACACCGACTAAAAACATTGTTATTCCTTCTTTTTAAACAATCCAATAAAAACATGTTGAGGCATTATGATTGACCACACCCACACATGACTGAGGCAGACTCCCGTTGCAATTGGGAAAAATAGAAGTCCGAGGATGCCAAGAGGAAATGGAGCAGGCTTACCTCGGTGGCAGTGAAGGCGATGATGTGCTGGACATCCCTCCAGCTGAGGCAGGGCCGGACCTGCAACATAAGAGCCACCATTCCGGCCGCCAGGGGGGCTGCAGCAGACGTGCCGGTGTGGCCCTCCGTGCAGCCCGTCCCCTGCTGCATGGACCAGTCCGAGGTCACCTAACAAACCGGAGGGATGGATGGATGGATGAATTGAGCGTCTGACATACAGTTTGGAGAATTACACAGGGCGAGGTGGTACAAACTCTGGCAGGCATCCAAATGTAAACAGTAATGAGTCTGTATTCTGGTATACGTTAACATAATGCACAGCCTTTAGAGGGCATAACCAAAACGAACTGAGAGCCGAGGTTTAGTGCATAAACTGACATGTCACTTAGGCGCCAGCGCCACGGAGGTTGCTTGACAATTTGACATATTTACTGCGGCTGGGCAGAGTTCATCAGTGTTCGTGTACAGTAAATGGAGTGCATTAGGCATGTGTGAGAGCGGGTTAAGACCCTGGGAGTGTTGAGCTTTAAGAAGATAAAAAGAAGTAAAGAGAATTTAAAAGTCATAAAAAAAGAAGGATAGAACCACTTAAAGAAAGTAGAAACTGAAGCGTTTGAAAGACTGACATTTATCAGCAAACTAAAAAAGACCTTTTAAATACTCTTATACAATTCGGTCTTCCATTACCGTGTGCGTGAACTATATTGGGCAACTGAATCCAGTCGTACATGTGTCTTCCATGTACACAGCCAGCTGCCTCACACATTAGTGGCAGCCTGTTTGACAGGACCACAGCGATGTGGGCTGAGGTATTTCCGATCCTGTTTACATGCAAGGCACATGTGGGCCTGGTCCAAAAGCTGCTGCATCCAAGCGGACGGTTTCCAGATACCATAAATTATCGGGTTGTACTGGGATTCCCAGGACGACTGGTCATCCTCATTCATCGCAGCTGTCTATGTGGCGACAGTGGACGAGTACCATTAGGAGACTCTTATACACCTTGTGCACATAGCATCAGCGAGAGGAACTGTGGTTAAAATCCTGCAGCTCCAAGATTCACCTTAATGAATCATAAGGAGACATGTGGAAGCTCGGATTAAATATTCAAAACCACAACTTTTGATTTTTCCTTCGACTTTTCCAGATGGCCTGTGAGCAGACTGTGGCCTGTAGTCGGGTCTGGCTCTCTCCAGAGAAGACCCAATCATGCCTAAGTGATCCTCAGCATTGCAATGACATCCCGGTCCAAACTGGGTTGCCGTGGCGACGCACCCAAATAGCAGCAAACAGGGGTCATAGACTCCTGTCACCACCATCAGAAACATCATTTTTAGATGGAAATAGCTGCTGAGCATACAAAGGCTCCCAAATAACCGCTCCTTCTCCCTATAAGTTATGTTTTAAGGCCTTCTCAGGTTCTGTATTGTGGTACAAATAAATACAGTCTTACATAACATGTTTGGTTAAACTCAATAAGGAACAAGCACTCTGAAATCAATGGTGGAAAAACCAAGCTCAGCAACAACTTTAAACTTTCACTACTTGGTCACAGTTAATAGTAATCAAAGACAAATCTGATTTTCTTTTCACAAATTAATGCTATAAGCCAAATTCCGTGAGATCACAGGATGTTACCAAACAAAAAAAAAAAAAGGGGATTACACAAAGACTTCAAAACCAAACTTTCATGAAAAGAAATACAATTTGACTGTGCTCCAGACACAATTATCAGCATATTTAACAGTGAAAGCCTCTGAACTTTTTCCATCTGGAATCTCCCTTCATTGATATGGCAGCATCACTGATGCTACTTTTTCTAAACAGCCAAATCTTTGTGCGGCTGAATGCAATTGTGAGACCAAAGACAACTTTGATTTATATCATTAGGTTAAATATTTCAAGCTAGATTTTCTGCCTTTCATGCAACGAATACTACAGGCAGTGAAGCAGCCTGAGAGCATGATGGTGCCACCACCTTGTTGTATTTGTGCGTGTATGTACTCAGAACTGAGATGTATGCAACAGTTTTGGTTCATAAGAAATATAAATCGTGATGATCATAGCTCGATTTTTTGCTTTCTTGGGCAAAGATTTTTGGCCTTAATAGAAAAGTCGGCACGTGTATGTGTTGTGATGACCTACAATACTCCTCAGCCTGGTTCCTCCACTGCTGAATGTGACGGCCAGCATGGATGCACACTCCTCGGCGTAGAAGGGCATCCTGCCTTTTTCATCAACGGCACCTGCAACACACACACTGTGATTGTTTCTATGCATGGGACCACACCCAAGCAATGGTTATCATATGAAACAAAACACATCCAAACCCAAATCCAGAGTCTGTCTTCATAGACATGCACTTGACAGTTTATTAATTGCCTTACCGATTGTGATCGTGTAGATAGAGTTTGCATAGCCGTCGTAGTTGCAGTTGTCATCGTACTGGCCTCCGTTGCCACTGGCCACCACAAAGATACTGCCAAAGCCTCGTCTGCCTGCGATCACCCCATGCTGCAGAGCTGCCTGTGGATCAGATAGAAAACTTTAGGCAATGAATGAAAAGAACACAGTAAAAGGAACCAGTTCAAATCGCGGCATGAAACGTTCTTCTGCAGATGGAACAATTAATTCTTCCAATTGATCATTTGCAATTTGCTTCCCCCTGCTGGAGAGAAAAAGAGCAAAGCATCTCCTACCTTGCCCAGAGGATGAGGTCCATCTACAGTGTGTCCATCGTCATCTGGTCCCCAACTGTAAGACAACAAACCAAGGAGTATCATGAAATAATAAAAATGAATCGAATAAACAGGTTGAACGAGTGTTGGCTGCATACAAAGACCCATGCCTTTGAAAGTGAAAAAAAAAACACACCCAACAGCCATTAACCAACATGTCTTTGTGAGTGAAACTCATCAGGAAGTCTTTGCACTCCACAGACCATTACTACGGGGTCTGAGAGTTCAGATTTACTTGGATTATTCACTCTATATCGAAATAACATTTTTCACTACATTTTGCAAGGTCTGCTGGTGAAGCAGTTTATTACTGTGAGAATGAAATAGATTTTGCCTGTGATAAAAATAGAGCAGCAGAAGGGGGCATGTACACCAGATGTGTGTATAACATCATTTCCCACCAAACAAATTACACCCTGTTTATAAATGTGTAGTAGTTACTGGAGTACTAAACAGGAGAAGAGAAAGACATTGAACCTGCAGCTGTAGATGTCATTGACTTGGTAGTGCTTGTTGAAAGCTATGGCCTCCAGGCTGTCAGTCAGCGGGCCATCCAGCACTCGTATACCTGTGAAGAAAGTATTGAATTCGATTTCCTTCTGCCCCCACATGCACGTTTAATGACTCGTTATCTACCCTGGACATCATGAACAATGATTTTGTACGGCAAGATTAAACTAAATGATCCTGTCCACACCTGCCACTTTGCTGCCATAAGCCACCCCGACAGCACAGAAGCTGTTATTGGGAACGGCTGCGATCTCTCCAGCACAGCGAGTCCCATGGTGGTTGTCGCTGTGGACATCCGGGTGAGGCATGGGGTCCGGGTCATTGGAGTTCAGGTCATAGCTGCCCTCTGGACTCTAAAAAAAACCAACAACACAGAATTACTCATAGAAAAATGTGGCTTCGACACCATGAAGGAGGCATAAATGGCAGCTCAGAGGCTGCAACGATTGGCTTCACATGTAATTATACAATATGGTCAGGTTTCAACCAGGCATCAATATAAATGAGTCCGAATGACTGTATTAGTGTGTGTTTAAGACAAAAAATGTCAAATACATGTATGTTGATGGAATTAAGAGACATCAGCTTAAGCTGTTTGTTTCATATAAATCCATGCGGCACTCAATTACAATTTTGTCTTTGGTGGTGACGATAAGATTGTCAAGATCTTCACATCAAAGTTGCCCATCCCTGCCCTTCGGTGTATTTTCAGCTGGGGAAAAAGCAGGCTAAGCAGGATACCATCCAGACTTAAGAGGATCAAAAGCCACTGCTAATGCTGGAATTCTATAACAAATTTACTACACTCATGCAGTCCTGTATTCAGTCACGTTTTTCTGGTTTGTCTGCTGTAGTGCAATTCTAAGCTCTGAGGACTTTGTCAGAACTGCATTCCATTGGTTATGAGTCACACTCTCTGTCCACTGTTGAATACACCTCAACAATAATATTTCCTTAAACATGAACCCCAGCATTCTTACAAAAAAAAATGCTGTCTAAATATAAATACCACAGCTAAGTAATATGACTAGATATATATCACTCATTACATTTCCATGACACATAAAAAAAACACACAATTTATTTGAATCAAACTAAAACTTGATTTCAAAAGATTGCAAATATGATCATTCAAAGTAAATAAAAGTTTTCTAAATCGGACCATCACACCCAGATAATGAGATTGGAATTCTATCTGCTCTTGAAAGATACAGAAATACAGGAGCTCAAACAGAAGAAGCTGGCAGACTCTTAACCGCAAACATGGGAGATCAGCTAGAGATTGTTGATACAGACACACTTCATGCTGTTGCGAAGTATGATGTCGTAGATCAAACAGACAAAAAACTGCCAGGCTAAGAGTGCGTATCACCAAGAAAGATGTCTTCAAGTCTAAACTGATTCCACTCCCACACATGTACCCTGGGACAAAGACATTAGTCTAATTAGACGCCTTTGTCAAGTTCTAAGCGTAGCCTGACTAGGATGTGCAGGTAAACATAGCGACTGGGCCCAGACTGAAATTGCTGTTGGAGTTTTAACCTACATAGTTAAGCTGAATATCCTTGTGAGTGTGCTCCACCCCATCATCAACAACCACCACGGTGACTCCTTGGCCTGTGATGTTATGCTCCCACACTCCTGTCACGTTGATATCCATACCCTTATTGACTTTGTTGTGCTGCAGAAACAAAAAGATTGACAAGGAGTGAGGTAAGCAGAAGTGTAGAGGGATTAAAAGCATTAAAGTCATATTAATTGTTTTGTCACTCGAAACAGTTTTGTGTTGAAAGACCAACAAAATATTGAAGATAGTTCTCACCAGATGCCACTGTTTAGGGTAGTTGGGGTCGTTGAAAGCCAGAGATCTCTTGGAGCGGCTGAGCACGCTCTCCTTAGAGTACCACAGGACATGAGGGTGGGCAGCGAGAACATCCCCGGGATGGACACCGTCTCTCCACACACGCTCCACAGTCCCAGCAGCAGGACTCCCAGAGCATAGCAGGTAGTGGCCTTCTAGCTGCCCGATCTGGCCCCGGTTCTGTAGGCCAGCCTGCTCTGCTACCTGTGAGGGAAAAAGTGAAATTAAAACAGGACAACACTCAGCTCGCTGATGTTACATACATTTTAACATTAGAAAAAACTTCTGAGGTGAGTTCATGTCATAATGCAATCTTTCTAACTCTAACACATTAAGTGTTTTTGGAGTTTTATCTGCACTGTGACATTTTAACAAAAGCATTGCTGCTTCTGCCTTTTTGATTATGACTTTTTTTTCTTAAATAACTGCTGCAAGATGAAAAAAACAAGTATGTTTTTATGAAAACTGAGGAAAAGAAAGAAACAGAAGTAAGTCATCATGAGTCTGTGAGCTACCCTGTTGGCGATGACGTCCAGGTGCATAGAGCCCTGATTCTCATCATCGTCATCTTCTTCTTCTTCTTCTGTGTGGTGTGAGCCAGCATGGAGCCGAACAGCCCAGGACTGACCAGGGCCGCACGAGGGGGACTGCCATGGTGAGGGGGGTGAAGAGGACACGAAGGGGATGGAGGGGGCGACCGAGGGCATGAGGGTGATCAGCAAGAGTGTAAAGGACGAGAGAAAAATCAGGAAGAGGAATGTGGGGAAAAGGGGAGTGGCCATAGCAAGGACACGGGGTCAGCCAGGCAAGCCCTCCTCATCTGAACAGCAACCTGGACACGAGACAGAAAGGACACTTTGAGAATGAGAGGCTGTATATTTATCATCTGTGTGCGGCTTTCGGAGGCAACATATTAAATTCACAGCATCACGCTAAGTGGGAAATGAGAGAGAGAGAGCTGTGGCTGTGGGACATTTGATCAACACTGTGGTTTCAGCAATACTAGTGTGAAGAGGTTTTCAATATTGAATGTCATTTTACAAACATTAATCTAATGAACAAGATCCAACAGCAACAACAAAGGAAAGCTGTTTGGAACTGGAAGAGAAGGTTTGGCAAAGTTTTCATGGGCGCAGCCTGCATACTCTGCTCAGCTGCCCATCCCACAAAAGGATCCATCCATCCATCTTGTATACAGCCCAATCCTGTGCAAGGTTACACCCTGGACAGGTCGCCAGTCTGTCACACGGCAAACACAGAGAGATGTACTACCACCCACACTCACATTTACACCTATTGGCGATTTAGGGTGACTAATTAACCTCACATGCATGATTTTGGACTGTGGGAGGAAATCTGCATATCAAGAGAAAACCTACACACATACGGGGGGGGGGGAACATGGAAACTCCCCACACTGGTATTTGAACCCAGACCATCTCCCTGTGAGGCCAGAGTGCTCACCACTGCACTACAAATGCATGTCTCTTACAAACATGGCATTTAAAAGGGACACAAACCGGCTCATGGTATACGATTGTTACGACAAATACATAGTATACATAACTTGCCCTTCCGTTTTGTGCGACAGTTCATTAAGTCAACTGAAGAATAAAATCGACAGTAATGAAAACATCTTTGAATGGACGTCGATTGGAACACCTATGAGTCACTTCAGGGCTTAAGGTACGAATACATGGCGATTTTGAGACAAACTGCCGATTGTCTCAAAAAGGTTTTAAAATGTTCGATTAAACTACTCTGACCGACAGACAATTATAAAACCAAACTTTACCAACAAGTACAACTACAAATAAACTAAACACACTAAAAAGTACAAACGAAAGCCTTCTATTCAACAAAACGACGAGCCGTTGCCCGCTGCTCTTATCTTATGACCCTATCATTAAATATTTGATTAAAGATGTTAACAGATGTATAATGACCAACAGGTCTATCTTGAATTTCGATCAGATTACGTAAATATCACGGGCCTTTAAATATTTTTTCGCTAAAAAATAAAAAAATAAATAATAATAAAAAGTAGAGCTTTGCTTTCCTGACACGACATAAGATGTCACGTTGGCTTTTCTTCGCTTTAAATTTTACCTGGTTAATCGGCAACGCGGGCACGAAGTTGTGTTAAAGACACGGGGTCTTCTAAATGACTTGAACACTCCAAAAAGGAGGGGTATATATGTATACTTTACACTCAAAAGAAGACGAACTAAAGTGGGAGCCGCGTTTCAAGTAGCGATGTTGTTATTGTAGCTCGGTTATGTTAGCTAGCGCCGCGACGTCAACCGTCTGTCGGCGTTTTGTTTGACGTTTCCGCCCCGTGGTGAGACAAAACAGCAGCGGTGACACAGGTAAAGCTGGTAAAGCTCACCTTGCTGGGGATGATCTCACCTTTCCACTGTATTCGTGTTCCGTCTCCGCCGCTTCTGGAGTTTGTAATAAACGCTGAGCTTGTCATCTCATTTCCGTAAGCGATCGAAGCGTGCTGCCTACGTCACACGTCACACGTTCGGCGAGTTACGTCAGACGTCGCACGACGCTTCACTTTACAGGGCTGCAGGCCTTCTATTTACTAATGCGACCTGATTTCAGGATATATACAACGTTATGTCATTTTATTTCTTTCAAAAGTCTACATGTGAATCTTGTGTATGTTTGTAGTCAAGACCACATAACCCGAGACCAAATGTGATCTCGAGACCGCCCCTGAGTACCACATGAGTATGTTGACAGTATAAAACAGGGATCTCGAGTAACTTCTGCACCTCTGTCTCTGTTTTCAAATTTGACACGCATCAAGCTTGTGGGATTTTTCTCTTGAAAACTGTCTTTCAACTTTCTATATCACGCAAAAAACAGGAGCTCACATTCACAGATATCAAAGTCAAATATTTAATGATTACATTAATGGCTAATGGTTGCGGCATGCACGGTAAAGGTCAGAACTTTACAGTTGTGGTGATTTATTTTGGAATCGCCACACAGAATGAGGCCATTTGTTGATCACATCAGTTATATGGGCTGAAGGAGAGCAACATTAACCCGATTTCTTTGGACAAACCGCTTTGCATTAGTGAGATAGTAGTGGTTTCAGGTCAGTAGATTCGTAATTTGCAAGAAATGCACAGACACTAAGGTATTGTACACCTTCAACAATCCTTTAAGGCAAAATACAAATAGTTTTCCCAGAATTGGCAATGAGAGTCTGAAACCTTAGTACAGTTACAATAAGTACTTTATTGGTTCAACAGTGCTGCCAGCGCCTGACAGATAAATAGACAGTTCTGAGTAGATCTATTTACAGCTTGCTCAGAGACAATACAAAATGTCCCTTATAGACATACATTGTGTTCTTTAGTGTCCAGTATAACGTACTTTGGGCTGGTTTTCCTTGACAAAGCATATATGGTCCCCTGTTGAAAGATGTGGTGAATTAGGCTGTGTGTCTGTGGAAGGAGCCCTATTAAGTTTTGGTTTGTTAACATGTAATGTGTTACATGTGTAAGTTGTCAGATGGATGGTGCAGCAGGAGTTGGTGAGGTTAAGCACTCTTGGTTTGTGTGTGCCTGCACAAACAGAAAATCTGGAATGGACAATTTTATATACACTAGATAAATTCAAGCTATAATATAAGAGGAAAATTGACATCTGATAAGACTGTACTCTCGTCTTTGAGCTTCACACTGGGTGAAACAAATTTTACACTGTATATGCAGTTACAATCTGATATTTCATCCTCTTGGTGCGTACTTGTTTTGCATTGCAGAATTCTTTGTGGGAAAGTCCAACATAGTGTGGTTTCATAGATGTGAGTGTCACTTTCTCATTTCCGTTTAACCTTTCCGTATACTCTTCACTGGACAGTACAGCTGTGTACACATACATGCATGCTCACACATATCCAACTTGTTTCATTCGTTCATAAAAGCCACAGAAATTCGTTTAACACAACATACGATCATAAACCAGCAAAACGTGTCCATTCATGTGATGGATCCCCACTTTAGTTTGTATTAAGATTTATTTAAGCAGGTTTATAGCTTTGCTCTCTTCAAAATCTATGTGTCTTCCTGTGCAGAAGTGGAACAATCCTTCAAAAATTCCAAATCAAATCCATCTCTGGCTTATTTTATACACTATTTATAACAAAGAGGAGTTAGTCTGTCCTCTGTTCTTCTGGCTCTGCTGATCTGCATAGATAGCTTAAACAGGCAAAGTTGATGCTGATGACACCTTTCTCTTAGTGATGGCTCTTTTTATCCTCACAAACAATTTGAGGGCAGTAAGACTTGCTCTGTTTGCCCGATCTTTCCATCCTTCCCCGCCTTATTCCTGATGAGCCCTCCGAAAGCTGCCCTTTTACAGCACCAACACTTTGTGGTTTCATTTAAATCCTCCCCCCCCCCCCCCCCTTTTTTTTTTTTGCTTTGTTTCAAGCATTTTGTCTCTTTGTGTCAGCGACGTTTCCAGGGATTCACTTCAGGAGAGATATGTCGTCGGCGAAGTCCCCGTGCGGGTGGAGGCAGCGGGCGAAGCGCCACTGGCACACCATGAGACACAGCGGCAGCATGAAGAGAGCGCAGATGCCCGCCATGATGTAGGCGATGGTCATGAGCGTGGACTCGTCCGTCTGGGGGATGTTGTAGCCGCAGTCCTCAAGGTCGACGCCGTGGAACGGACCCTCCACGGAGGCTGTGCGGAACTCGTCATGCACTGCGAATAGGATAGTAGGATTGGATTGTAAATATGAAGGGAAACTTAAAGAAAAAAATTTAAAATCAATGATGTACTGTAAATATGTTCTGCTGCTGTTTCTCCTTTCCCTCCATCCTCTCCTCCTCACCATGACAGGTGCTCACTGCGAACCCGATGCGCTTCTTCTCGCGGTCGAACACCACGTAGAAGCCCTCCATGATGACGGCCCCCATCACCGTACCCGTGCTGGACTGGGACACAGCAAACTTATAGCAGTCCTCCTGGGCGGAGGCAACATCCTCCACCGGCCGCAGGTATTGCTGTTTGCGGAAGAACAATATCATACTGAGATATCTCAACGAGGGGATGATTTAGACACACAAACGTGTGCATGCTGGAAAAGAGTCCTTCCCCGATCACTGGAGCTTCCTTTGTTGTGCCTCCAGGAGCTCTGTGATGCGTCCCAGGGGAGGCCCGCCCCACACTTTGTACACCACAGCTTCATAAGACACAATGACATGTACAGAAACTGAGTAGTGTGAAGTACGTTGTGTGCCTGAATCAGATTTCTTACGACACCCAGGGGGGGGGAAGGGGCCAAGCTGGAAGTGGTGATAAAAAAGTGAAGTGCTCATTAATGTGTTTACTGCACATACGGAGCAGCACGCTGCCATGGCACATAGTGCTGGCAGGTCAGTAAAAAAAAACTGCATGCTGGATAATTGCCAAAAAGTTTCAATAGAAATTGTGATGGTATTACATATGTGTCCACCAGGGAGCACTCATAACTTCCCTCTGCTCAGAGCTTCATTCAGTACTCATAAAAAAAAGATAATTTTAGATGACATATTATGAGTTTAGTCACTTTTGTCCTGATCAGTCTCTCTTTTAAAGCGGAAAAACACAAGCTTGATTGTGCATCAGTTATTTCAATTTCAAGATGAAAATGTAAAGTGATGCTTAAAGGTGTGACGCATTTTTTCACAAAAACATACAAAGGAAGGCCAGTATAATAAAGCAGCTTTGTATCATCTGGACAGAATTCAGGTTTAGGACACTTTTGTTTTTATTTTAACTGCATGTGGGTTCGGAACACAAGCTTTGAATCACCTGTGGGAGGATGGAGATCCTGAAGGACTGGTTGCGATTTTCACTCATCAGGTAGAGGGAAATAACTGGGAAGATGTGCCAAGGTGTCGTCCCGGCCTGCCAACACACCAGCTGCTCCCCGAGCCAGAACCCAGAAGGAAACTGTTCGGTCTGAAAAACAAGCGTCAGAAAAGCATCTGTTCATTTTCTTTCCTTCCATCAGGGTCAGATGTGGGACTGGAATTTCCCTGATTGAGTGGGACATCAAAAGTGACTTCACCCATAAGAAAAATAGTTCTATCAGTGTAAGATAATGTTTATTTCAGGCCTCAAATACATTAAAGTTCCTGTTGTGTTGATAATCATGTTGCTTGCTGAGGGCGTATGGTAGTTTAAGGTCCAGTACACAGTACACAATAATCTGATTACTGACCGAAGAAGCTGCCTCGATGGCCTTGACTGCAGCCTGGAAAACTTTCCTGGGTAGCCGGAGGTTGGTGGTCCCGCTGTCCACAATACTCTTATCGTAGTTGTACTGCACAAGAGTGAAGTACTGACAGGTTACAAATATCTACAAGACCTTTCTGTGTTTCACTTATTCAGAGACGAGTCTTACCTCTTTACAGTCCATGTTGAGGTCTTGTCCATTCACTTCAATACGGACGATGATGACCTCGTAGTACCACTCCCTGCGGATGGGCGTGTACCAAAGCTCCCCAACATACAGCGACGGGTCCACACCTCCAATGATCTGAGGGGAGAGGGGAACCGTTAGAATCACTGTTGGTTCAAAGTATTGATGACTCGTGTGTGTGTGTGTGTGTGTGTGTGTGTGTGTGTGTGTGTGTGTGTGTGTGTGTGTGTGTGTGTGTGTGTGCGTGTGCGTGTCACCATGCTGCCGCCAACTGTTGCGCTGCTGAGGGAGTAATTCTGGGTGAAGCCGGCACCGCAGAGCTGGAGGGAGAAGAGGTTGGGGACGGCAGTCTGTCGAACCAAAGAGTCGAAGAAAGGCTCCAAAGTTTCGTCAGGCTGTCAACAACACACAGAGACAAATAATAAATAAGACCATGCGGTTAAGTTCGAGTCAAACATGTTGGGCTTTCTTATTTTCATCGAATCTGCTGTCACTCCTCCCTGTCACACCACATCAAGGGTGTCACACACATTTTAGTTCAGAGGCCACATACAGTTTCATTTCATCTTGAGCGGGTCGGAACGATAAAATAGTGCTATAATAAGCTTTCAATTTAAAGTCTAATGTTTTTCTTTATTGTTGTGCAGATTATACATGATGAAAATGTCTATATTTTCACAGAACCAAACAATTATTACAGAAAATGACCACAATCTACAGTGAAATGTTCAAAAGACTTCTCCTATAAGCTCCTATAAGCTGTTGCATTGTGCATGTTTTTACAAACTCGTCCTGACAGCATGGACTTGAGGCTAGTTTGATAGCAACGAGGTAACTACCTTGCAACATCACTGATACTTCATCTCACGTCTCAGCGTTGGGTTGTGTTCACTACTTTTAAGAAATTTGTTAAAAAAAAAAAAATAATAATTTTCTTTGAAATTTTTACAATTTGCTCGGTGGTTTGACATTCTGGATCAGAGCCTCTGCAGGCTCACGGGGTTTATGTTTGACAACCCTGGACTAGATTAAGAATATTACATACTCCCTCTTTATTCTTAGCTGCTCAATTTTAGATTTAACACAACGTATCAAGTGTCTTATAACGTTTATCAAATCTAATAAAGTGCAGTCACCCGTTCCTCAGTAAGATAAATAATGATGTAATGTAAAATCTGCACATGAACCTAAATGTTTTAGCCAGCCTAAACCACACAATTTGCAAGATTTTTAATCAAATTCTGACAACCTCTTTAATATATATTTTTTTGTACCCTGGCAATATCAGCATAGGCAAGTCCCAAGATTCCCTCCCAGTTGGATCCGTTGATGAAGAAGCGGTCTGACTGGGTGATGGCGGCGATGTTGGCGCGCAGTGTGGCGTTGGGACCGTGTGGAACGGACACCAGGTCGGTGCCCAGCTCTCCTTCCCAGCGACCCTGAGTATAAGGAACGTAGACACTTCTGCCCAGGTCGCGGTATGAACCGGAACTGTGAGGAACACAGAGGGGAAGAGTTTTACCCGCCAGCCTCAGCCAAACCTCCGCAGCACTTTGTTTCGTACTCACAGTGAACGATGGTAGTATCTGCGAAGGAACGGGTGAGCGGCCGCCCCCACGGCGAAGTTACTGCTTCCTGTGTCCACCAGGATATTCAGCTAATGAGTGCAGAGACACAGACAGAGAGAGACAGGGAGATTTATACGGCCTGCAGAAATCAATAGCTTTGTAAGAACGCCGCATTGGTCAGATTGATTATATTCGCTCTCTGAGGAGCTACTTTAATCCGTTTCTCCTCTTCTTGGGAGATGCATGTTCATTTGCAAAACTATTTTTTGTTTATTGCTGACTATCGCTATCTTTATCTATTGTGCAGTTTTCATACAGAGCTGAGTGTGCAGTTTTACCAGGTCTGTTTTTTCCCCCTCTTTTTTTATTCTGTCCTCATTGGAGTGTAACTCGCCCCACAAAAATCCCCGTCTGAAAGCCAAAAGAACCGAGTTGTTTGTGTGATGCCTGACAAATCTCTGCTGCTCATTCCACAAATGCATCTATCAATCCATCCAACTTCAATCACAAAGACATTCGCACCCGCAAACCGTTCATCTCATCATGTTATTGAGGCGAGCCCGCGGGCCCTTCGGTCCCATCAAACCCCCATTAAAAAACATTTGTAGCGTGTGAATAAAATAACCTAACAAACAAATAATCTGACGACTTTTTGCAGACAAATGTTCACACTTCCTGTAATTGGCTGACTGTTTACGGCTATACCGGTAAAGCTCTAACAGCTTCATGAAAATTGTTGCGACATTCAGTTTTCAAGGTGTGGGTACGAGAAGTTCTGTGGCTGCATACACCGACAACAGTTGAGCTCAACATAGATGTATCCCATAAAAGAAAGCAGTGTACGACACAGTTCTGGTGAGTTACCAGTGAGTTTTGTCCATTAATGGTGAGTCAAACCCTTGAACTCGTCTCCTCGCCATCAAAATAAGCATGCAGTGTCATCTTTGACTTTAATCAATATGTTTTCAGACGTGTAACTCCCAGTAAAAACTACATATCACATTAACCGACCTGGTGCAGGAGGCTCAAGTACAATCAAAGCTCCACGTGTTTCCTCTGGGCCTTTCAGTGCTCATGGTTATAATTGTTTGTGCTGCGAGACTCAGATGACTGGAGGCCCATCAACATGCCCATTTACAAGCAATACAGATTGCCTTCAAGATTTTTAAATGAAAGTTAGGACAGGATTTTTTTTTTGTTGAGCTCACTCTTGTATTCAGTTTCAAATTAAGACTCACTGGTGGAGAACTTTGACTGCTGGGCTTATTTTGTACCTAATGTGATTTCATTAAAACTATAAATTTACATGGGTTTTCATTATTTGGCAATCTATAATTCAAGCATTAAATAATCTGTACAATTTTTCACTTCAACCCTTGAGCTCATAGCTGAAGGGAGATCAAATGAGCACTTACCACTGCTTCCCAGTTTCCGCCTGCTTTTCAAATTCTTCACTCAAAATTATATCAGTTGCTCAGAAAGTTGCTTTTCAAAACAGTAGGGATTCCTCTAGTAAAGCTGTTTCTGCTCATTCACAACAATGACATAACTCCATACTCAACAAACTCATGTTTCTTGAAGCTGCTGAGGTTACTGTTGGACAACTAAACCTATGAGGCAGTTGGAACCTTGGTTTGAATCTGGATGGTTTACATTCAGTATTCTTTATGATAGGATGTTCGGTTCCCATCCTGTTTGTTTCGTTTTATTAAATTTTTTTTGTCATTGTAAATCTTGTTTATGACCTGCAGCATGAAAGTGCAATGGATTTACTGACACATGATTTTACTTTTCTTTTTTTTTAACAAATGTAATCCACTTTTTTTACATTTACAAACAGCCCAAGCAGCATTTTAACTGCCGTTCCTCTTGAATCCAATGAGCAGTTTTCTTCACCTCTCCCTGTTTTTCATCTCTCAGACCTTCTCTGTATCCATTACTCTCTCCTTGTATTGCCCTGCGTTATTTCCTCTTGACCTCAGTGTCCTTCCCCGTCCCCTCATTGTCTCCACTCTCACTCTCCCTGCCAGCCTCTCAGGTTGCCCATTCTACTCCCCCCTTCTCTCCCATCTCCTCCTCTCCCGTCTACATCTCTTTGTGAGTATCATATTTTGCATAATCAGTCCAAACAGGCACTGAATGTGTGAATGGAGCCGAGTGGCAGATGCCAATGAATCAGACATACACCACACTCACTGTATATTCATTGTATGTCACAGGTGTCGTTCAGAAATTTGATTGCAATAGATGAATTTGGAGACCGAACTGGATGGGTGAAGAAGACAGTGTGACACAGACATAACAGATAAACAGAGGCACAGCAAGCTGTTCAATAATGGATCAGCTCTTTAAATATCCACACAAGTGCTGCTGTCTCAGGGGCCGGGCCTGAAAGCCCAGAATAAATCCTGACATTGTCCACTTGATTTTTTTTTTCCACACACTAACTCAAACTCATGCACACGGCATGTCCACATCGATGAAAAAAAACAAAAACTAAATCTCTACAACTATTGCTATGAACCTTAATGTTGTTGATGCACTGCATTCCTCTGTTGGACTGAAATTTGCTGACGACCCAGGATAGATCTCTTTCTATCTCACAAACCTGAGTCATTAGGCCCGGCACACACACACACACACACACACACACACACACACACACACACACACACACACACACACACACACACACACACACACACACACACACACACACACACACACACACACACACACACACACACACACACACACACACACACACACACACACACACACACACACACTAAGGCTGCATCCTGCCACACTGAGACCCCCCGTGTTTCCCTGCACTCTCCATCTTCCTGTCCTCTCTGGCAGAAAGCCTGTCTGTTCCAGCCATTAAATTTGTCCTTCCTCATCACAGCAGAAATGCAAAAAAAACATCTCACGGCTACCCGAACACAACACAGCCGAAAGACGCTGTAAAGGGCTCAAAGTCTATTCTGCATGAACGCAAGGGGTTTCCATCATGTCTCTTCATACAGGCTTTGACTTTACGTTGCGTTGACTCATGCAGTACTCACACAAAGTTTGTAGGCAAACAAACTATGCTTTACATTGCACATACAGAGTTTAGATTAGCCTTGAATCAATCCTCATGGGAGAGATCGGTCCCCATAATCAGCACACACAATTGAAATGAATGAGTTGCAGATTTTTGCAGAAGCCTGCACCATTTGTGCCTTCTTCTTTGAGGGCAAAAAAAAAGGCCATTATTGCAACCTTCTGCTCTATTTAGTTTGAACAGAGCGATTTCAAAAAGGACATCTGAGGCGTGTGTAAGCAAATCCATCCATCCATCCATCTATTGTACCTTCTTTTATACAAACTAGGGTCACAGATAGAGACTATCCCAGCAAACACACCCTGATTAACAAATGAAACAATCCCACAAACAGAACACATTCATACCTAATTCCAAATCAGACTTATATATACAGATAAAACAGAGGACGCCTAAAAGATATAACATCAAACCAGACTGTCAGCAACCCATATATGAAGGTAAAGTACATAAATGGAATAAAATAAGAGTTTAGTTTGGAGATAGGAGGAAGTTTCGCTTTAAAACGGTCACTGCTGATCTTGGGGAACAGCACGTCCTGTGCTAATACAATTTGTATGTGCATGAATAAAAAAGTGGACCTGGGATTATGAGTATTTTGAAGACAAAAAGCATACTCTTCTCTTCACCCTTAAAATATCTTTCGGAGTATTTGAAGCAATCATTTTCAAGGGAACAATCATTTATGAAGAGGCCTCCTTGAAAGCCTGCCGAACAGGAAGGATACTTGTGAATGGAAAATCTGTCTACAGGCCATTGAAGATGGAAGACTTGATAAGGACTTGCACATCAACTAATGCAGTTTTATTTATGCAGCTGTCTTTGAGATAGTCACATGGCATAATCAACACCTTTTCAATATATCTATAATTTTGCAAATGTTTAACTATTTTGTTGAACTCATTGTTGAGGATTTCAAGGCACTAAATATTGCAAAGTTTTCATTGATTTTTGGACATGCAAATGTCCCTGGTAAACGGGAACATTGGAGTATATGGAGGTGATATTTAATACCTACTAATTTGATGATGGGCTTTTTGTCAGGTCGCTACGGGGTTCAGCTATTTAAATCATTAGGAATCCGATTATTCACACACTTCCGGTGACATGTAATGTACAAATTGTGCTATTTCAGCTATAGTCATAAAGAAAAGGTCCTACTGCAGCTTTATTGATGTTCTTTTTATCCTTGGGCCCACCTCGGGTAAATTGGATGTTTCCTATAGCTGCATTTGTATTGATTACAATGAGGTCAGGAGTCATGGGGCTGGTTCTGCTCAGGCTGCCAGCAGATGGATTTCTGGAAAGGTCAAAGGTCATGTAAACACCCCGTGGCCCCATAAATAACTAACACATATTCATTTGAGCAAATCTGTCCCACTGCGATGAGAATATATCGTAAGCGGATTGACAGCGAGTCAGCGGGTGCACATCCATAACCGCTGCTAGTAAAACGGCCTTCCAGCTCCGCAACGCCGTCCAGTACCACGAACTGAGAGAACTTCCTGACCGCGAATCTATTCTGCGGCATCTGTGTGTTTTTCTTCACGTTGTGACTCATCTGACGTCGGTCTGATATTACCTTCGCTAATGAACGATGGGGAAAAGGTTATGGTTATACGTCCGCATGTATTTGAACAACTTTCCTCCGTTGTGTGAGCCGTCAATCGGGGGCCGCAGCGAGGACGCTGCCGTTAGCCACGAGCCAGCACGCTGCAATCTCCTGACATCCAGGTTTGGCAAGGATCCAGAAACACCGGTGCGAGCTCATTGACTCGGGCTGTGGTTTGTCAGTGTGCACGCCCCACGCCAACCCCCCGCCCCCCGCACTATTTCGCACAGTGATGTTGCTATCTGACAGGCTAGTTAGCGCCGATATGAGCTAATGGCTAACGTGGCAGTGATGCTAAATTCGATTAGACACAAGAGATGAGCGCGAATAACATTATCATTGTTGGTGTAACAAGTACAGTGATATTACATGGGGGAGTGGAAGCTCTGAGGTTCATACGCCACACCGATACACATACACCAACAACGCATGGAAGGTTTTCTTTGTATTTTGTTTGTGTTAATGCACTTTTAGTTCATTTTCACTAAAATAACTTCTTAATCTTAAATGTCTTTTGCTCACCGAAACTTTACGCACAACCATCTTTTGAGCAATAGCTCGTAAAAAATAAATATACGGCGCAACAAAAGGTTAGAAAGAAACGCCTGTAAATTGGCGTGGAAGTAAAACCTCCATTAGGATATAATCTCACACTCAACACGCATCTCTAGTTTGAAATTCTGCACTTGATGTCCCGGGGCTACGTTGTAAATGTCACTACTTTCTTTAGTATCAACTAAAATATGTCTGCGCTGGGACACTTTTATGACTGAATATTTGTTATGTTGGGTTTGCGGGGGAGGAGCAGCGGACTGCAGCTGATGTGGAGCCGAAGACCTTAAGGTGGATAAATTGATATAGAAGATGAATGGATGCCACTGTTAATAGGAGCCCAACTACCTTCATGTTTTACAGTATAGTACACAAGTAGGTCTGTTAATGTGCGACACTCCATGTTGAAACACCTACTGAAACATCTGGCTCAGTTTTGGAGGCTGACAAGATTCATAAATTCTAATTTCTGCATCATCCAAGTCAGTGGATGAGACATTAGTCAAACTAAAAAGTCAAAGTCTGTTTGTTTTTTTTTCCTTCTCAAAAAGGTTTCTGTCATTCATCCTGATTACATTGATTATCCAACAAACGTTGGTGTCCTGAGTGATTAAAGTGCTCAATCACCTGATCAGGTTGGTTTTTAATTATTCGTTTTGGTGCAATAAAAAAACCCAACATGAAATATCTCAACCAAGCTTTGACTGACGTAGTGAATTGCGATAAATTCAGGCTGGAGCTTCGATAGTTGGTTACTACTGTGTAGATCAGGTCAAACTCATTTTAGTTCAGAGGCCACATTTGGCCCTATTTCATGTTGAGTGGGCCAGGCTGGTAAAACAGTCCCACAGTACCTTTAAATTTAAACTTTTTTTTCTTTGTTGTGGCACAGAGTATAGGTGATGAAAATGATTTGCCTTCACAACACCAAATAATTACTAACTACAGTGACTACAAACTCAACATAAAACCAATTTTAATGAACCCTTGTGGTGCAATATACAGTGAAATGTCCCAGAATCTCCTCCTATAGCTGTTGCATTATTGCATATTTTTACAAACTTGCCCTGACAGCGTGGCTTTGAGGTTAGTTTGACAGCCTCAAAAATGTTTAACTATCTGCTTGGCGGGCCAAATCGGAGCCTCTTGTGAGCCGGTTTCGGACCACAGGCCTTATGTTTGCCACCCCTGACGTAGACTATGGTTACCTTTGCCCAGTAGAGGGGAAGACACTGCCAGTTTAATATAGAAAAGTCTGCTAAAACAGAGTGCTGCCTGTCAGTGAGGAATGACCTCAGCTCACTGTGAACCTTACTCTCTCTGTCATATTGATGCAGGACCCAGTCAAACCTTTCTTCTTGCTCTCCTAAACCCCAGTAAAACTCTTTTCTTTCTCTCTTATCTTCTATCCATTTTCACCCTAAGCCACCCCATCCCTCTTCCCTTCCACCAGGCCCGTCTCCTTCAGTGTCTCCCTCCAACGTCTCCCTCTGTGAAGCAGCCTGTACGCCACAGCTGCACCCAGCTGGCAGTCCTCACTCTGCAGAATTAATGGTTCCATTATCTGGCTGTATCATTCAGTCCTTTCTCTCACTTTCACTCTACACACTGGCACACACCCCCACATCCACACACACAGGCCATCTGTCATCGCAGGGCCATCCACAGTACTACCCAGACAGATCATATATTTAAAGTACTTTTCTGTCAAGTTCAAGTGTGTTATTAAATGGCTGCAGGCTGCGTGTGCAGTGACATATGAAGGGAGGTAGAAATGTCATTATTGTTCAGAAATAAGTAATGCTTTTATAGATTAGCGGGTCCTACAATGGGCAATTATTTAGAGGTTCTGAACAATCAGTGCTGCTCAATATATTTCAGTTATTTCTATGTAAATCCCTGTGACATGCCTTGTGTCTGAATGGTGTTAATGAAATAAACTTGCCTTGATTAAAAGTCAGGACAATCTCATTCATACAAGAAAGGCTGGCTACTGAAGGACTATTGATTTTTCTCGGCACCTCCTGGATTTTTCTCATCCGTTTGAAGTCATGTGACACCAGGGAGAGAAGGAGACGTGCTCATCATGAGAAAAAAACCTTTACCTTCTGCGGAGGAGAGCCCACGGCCATCTCCACGTAGTATCCCTGTCCGGACTTCCCACGCAGGTTATCGATCATGTCCACGAAGCTGACCCGGCCCGCGGCCGCTCCTCGCCGCCGCCGCGCCGGGTAGCGGTCCGGGGAAGCGGCGGCGGAGGGCGGCTGGCCGGGGACGCCTTGCCGCAGTGGCATGCGGATGGCTGGAGCCAGGCCCGGGGAACCGGGGGCGGATTGACCGCTGCTGAGCAAGCCTAAAGCCGTCCATATGAAAAATCCCGTCGTCAACCAGCGAGGCTGCACGCTCGACGCCTCCATGCTGAATGACAATAGCCTTTTATCTTTTGGTGTCTTTGCGTTGCCGTGTTCTTCACTTTGACAGCCGGAGCGCAGCGGCACCGGAGAGGACACCAGGCGGCGAGGATGCTAAAATGACTGCTGAACCCATGACGGCGAAACGCGGAGGTCGCTTTATGTCTTCTTGGTGTTAATGACAACGCAGTGTTTTAGCTACAACACGAGGCAAAAGTACCGAGCAGACGAAAACAGCTTCCAGCAGATGCCAAGCGGCTCTCATATCAAAGCCAGGGAATCCTCGGTGTCACGGATAATTTGACACGACGGGTGAATAACGGGCTCCCCACGCGCGCTCCGAGCACCAACAAGCCGCAGGCCCGCGTCGATTTCTCCGCGCATCTCAGCGTCAAACCAGCGCAAACGGCGTCAAGGAGCAAACGCAGGGCCGACAGGCCGTCGTAATCCGCATCCTTTACCCCCCTCTTCCCGACCCGTTCACTCTGTTCCCCGCCTTCCAGCCTTTCACCTCCTCCTCCTCCTCCATCTACCCCGCCGCATCCTCCCAAGCAGTGCGCGTGCAAGCGTTGCGCATCCCGTAGTCAAGCGTGCGTCGCGCGAGACACCACGCGGCGCCGCGCGAGCTTTCAAAGTAATAGTGCTCTCATACTGCACGTGCTCTCATACTGCAACAAATACTATATGATTGTTGTTATTATTATATTATTATTATTACTACTATTACTATTACTACTACTATTACTATTACTATTACTATTACTATTACTATTACTATTACTATTACTATTACTACTACTACTACTACTAATAATAATAATAATAATAAATAACTTTGATTATTTGAAGAGCCAAACAATGTTATTCAAAGTGAGAGATCTTCCATGTGGGTTCCATGAATGAAGCAAATTGTTATTGTATATTATAATTTTAGAGCAATATTGAAATACTATGTACAATACTACACTACCTCTGTCAGATTGCGTGATAACAACCTATTGAAGTTTTCACTTTTGGAAATAAAAATTAAGCCACCGTGAGGGAAAGAATAAAATGCTCTATTAATCCCAGGGGGAAATTAACACTAAAATGTAATTTGTCTTATGCTTTTCCGTTGTTTAAGATAGATTAGGGGCAAGGCTGGATAACCAAAATCTATATTTATCATTATTGATGATTGATGTTATTGTTGTAGTTCTGATATTATTTTCCCCATTTTATCATTAGTACTAGCATTACTGTTTTATTGTAATAAAGATATACCAAATCAAACTAGTCTATACTTACACACTTGTAAAACTTGGTTTGAAGGAAAACAGCACAGAAGCAGAAGAACTGGAGTCCAGGAGTAACTCAGAAGTTAATAGACAAAGTGTCAGATCCTTAAATCACCTGACAGAGCGTCCACCACATTGAGCTCTGGAGTCCCTTCAACTCTCAACAGCTATGGAGAGCATTTCATACTTACACCCTTTTAAATTTAAATTTGTTAGGTCGTCTGCTTCTGTTGTTACTGTTTTCGTTATGCAGTAATGCACATCAAAGCAATTTATATTTCTGTCCATTTCACTTATGACTTTTTGAACCACTGATGTTAATTATGGCGCAACCATGGGTTTATATTTTCAAAATAAATGTTTATTTGACTTTTTCTGTGTTGTAATGTCTTTTTTTTTTACATCAGGGATTCGTGAACTGATACCAAAATGTGGATTACCACAAAAAAGAAGTCCTGTCTCCCAGTTCACATTGTCTGTCTTATATTTTAGTTTGAAGGCAGAATCACTTTAATCTCTTCCCCTGTACATGCTTTCAAACTATGTCAACACAAAATAACCAAATGTAAGAAAACAAAGAGACTGATATTTGTAGGGTGAAACATGGCCAACCTTTATAGAAAACACTCTTCATTTCAATGAACTTAGGACAGGTTTGTCCTCTCTTGCAATGCCCCTGCACACTCCCAGTATGGTGGGGGATGGAGGATGGAGGTGGGGACAAATAAACTGCTACCATCTTTAGTCTCCATGGTAAGTCCCGCAGAGTCTTTACTATGATGGAGCAGTTCAACCATCATTGGGTCTGGACCCTGCTGTCCTGAAAAACAATAGAAAATGATTGTTGTAAGGATGAAATTGATTAATGTTGATTGATCTACTTCAAACCATTTGAGCCATGATTCATAAAAATGATAAGCACGAGGGTCAAATTGCTTTTGAGAGGGCTTTCATTTCAAGTTTTCTCTCCGGTGAAAAACTATTTCATTCTGGTCGAACTGATCAGAAACTAAATGGCCTCTTGAATGAAATCGTATAAATCTTAATAGTAATTTCTCACCGACTGAAGTCTTTGAGGCACAAGTCATCTCTGCAGGTGTGTTATTGAGAGGCTCAGCTCTGCCCTCTGGTGGACACCATGCAGCCAGTGGGTTGCCTTTACCCACCCTACACACACACACACACACACACACACACACACACACACACACACACACACACACACACACACACACACACACACACACACACACGCACGCACATTACTCTCTGATTTTGACCTAAGTTAAACCTCATCCCATCCATGCATCCGAATTTAAAGGTTAAGATACTATTGCTTTTTTTTATTTATTTATCAAGCTTAATCTGGGTTACACCCCATTCCAAAGCCTATTTTATATTTCTAATTGGTCTTCTTTAGACTGACTAAATATGTGTACACAAAAAGAATAGTTTTGCGCCCCACATATGTGTTTTTTTCATGTTTTCCTATTGGGAATCAAACAGACAAAAATTGGCATCCATCAGAACCCTAGATATCACCACTCCCAACATCCTCACAACAGTAATGAATATGCATCCACACTTGAATATAGGCATCTTCCCTGCACAAATACTGCATGTAGCCACACAAGCGTGAAATACCCATGTACAATTCCTCATTTATGCAATAAATGCAGTTTTATAATACATGGACTATAACCCGCCGTGTACAATATGAACCTTGTCTGTATTCAAAGGTCAGAGATTTGTTATCACTAAGACATCTGCATTATCACTTTTTACCAGCTGATAACGGGGAAACAGACGTACAATGATCTCGTCACGATTTCTTCAAGCCAAACAAGGAAAAAACAACGGCCTCTCACAGACGGACTCTGTATGCATAGCCACCACACTCACCAAGTCTGGGGGTCTGGTGTCCTGAAGCCTTTAGCAAAGGGGTTGCTCGCAATTTTTAGCTGTGTAATCTGTGAAAGCAAAGACGTTACTCACTATAAATCATGTGAGCTGTGATGGTAACGATCGACAAAGCCACATGACGTGTCAGTTTCCCACCCGGTGGTTCTGATAAGCAGTGACGGCCATGAACTGAGTCTCTTTGAATGAGAAGGAGCAAAAGTTCCTGTGTGCATTTAAATGACTGTTGGGTGCTGGATCTGCGTACACCACGTGGAAGCGCGGCTGGTAGCGGTGCATGGAGTTTAATATCATCTGAGAAATGGGAAACAGGGGTGAAAATGAGTAGGACTAAAAACAAAAAACAAAAGCATGTTCATACAGTCTTCCACGGGAACTTTAAAGACATTGACTGACATGTCCGTTATCATCCAGCAGGTTGTTGGTGAGCTTCAAGGTGTCGAAGGACACGGTTTGCTTCATCCACTGGGCCCCGCGTGCCGGAGAGTCTGGATGGAAGTGCATCCTGCTGGGTGCTGCTACGTCTGCCCGCCCTGCAACCAGCCAGGATGAGCTGTGGAAGGAATATCTGACACACACACACACACACACACACACACACACACACACACACACACACACACACACACACACACACACACACACACACACACACACACACACACACACACACACACACACACACACACACACACACGCACACACAATATATAAACCATATATTATATCCAATATTAACGTGAAGAACTCTTTACACTTCTCAGACCTGTATCTTTTGTCATCAACAGAGATGAAGTCCATAAGCAGCACATATTCAGCAGAAGGATCCATTCCTGAGATTCGCACTTGAAACGTCGGAAACATCCTCCTGCGGGTTGGAAACATGTACAATTCAAGAGGACATCTGTGAACACATGTAAATAAAAAAAAATAGTGCTTGCATCACCTTCCAGCTTTGGTCACGATCATCTCTGTGCCCAGCTGGTCAAACTGCTGCCACAGTGCCTGCATCTCCAGCTGAACTCTGACCCCGCTGACCTGGGGGGCCTTGGAGCACAGCAGCGACCCCCCGTCTGAACAGCAGGGCATCGATAAGTCACAGCTCTGAGGAAGATGAAGCTCTGATGGGACAAAAGGAGAGGTGTCAACTCTTTCTCTTATTTAAAAAAAAATAATACATATTTCGCCCGTAATCGTCATAGTGTGTGTTATTTGTTTCTATTCAGCTCATGTGTGGTGACTCGGCAACACGTAAGTGTAGAGTCGGTTAGTTTTTACAACGTATGACTTCCTGCTGCAGCCAAGATTCCATCCTGAGTTCCTGCAAACAAGGTCAAGACTTAAAATGATGCAACATTACATGCTTTTACAGCTTAATTTAAGCATCTCTGTCTACAACACTATATTTGCAGTTCTTTATTTGTTTGGGGTTTTTTTCCATAAAAACCTTTGACTTTAAATTCATTAGTCTTGGTGAAGTAGAATAAAAACGTGATGAAGAAATAAAGAAAAATGTTGTCACCATCGTTGACGTCATGGTTACATACTGAAGAAACCGTAACAGAAAATGCAGTTTCCTTTCATGGATCATTGTTTCTTCAGATTGAAACAGGAACTATATTACCAATTAAAGTAACATGTATCGCGTAACTTCGTGGGGGTGAATATACAGTTTTACCCAGGTAATCGTAATGGGTCGAGTCGCCTTGACATAGATGGTGAAAACTGGGTTAGTGTGTATAGCCGGCAGGCGTTCTGCCTCCTGTCTTCCAGGTACGGGTACAACTTAGTACAACGTCAGTCCAAGGTTACTTTCAAGGTAATTCTGGCCTGAAGTCAAACAGCAAGTGTGACAGAAGACAGCATGGGCCCCATGGTGACTCGAAGCATTCGATGAGGTGAAAGCCAGAGCTGGTACTTCAATGACACTTCAGTCTGTGTATGGACACGACTCAGAGTTGATTTATGTTGATGTGTGAGGTATTAGATACTTATTCAGCCTTCTGTGTTGTCTTTATCTAAAACTTTTGCTTGAGAGTTGTTGAACTGCTGAGACTGGAGGATTTTACTGCTCATCCCTCTTCACCTGACTGTATTGCTTTTTATTTTTTGAGTCTTTTTGAGCCTTTAGAATTTCCCGGAATTCCACTGTGAAAGTATATGGCCCATTAAAGGATGGCAAAGTGATATGTTAAATATATTTTGAATTCAATTCTTCACTTCATAGTTTTATGAGGTGAAAAGCCGCAGTACCTCAGCTCAGCTTTTCGACTTTCTTTCAGAAAATGTAGTGTTGTGTGTTCCACGCTTACATGTGTTGTCTACCTGGATTTGATTGGCTTTGAAATCTTTACTTGCCATGTATTTATTCTCATGATAATACCACAGGGATATTGGACTGTCCCATTTATTCATACTTTTTCTTTTTTTAAATGTTAATAAATACAGTATATCTTTGTTGTACTTATATTCCTTTCGTGATATAGTTTTCAAACTTTCATAGAATTGATCGTGTTGTTGTTACCTTTTGAGGCATAAATCAACACCTTTATATTCAATCTGTACAAACAAAAATCTGCAGGGAAATGTCAAACTAATTTCCAACAAGAAAATGAAATCGATTTCTATTTGGATTTCTGTAAGCTCAGACTACTTAGTTCTACCATCCTACAATAGAATTAGCTATTTACAAGAAATAACCCTGAATGTGTCTTTCAAGATGCATAAGATGGACATTTTGGAAGCCAACATACAGCCACTCACATTGGACCAGAATTTGGACAACTTTTGAAAATAAACACCAAATCTCACAGCATCATAGTGCAATTAAGCACCTACCATTCATTCTTCCAGTGTCTTCACGGTTGATGATGTAAACGTAGTTTTGTTTCCTCCTCGGGGAGCGGTGTTCAGCCCTCTTCCTGTATCAGTCAAAATGAGACGCAACTCCACGGCTTTGCTTTGTAACCCCGAACTGACGTCTAAGAAGAAAATCCCACCATAGGGTGCTGTGGTGGATCCACACAAATCAGTGCTTGTGGCCCAAAACATGCTGGTTTTATACACCAAGAAGCTCACTGGGGACCTCCAGGCCGAACTCATCCATTACCATACCCACAGAGCCTGTGACATGCACTAATCACATCCACATACACACATGCAGTGATGTTTGTGGAGAAATTTCTGCTCTATTGTTTTGCTATAGCCTCAAGCCTGAAGTGGGGCTTGTCTCGACCAACCTTCACAACATTAATAACAACCTAATCAGCCTGGTGTTACTGGGTGTGGACAGACGGAGACAGCAACAAACTGCTTATATTATTCATAGAGCAGATTTTCAGCACCTTACTAATTGGAGTGTCTTTTATTACATCGAAGATATTAGTACTTTTGTTTAAGAGTAAGTGTTTGGTGTAAACATTTCATGTTGCGTCACATAATATAAATTTAACTTAATTCCTTCACTGTGTTTGCAGTGTGTGTGTGTGTGTGTGTGTGTGTGTGTGTGTGTGTGTGTGTGTGTGTGTGTGTGTGTGTGTGTGTGTGTGTGTGTGTGTGTGTTTCACAACCAACACACAAATATTGGTAGTGCTAAAAGCAAGTACACATGTGATTCTGATAGCTGAAGTTTGTCTGGTAACTCTGTGTTGAAGCAGCCCCCCCCCCCCCCCCCCTCTGGGCTATGATGGGCTGGTGTTGATCGCTTTCAGCCCTGAGGCAGGAAATAAAGCATTTTCTCTAATAAAGAACAACCAGACTTATCTTTGTCAATACACCAGTTCTTTGTTGATCAAGTCATTAATCACAGCTCTTAGTGGCAAAGGCAGAAATATCGGATGTGCTATCAGTCTTAACTGGAGGCGGTTGTACCAATAATATTGGATATTCATGAATGAAGAAGACTGTAACTGAAGAAATGACGGCAATGTTCTGTATTTGAAGTTTTGCCAGTATCTAAAAATAGATATTCTACCTTCATGATCAATGACGACCCAAAGTGTTCTGGGTGTCTATGTGATGTGACCCGAGGGGTTCAGTAATACACACATATAATAAATAATCAAGACAATGAATTAGGATTTATTCCTAACAACAACATGTCACTCCTGCATCCTTCATGCTTCGACTCAGCACTTCTCTTTTCGAGCTTGATAATCATATCACAGACAATTTTCCAGCTTGTTTTCACAGAATCTCCAGGATCTGAAACCAGATTGCAAGCTGAGAAAACTAGAATTCATGCATTCATTGCAATAAGCTTTGACCAGGTTGTCAAACCTATTTAATTTATTTCAGGGGGTTTACACAGCCCAATTTGATCTGTGAGTGAGCCGAACTGACAGCATAATGATCTGCAAATAACCCTGTTTTAGGGCAAAGAAGTACATTATAAAGATCTGATTATATATTTTGAGAAAAACTGAAAAAAAAAATATTTTTGTAAGAAAAAGACATGCACCAGGGACATTTTAACTAACGTCAAGCCATCCATAGGTATACCGCTTTATCCTGTGCAGGTTTGCAGGGCGCTGGAGCCAATCCCAGCTAACTATGGGCGAGGGCAGGATACTCAACTTAAAGTCAGCAATTAACCTCATATGCACGTTTTTGGACAGTGGGAAGAAAAGCTGTCGATCCTTGCATTACATTCAGCCTCTCAGTAGTGCTTATGATAAAGCCAGTTTTTATGTCCGCTCTTCTTAAAAGAACACTGCCACCCTAGTTAATATATCAAGATGTTTTCTTTGCAATGTCAGTCCATTGGCAGGTCAGTTTTGGCAGTTTGACGTCCCAGGCTGTTTAGCTTTTTACTCCTGTGAAACAAAATCTACTGAATTGTAATATCCAGTACTTTTGTGCAACCACCATGCAATGAAACACAACATTTCAGCTCCACTCCACACACTCTTTATATATTCAATTAACAATCACCTCCTAAAAACATCTTTATGTATGTATTATATGTAACTATATTCTGTTTCGACTGTTTTAAATTGTTATTTGATGTATTTTCATTCTGCTTCTCATTTTGCTTGGGAAGCACATTCTGAATAATGCTGAGAAACAGTTTATTACTATTAGAAACACATCAATGACGCTGATTAACTGCTTTCCTCCCCAGGAGAACTGTTACCGTCATAAAGCTCAGGGTCACTTGGAAAGGTTTTTGCTCGCTTTGGGTTTGTTGGCGTGGATTTATGGCTTGAAGTTAACTGTGTTGTATCAACAAGTTTGAAGAGTCACGAAGAAAAGAAAAAGGAGAATATGTCAGACAGCGTTGTGGTATAAACAGTCAGATGTTTATTGAGCTGTATTTCTTCAAAGCACTGTTTCACATCAGACAAGCGTTGTTACACGGAGTAAAGCACTCCTGATATTTCACATACAGTTCCTACACAAAATAACAACATCTGGTGGTGACACGAGAGCAAAGCATGTGTGTGCTGTGTGTGTGTTTCTTTGTGGTGACTGTCTGTGTGCTTGCATGTGCTTGAACATGTTTGCATGAAGGAGGTTGTTTTTTTTTTTTTGTGGACGAGAGATTGAGAGTCCCGCCATTCCATAGATCAATCAGGAAATGGCCTCGTTCGTGGAGGTGAACGTTTTGTGAGGAAGAAAGGAATGTATAGAGAGACAGAACAATCTACAACAGAAGCTGAGGTTAGTTACAAGAACATGTTAGAGAGGATTTAGTTCTTGATGAAAGCAGCACTGACGGCCTCGAACATGGCTTGCAGCTTCAGCTTGACATCCTCAGCCAGGGGTGTGATCTTCTCCCTCAGTTTCTCCATCTGCTCGGCATTGATGTTCCCAACCTGGCTGTAGGCCTGTCTGGCTTGATCCTTGTATTCCTCAACGTAGGGGGTGGCCATTTCCCTCAGAGTCTCCAGACGCTCAGAGATCTTAGCGCGCACGGTCTCCACCATGGGGAGAAGGACGGCCTTGGTCTCTTCCACGTTGGTTTCCACCTTGGTGCGGAGCTCATCCATCACGGGCTGCATCCTGATCCTCATGGCTTCCATCTCGGTGTTGTGCTTATCCATGTACTCTTTCATGATGGGCTCCATCTGGGTGCGGTAATCTTGGAAGTGCCTATCCAAGACTGCCCTCAGCTCGGTGGTCTTAGGCTCAAGCTGACCCTTCAGGATATCAATATCAGCCATGATGCTGGAACGCACTTCGGCAGTGGCATCTACGAGGGTTTTCACCACGCTGTCGGTCATGGGGGCGACAGACTGCTGGGCAACCTTCAACTGATTGTGCAGATCGTCCAAGCGCTGAGCAATCATGGACCTGGGAGAAGAAAAAAAATTGCCGTGAGAATAAAGATTAAAAATACATGTAGTTGATAAATCAAGAACTGACAGAGATTTGAATGAACTGTGACCAAGGTTGCACAGAATTGGACTGCCTGATGCAACTTCAGATATGCTTACTTATGCTCGCTGTATGGGGTGCCATCGAGCTTGTCCAGAGCTCTCTTGGTGCCCTCCTTCACCTGAGTCAGGTACAAATCCACCACAGAGCGGATGTGCTGCAGCTGTGAGGGTGCATCAGCCTGCAGGGAAGCGGCCTGGGAGCCTGAGATGTGAAGGGAGCAAACTGTTCGGTTAAAAAAAGAAAAGAAAAAGAAAAAGAAGGTGCATGTACAGGTAGAATTATTTCTCCATGAAGGCTGTGTTCAAAACTCACCGACAGCCAGCAAAAGGGCGAGAGCGAGAGCCACGAATTTCATGGTGGTGGGTCTGGAGTGGAAAACAAGGGAATTGTTGTTTTTCAGTCAGCAAATTTAGGCATAATAATGAAAAGAAAAATGTGAATCCATCCCTCTAATGATTTATGAACCCCCCCTCACCAAAAGCAGGCTTAAAAACCTTATAATTAAGAATGTCTTAACACATCCTCTTAAAGCACACTCATCCCTGAACTGGCCAAGAGGAGTCTGCAGTAAACATATGGCTGTCTATTAAAAGAGCCCTTAATCTGGGAAGATTAAAGAAGCAGTTTACGAAGATAAGCTCTGAACTGACACGTAATCCTGCTTCAGGTTTTGCAGCGAGATGCAAGTCAGATTTAACAAATTAGCCATCAGGATTCACAGACTATCAATCGAGAGACTCTCAAATGTACAGGTATCTCTTTAGAAGAGAATATCTGCTCTTGTTTTAAAGTCACACCATAAAAACAAATGTTTAAATGCTTTTCAAAGAGAAATCAATACAACTTCACTGAAGATTAAACTTGTAGCGAAAAAAACAACAACAAGTCTTTCTCTCTTTTTCCTCAACCACCCAAGTTTCTGTCGCTGCTGTGTGCTGCTGCTGCTGCTGCTGCTCTTACCTGGTGGAGTTGGTGACGAGACTGAGGAACACTGATGAGAGCAGGCCTCTTTATAGTGCCCCAGCAAGGGGTGAGTCCATGCGGGGACGGGGGGGTGAGAGAGGGAGCCGTGACGGCTGTGTGTCTTCGTGGAGGTGGACCTCAACCCCTCACCCACCTCCATCAGCAGGGATGGTGTGTGTGTGTGTGGGGGGGAAGGGGGGGGGGGGGGGGGGGTGCTGGGTTGAGAGTTCAACGGTCACCCTGCTGGGAGACACATCACACAGCAAGATACACGGCCACAGAATTACACTATCAGGCACACTCATGAAACTTTGAACCGGTTTGTCTTTGTCAGATTCGTGCAAACTTCCCCTGTAACTGACATTAAAGGCAAAGAGAGGTCAGCTCAATGTGAAGACAGAATACAGAAATGGTGAAATTAGTGTGGAAGTGTGAATATTACAATGGTAAGAGTGTGTTTTATGACGTATATCTAGCAGTTGAGAGGTAAAAAAGCAGGATGATGATGGTATTAATGGAGTTTAGAAAATAAATGGACTAAAATACAAGCAGGTATAAGAAAGCCAAAATGTCTTCGACTCCTGTGTAAAGATATACTTGGTTACCACGGTAGTACGAGGTACAGTATCTAGAACAGGACATTTTATTTATACTGCTAGCTCCCAACCGGAGAGCTGCCAAGAACAAACAAGAGTAAACAGAGGACAGTGACTTGATGAAATCGGCTCTCTGACAAAAGTCTTAAGTCCTTAAATTGTGCTTAAACTAAAACACAACGATGTATGTAACACTGTGCAGCAATCAGCAAAGTACCAGGAGTGACTTATCCATGAATAAACACATTCGTCACCCGTGTGTATGAGTGTACGACGATTAATGGGTCAAAGAGTGTTGTTTGTTTGTTGTACCATCACCGCTGGACTTTGTTACGGCTAGACGCGATTCAAAGAATGGGAATGATTGTAGTATGAACTCTTTAAAACAGACACCGAAGGATTGTTCTGTTTCATTTCTATTTGCAGTTTCAGGCTCCCGACCGGCACGGACATGAGAACGACAGATGCTATAAATGAAGCATGCCGCAGGTTTCTGCAGAGTGGGTTACGGGGTGCAAGTTAATAAATGTCATCTTCAGCCAGTAATAGCCAGCTGTTGGGTATTATGTATGACTATCAAATATTGCTATCATCATCATCATCATCATCAGTTATCAGCTGATGTCATTTCAGCTCATCACTATGAACAATTAAATTATTTTGTTTTGTTGATGCAGCACTAAAGACTACCTTCGATTTAATGGACACTCCAAAATCATGGAAAGAGTCTTCTGGAAATGCAAACAAGAATATTGATATTTAAACTTAAAAACACAATATTTTTACTTTAGCTTTATGTTGTGATTGTTTTTTGGGTGTTCGTCAGAATTACTTTATTCACCTCTGAGGGGCAATTATGTTCATCGACGTCTACAAATGCACTGATGTGGTTTTATGTGTCACATGCGTATTCTGGCCTCAATCGAGTTTTTATGTTTTCCCAGTGCACATGTGAGTTTTCCTCAAGAACTATATTAAACTCCGACAGTCCAAAAACACGAAGTCAAAGGTCAGTTGATCCATTGACTGATACTGTCCCATCAACATGTCATTTACACTTTCAAATATTACAAACTGAATGCATCTGATGGATAATAAACTTTTTCTCGTGGATTTAATTTGACCGCTTCAAAGCCAAATTGCCATTCCTTTTCTGTTTTTGTCTGTCCACTGTCACTTTTTACAGTCAGAGTCCGAGCCGACCCCGATGACACCGTCTTCTGCAACGCTTCACGGCTTCATCAGCTCCAGCCGTTCGTCATCTTCGTGAGCGCCACTGATTGATTCAAACTGATGAATAATGAAACTAATCATTAGAGCCAAGTTTTCCAGTCAAAGGCTGAACAGATTACAGCACACGTCCCATTTCGTGGCCGTCCAGGGTTCCCGGAGGCATTTGCCCCGGCCCGTGAGATAAGAGCGTTCTATACATATCAGCGGCTCAGAGAGCTGCTGACCAGCGACAAAACAGGCCGTGTCAGAAGAAGGAATCTTATCTGGAAAAGCAACCTTTGAGACCGCTTACGTTGCACCGCATTGATTCATCCTCCACGCTGGGCCTTCTATCGAGATTACTGCCGTCATAACTGTTATCAATAGGACTTGAGAACTCCCTGTTGGCAACACGGCTGCTGAGTTTGCAGTATAGGAAATACTGATTAATTATCATGTTTTAAAAAACAAACAAACAAGAAAAATATAGAAGAAAAAGCTAAGAACATACATGAGAAAACTCACTTTTCAAGACCTCTTTTTAAAGGCCAGATTAATATATTATTATATGTGCAAATCGTTCAAGCCAATCAATCAATGGAAATAATACAAAGGAAACGTAGTTTTTTTTTTATTGTAATAAAAAGAATTCTGTGTTCATCTAGTATGAAAAGATGTGTATTGCTAAAAGCGGGTGTTTTGAACGATACTTGATAAAGCCTCCCAATGCAGATTGAGGTCCACTGCACTGATGACGTTTACCTCTTATCCAAGTGGTTTCATGTGTGAACAGCATAAACTGAAGAAGCCTCTCGGACAAGGAGTGAAACATCTTCGACGACATACCAACAAGTCCAGTTCACGTCATTCAGTTTGCATTGAGATGCCTCCCACCTGCATAAATGAGAATATGCGTCGACTGGTGATAAACCCGTGAATTAATAACATGAGGTGTCACTGCTTTTGGCCATAACAAGTTAACAATGAAATAGTGAATACAATTACTCACTGAATATTTTTTTTCCAATTCAGCAGGTTGATTGTTTTTTTTTTGTTTTGTTTTTTGAAAGCTCATGTTTCTTCTTTCAATAACTTCTGTAAACCACATTATAAAACATCTTCCGCTCACTTTCTGACCGACCCGCTAATGTGTCACCACTCCACAATAATAAGACGATGTGCAAAACATCAGGTCACTACGTCCTCGGAGGTAACTGCTAAATACAATCGATTACAAAATTGGGAATAACTTGTGCAACATTAAAGAAAACACCTGGTGTATCATTTAACAAGGCCAATCGGCAGCAGGTCAGTAACATGACTGGGTTAACAAGAAGAAGAAGAGAAAAAAAAAAGGAACATCCCAGAGAGGATAAATATTTCAGTTTGGTTTGTTGTTCCTCTCTTGTTTGTGTGTACGTGGTGTCCTCCAGCGTAAGAGGAAAGACATCATCCAGACTGTTATCAGTGTTTGGAAACCACACATGCTCCTGCTGCCATTCAGAGCAGGACTTTTCCGCGGTGGGGATCAAGACGCTCTCCGTCACTGTTCTGTATGAGAAGATTCTGGATGCTGAGCCCAACTGAAGACACGACCAATCTCATGACAACACCTGAAAATCTGTTGGATCTGCAGCGTCCAGAGTGTTTGCTGGTTGGCTCATGCCCTTCTCATATTTCCACGCCTCTTCTAAAAATTTGTGTCGTATTTGAACTAAAGTTTTATTCACTGTAGGGCCATAAAATATTCAAACAAGCACGGTTTCGAAACGATTTCTCCTTTATTGTGGCTTTCATTTGGGGTAAAGCCCCCAGAAATCCACAGACAAACATGATGTGATTTGTTGACGCTTGACTTTGCTGATGATTCACATTTACAAACAGATGTAGAGTGGATTGCCCGAAGCCGATAAATATTTAATCAGCAAATCCACCATTTGATCAGGCCGTGGCTGGGGGGGGGGTCAGAGGGCACGTCATTGTTCCAGCTGCCTCTGCGATAGAGCACGGTCCTCGGACCAGCAGGGGAGGTTATCTCAGCTGTGAGCAACAGTGTGGCGCCCTCACTAGTTTTCTCAGATCTAAGAAGTCTTCTTCACCTTAACGAGGCGGTTTTGCAACGTGACATCTGCCGAGGTCACTCCTGCTTTAACTTGATATCTGGAGCGACGCCGGGCTCGCAGAGCGTCCCCGCGGGCCCGGCGCCGCCCCGAGGAAAACAAAGCAAGGAACAATCCGCCCTGAACTCAAATAACCCAGAGGAGTACAATCCAGGCAACGCACAGTTGTTTTAATTCATGGCAATTCACTCACTCTCAACTCGCTCTTGCATTAAACGATGGACGTATTCGGTGATGTAAACTCACCAGTTTCTGTCAGCCGACATGCTGCCACTTGTCAGTGTAGATAGGAGAATTTATCTTTGCTGTTTATGAGGCTCTGCAGCCATTTACTGTCCTGAAGACTGTGCCCTATAGATAATGCCGTTTATTAATGTTGAGCACATGTCTTAGACATTTTGTACTATTTGGATTAGATCGGACACGTTTTGAGACATGACAACAGAAAAAAAAAACAAAAAAAAAAAACAAACCTGGATATAATTATTTTACCTCGAGTTTTAATGGTAGTCTCTAAAGTGATTTGAATTACAAAATACACACAATGTTATAAGTCACGCCACAAATGTTTTGAACACAGAGGACGCTCTGGCTCAGTTTGTATCTGTTGAGGAGATTTTAGATGTTCAAATGAAAGAAGTGGTTCAGATGTGCTGAAATTAGCCATCGGCTATCATGTTGTCATGTCTTTTGTTGATGTGCTTTATTGTATGATAACTGATGTTTCTTCTCCAAGAACATGTGTTTTAAAACTTATGAGCACTGGAACCTCCGATTTTGATTAAAATAAAAGGTTTGAAATTTCAGAAAAAACATGCTTTAAGGTCATTTGCCCCCTGGAAGGGTGCTTTAAAAAAAAAAATCATGTTACAAAAAGCCTTTTGTGATAGTAAAAAGTGACTTGGCCCATGCCAGTGACATTTGTTTACATATATTCATATTTACTATTTATATATTTCACATTTAGTATTGGACAATACATGACTGAATGGCTCTACTGTTGAATGGATTATTCACAATTACAAAGTACAAATGCAATGGGATGGGAAAATATACAGTGGAATCTTGATGACTCTTTGACCCCATCTTCATTTTGTTGTCTGTTTTTATTTGATTGTGTGATATAAAGGAGAAGATTATATCAATTCATACTTCCTTCTGCTCCCTTCATATCATTCATATCTTTGAAAAGTTTTGTTTTGTTTCAAGATTGTATTGTATTGTTTTATTTTTCTCTTTTCTTTTGTCAATGATTAAATTAAATTAAATTAAATTAAAATAAAATAAAATAAAATAAAATAAAATAAAATAAAATAAAATAAAATAAAATAAAATAAAATAAAATAAAATAAAATAAAATAAAATAAAATAAATCCAGATTGCTCGTTCACAAAAAACTGATGACGTGTAAACATGTTGGTGACATTGAGGTTTCATTAACCACTTGAAAACTGTTTGGAGTGCGTAGGTGTTGGATGGATCATTGAAGTTTCAAGGCCTGTTTGCAATTCTAAAGCTATCATTGCCCAAGATGCTGAGGTTATTCACCCTGATACGGGAACTAAAATCACTCAAAGCAAACAAGGGATAAGAAGAGGAGGAGTTTTCAAGTGAACAGGATTTTAGATCCTTAAAAATGTATTCATGCAAACTACCAGTATTGAAAAAGACATACATTGTAGTAAAATAGTACAAATGGTACTAAATATATTAGTATCATTACACATTACACTATCTATCTATCTATCTATCTATCTATCTATCTATCTATCTATCTATCTATCTATCTATCTATCTATCTATCTATCTATCTATCTATCTATCTATCTATCTATCTATCTATCTATCTATCTATCTATCTATCTATCTATCTATCCACAGTCGAAGTACAGATGAATTGGGAACATTTGTGAGTCGGCTGCAAAACAAAGACGTGTCATTGTGCTGTTGCGTCACATAAAACACCATTTGTGTGCGACAAACAGCTGCTTTTGGCAGCCAGACTGTTGTGCCACCTGCCTCTCGTGTAACCCCCGTCCTGAGCGAGGCATGCTTCAGATGTCTGGGGAACAGGATTGAGAAACACTGTTATCGATCAGAAATAGAGAGAATTTGTGACAATTTGTGCTTCTTTTGTTTGCTTTGGCTTTTAGGAATAGAAGTGCAGTCCTGCTATTTGTCTTTGAAATACCATCATATCTATTAGCCTCTATATATATTGTGTGTGATCTGTCTGAACTCTGAGTGATCCCTCCTACATTTTAACCCACAGCCTGAATTATGACAAAACATCTACATTGCAGCATGGATCTGTTCCTACACTACATTTGATCCGTTGATTTGAACTTTACCCTGTGAGTTGTAGCCAAAACCAATGAACTGAATCGGCATGACAAAGAGTGGGGGGGGGGGGGGGTTGTTTGCTTGGGTTTGCTGACTATCTACACTTCTGCTTCAGCCAAAAATGGATTGATTGCATAAACTGCATTTTCACATGATTAGTTTTGTTTATGGAGTAGATGACTATACTGTGAACAGAAACTTTTCTGTGTGATCAAGTGACTTCCTGTCATGGTGCAAAAGTCTCCTCATCTGCCCTCTTGTGGTAAAAAAGGTATACAAGTGAACTGATCAGCTCAGAAGCCGTCGTCACATAGCTTTTCAAAGCTGGTAAACAGGATGTTTCCTCCAGTTTGTTTGCTGTAGTCACTCTGAGCGAGACATGTGTCGACAGATCTCTCATCCCACCATCATTTAGCACTACAGTGTTAATAGAGCCGCCAGCTGTGAAGGAGAGGATCAGTGACTTTTGACACCCCGCCGGAATTCTCACATCTAACCTCCAGGGCAATAACGTGGAAATCACATCACCCTTTAATGTAAAAATAAACCCAACCCTGCTACACAGGTTGAACACACATTTAAAAATGGGAACGTTCTCCAAACCACACAGTGACACGTAAAGTTAAATTTACAGAGAGGGCAAAAGTCCCTGTGTGCTCACTGTATAGGTGGTTCATAGCCTCTGGTAGTTGGGGTCAGCAGGTTCAAATGTGTTCCTGAAGAGATGTATTCATGTGTTGAATGCATTGCTGAATAAATATAGGTTTGTGTTCCATTGCTATTTGTGTTATAAACTGAGGGATTGTCAGTTTTGTAATCTGTTTTGCTGTTCTGGTGCAGAAAAGATACATTTGTTCAACAATACAACAGACATCTATTAAATATACTATTTTGTAGTAGTATAATACACACACACACACACACACACACACACACACACACACACACACACACACACACACACACACACACACATATAGAGAGAGAGAGAGAGAGAGAGAGAGAGAACAATTATAGTCAGGAAGGATATAATGCCATTTGCTAAAATTCTTAAGGTACTAAAATTGTGACAACCAGGATCTCATTCAAGTTTGAACTTTATAGGCACAAATTTTTAACCCTGTAAGACTCACCATTGTAAAATAACAACATCAGGTTTAAGTATCTGCGATTTTTGTTTATTTGTTTTCCAAAAGACCACATTTACATGGTCAATGGGTCCTGTGTTTGAAACTGTATCTGTGTCTCATCAGTTAAAATATTTAACTGTGGTAAAAACGTATCACGTGACTGACCCCGGGCTTTTTCTAAAAAAACAATTTTTTTGCCCAAGTAACTGCTTTGCTACGTTTTTAGTACTTTGGAAAAAATACTGCTCTTTTTATGTTCTTAATTATGCTTTGATAAAAATGTGCAGTGAGTTGACATGTTGATGTGCAATGAGTTGGTGGAGTGCAGTGAGTTGAGTGGAAGTGCAGTGAGTTTGTGTGCAGAGAGTTGACCTGTTCCTGACAAATGTACATGACCTCGTGATGTCATGATATATAAATTGACTGTGAACAAAAACACAGGTGCTAATTCATATTCCTTCTTATTATAGAAGAGGGTGAGAAAGAACAGGCAGGCTCCAGCTGTTTTCAAGTGTCTTTCAAAAACAAACACAAAAAGATTTAATTAAATTAAGTAGGTTGTCCGCAGTTGTGCAGTCTCAGGAAAGTGGGATACTATTCTTTTAAAGAAAATTAAATCCACTTTTCCCATTTTTTTTTTTTAAAGTCAGTTCTATTTATCAGAGAGAAAGTATTTTTGTTCCATTGTGAATAGTCCTTTTACGGAAGTCTCATTACACTGGAGGATTGTGTGCATACAGTGCGTAGGTGTTGGATGGATCATTGAAGTTTCAAGGCCTGTTTGCGATTCTAAAGCTATCATTGCCCAAGATGTTGAGGTTATTCACCTGATACAAAAACCACTCAAAACAAACACGGGATGAGAAAAGGAGTTTGCAAGAGAAGTTATGCAGCTCTAGGATTTTGAAAATCCATCCATCCATCCATTTTCTCCCGCTTATACGTTTCCAGGTGGCAGGGGTGGCAGTCTGAGCACTGTCACCCAGATCACATTGCACCGATTAAGAACCTTTCCTGTGGGTGGTGAGCCCACAGGAAGGTGGCGCCTGGCGTGGGACATGAACCCACTACCTTGATATTGCAAGTCTCATGCTCTACCAACTGAGGTAGCCCGTGGCGTATTTTGAAAAACCTTGATGATTAAATAACGTTATGAACAATTAGGTTTGTGTGAGAAATAGATTTTTGTGATATTTCACTCATGCAATGTGTTTGCACTGTGATGGACGGATGACTTATTATCATTTCATTGCTCTATAGCAGGGGTCCTCAATTCCGGGCCTCGAGGGTCGGTGTCCTGGATGTTTTAGGTTTCCCCCAGTTGCAACACACCTGAAAGCAGTAAGGGGCACGTTACTTTGCTTTTTTACAAGCTTGATGATGACATTAACATCAGGTTAAGGTGTGCTGAAGCTGGGAGAGAGCTAAAATGTGCAGGACACGGGCCCTCGAAGCCCGGAATTGAGGAACCCTGCTCTATAGAAAATTGAAAAAGAGTTTATTGTTCACGGAATACATTTATTTTAGATCTTTTTTGCTTTGTTTCCCACCCTTGAAAATAACTGTTCTTTTCTTTATTAGAAATGTTTTCTTTGTTTTAACACATCGTCTTTGCTCTGATATTATAGTTTAGGATTCTCTTTAAGTTTTGTTTGATTTTTATTTATTTTTTGCCTTTGGGCCTTAGATACGGAAAAGAAGTAACCTGGGGGGAAAAAAACATGCAAGCATAGAAAGAACATGCAAACAAACTACACTTAGAAAGTCTCGAGCAGGACTCGAACCCGTGACTTGTGCACACCGTCAAGTCACCGTGGAGGAACACGATATTCCGAGGGCACCTGAACGCCTCATTCGTCTCAGCCAGTCACAGCCACGTCTCATCGTCAACAGGAAGTGAAGGAAGCGTCCTTGGAGATACTGGTGCTACTGCACTTTAGTGTCTTTGTGTCTTTACAACGTGTCTTTAAAAAAAAAAACTGACTGCTAATATCATCGCTGAGGCCAATGAGAAAACCCCTAAAACCTCGGAAGGTAACTCGATTATCACGCCTAAGCCAATCGACTCGGAACTACTTGCTAAGCTAGTTGTCGGCTAACGGTAAATCAGCAGACAAGCTAACGTCAGAATGATGAAGATTAATGTCACATTTCTCTATTGTTGCACATTGAAAATCACTTTAAATTACTGCTAGTGCGACAAACTGTGTCGCCGCTGTGTCTCGTGTTCGTCACCCGTTGTGTACTCTTCACTTGTCCCCGCAGCAACCATGAGTGCAGCTGCTCTCATAGGAAACCAGCTGATCCTTGAGGAAGACTACGACGAGAACTACATTCCATCTGAGCAAGGTATCTCGGAATAATAATACTAATATTAATAATAATAATAGTGTTTGGATCAGCAAACTATGTTTGATTCGCAGCAGCAACTATATCATTAAATGTAGGCTCTCCAGGCCTAAGAATAAGTATCTATTTTGATTAATTTAAATGAATATTTATTGTAATCAAACCATAACCCACTGATATTGTACTTTTGAGAGGACCTATGCTTTGCCGGTTTTTCCAACTGCCCCCACAAAGCTGCAACTGGTATAATTACCAGTCAGTAAGGTGACATTTTCCACTTCACATCATTCCCAGGGCAATAACAAACAAGTCACATGGCCGCTCCCTGTAGTGCTGCTTACTTGCTGATGACAGAGTCCAGAAAATAACAAGCTCCTCATCACCTACATAAAAAGAGGTTATGATATTAAGATTAAGCTTAAGATATACGTATTTAGCCGTATTTCCCTTTCCAGCCATTGCTTTGTCATAACTATTACTCCAGAGCTTTATGAGTGGCTCGTCCAGTTCACTGAAGTGGTGAAAGGGAGTGATGACTCTCATGCCTCTGAGTACAAGCACAAGCCACATGAAGATAACTCATTTGTGTGCAAAGTAAGTTGATCAATCATATTATTTGAATTGCATCAAAATTTTTCACACATTGAAAGCCTTTTGTCTGTTTTTAAAAAAAATTTATTATGCCATTCTATATAATTAGTTCTGGATTCTTGGCAGCTTTCATCGCCATGTTAATTGACGTTGGACTGGCTTCACATAGGTCTTTGAAACTTCCCACTTTTGGAATAAAAAGGACCTAGATTACCAAGAATTTAATTCCAATGTATTTTTTCTTAGTGGGAAAGATCGAGGTTGAAAATTGGGACCTTTGCTACCTCATTAAACTCACTCGTGGTAAATTAACTAATCCCATCAGCAGTAGTTTTTGTGTTTTTGATTCGACCTCTGTCTCTTAAGTTGTTTTTATGTGATATATGCCCAGCGTGAATGTACATGTTTTAGTTACGTACTTGAGCTTTATAAAAAAGGTTCAAAACAAATTCTATCCAGATATTTTTGGATGCCCCGTCTACTAAATTTGAGAACAGCAGCTTTAATGAAAGCTTAAATATGATAATCTACAGTATTGCATATCAAGCAGTGTGCGCAGCCCCTCTTATCTGTCTCTCTTATTGTTTCGCCCCCTGTCTGATCAGAGATCTTCGAGTATGCTCGAGAAATCGGCATTGATCCCGACACTGAGCCGGAGCACCTGTGGCTGGCCAGGGAGGGCATTGTTGCCCCACTGCCTCCTGATTGGAAGCCTTGGTGAGTTAAGACCGACGTCTGAAGCTGAAGGTGTTCTGAATGTCTTATGAAGACATGTCCATGGAGGTGTCAGCTGCAGAGAAGTGGTCATTTCTTCCACACCCCCACAGCTCACTAACACGTCAAGATACTTTTTGGTTTCTTACTGTGGGATATCCAGATTTCTATGAAGCGGTGACAAAAGTCTTGATAACCAATCAACAGTGTTCATTATATCAAACAATTAACCTAGCGAATAAACATCGTTTTAGTTTTGCTGTCCAAGGAATCTGTTGGTAGTACAAATATTTGAGAGAGGTTAATTTACAAGTACACGTGACCACTCCTCCCTTCTTCCCCCTCCTCACCCACAGCCAGGATGTGACAGGAGAAATATACTACTTCAACTTCTCCTCGGGCCAGTCCACCTGGGATCACCCCTGTGACGAGCACTACCGCCGCCTGGTGGGACAGGAGCGAGAGCGCGCCCAGCTCTCTGCCCCCGCCGGAGCCCAAGGAGACAAGAAGAAGGAGAAAAAGAAGGGAAAGAAAGAAAAGAAGGAGAAGAAAGAGAAAAAAAAGAAGGAGCCACTCAAGGCACCTGGAGTGCGTGATGGTTCATTGTGTTTTCTTTTTTTCTGTCACTTCTGTTGCCCAATGGGTAAAATCAGGAGGGACCTGATATTTTACAGCTGATTTGAGATGTGTGTGTGTGTAACGTGGAGTAAGTTGTATCAGCAAAGGCCTATACTCCATAGTTGGACTTCTGTTAAGTTTCAATGTTAACCACGTGGCAAAAATAAAGTAAAAGGTTTGTAGGAATTGTATAATGCAGGGTTGAGTAAAGAGAGCGTATTTAATGCTTAATATGGTACAAAAATAGTTAAAAAAAATAAATGAAGGGAGGACAGGAAAATGCTGCCTATCCAAAGAAATCATTGAACAAAAAGAGAGCTAATCTGTGAAGACCCTGATGGGGCTTCTCTTACTGTCTGTGTCTCGTTGTCTTCCAGGCACTGAGTTCTTCATTGGGTCTCTTACCGTCCCCACTCGGCAGCTTGGCTCCTCTGAGAGGCTTGGACGCACCTTTGCAGGGCCCCCTCTCTGGATCTGCCACCACTCTCCGGGGGTCTCTTAGCAGCTCCGGAGGTCTGGAACCCCTCAGGACATCTTCCAGGGTAACAAACCTGTTACTTCATCAGCTTTTACCTGCTCTACTTTAGTGTACCTTGTTCATGTTACGTCTCTGCTTTAGAATCTCCGGGGCAGCGGTGCTCTCAGTGTTCTGGGAAGCAGACAAAAGGAGAAAGTTTTGCCCTGCTTGCCTGGCTTTGATGACGAGAATGATGACGACAAAATCTCTGAAAACGAGGTTCGTTTATCACCTTGGAGCGAAAAGAGCAAAATAACTCTTGAGTGTCTATAAATGAAACCGGATATTTTGTTTTTTTAGCCAGATTCTCCTGGTTCAGATGGACCGCTGAAGAATCTCCACTTCGATCTGGACGAGCTCATAGGGGGCCTGCGGGATGAGGTGGAAACCTTCTCAATGCTTCATTTTGATTCCGTTAGAATATTCAGATGTGAAGATGTTGCTTGGTTTGGTGGGACTCACTCCTTCCGTGAATGTTGGCTGTAGGACAGTGAAGGCAGCGGCTTGGCCCCTCCTGAGGAGAAGACAGAACCAGAGTTGCAGGACTTGGCCATGTCTGGTGACCAGAGCCCTGAACTGCCTTCACAACAGGTACAATCCCTCAAACCTGCTCCAACAATTACAATTGTTTCCTCACTCCAATTTCTGTGCTTTTCCTTCACCTGCTCATCATATTCTTTTCATGTTTCATATTTACTGTCATTGCTTTAGTGAAACATTACTATTTGTTGTACTTTCCTGTTTGTATACTATGTGTGAGTTGTCAGAAAGGAGTAAAATAAGTTCATTTTGTCATAACTACATGACTTATCACTCAGTGGAAGAGCAATGCTGCCAATTTTTCCTTTATTTAACCCAAATTATATTAGAAATGACCAATTATCATCATTTTCAGAGAAATTTTGACATTGAAAATCACTTGAATTGCTGTGAAATCCAGGCGCGACTGATCCAGGCGCTAATAATCTGATATTTATCTAATAAACAGTCGGTTCTGTTTGTGTATGTCTTTATATTTGTGGATTTCTCTTGTTGTCTTACATGACTGATTTCTAAACCATCTGGCATTTCTTCTCTTGTGTCCCTTTGACCTTTCACCCTCTCGCCTCTTTGCACTTCGACCTGTATGTGTTCGTTCAGCTGCTGTGCTGCTGGGATCTGTCCTACGGTCACGGCTGCTACTGTGTCTTCCTCTTTGTCCTGCTCTCTTCCTACTGTCACTGTTACTGCTTTGCTGTCTGAATCTGTAAAAAACTAAACAAATCCGAGCATGTGTCATCACCTTCAGAACAATGAAGACCAGCATTTTCCTCATATTCATGTTTTTACATCTCTCCGCCATCAACACTGAACAGTCAGTTTTAGAGATTTCATCTGAGCGATGACTTGTGCTTGCTTTAAATTGAGAGAATTACATAGTGGTTTCTTTAATCACGCTGACTGATTCAGTGCTGAAGCAACAGAATCACATTCATTGACCAAACCGGTTGTGTGTCAGTGTGAGTGATCCACAACGTAGCGGTTTCTAAGTTGTGTCTACATGTTTTCATCCGTTGACATTCCACTTGTGCATTGTTGTCAAAGCAAATTGTTAAAGGCACGATGTGTTGGGATTGTATTCAGTCGTGAGAACATCAGCCCATCTGTAAGCCTGGGGTTGGGGAGGGGTTACAATCTTCCTCCTTCCCTCACTTGCCCTCCTCCATCCCTTCTCTCCCTTGTTTCTCTGCACGCCAACCTTTGCACCTCCGTGTGGTGGCTGGACGGACGTGTCCCCCCCCCCCCCCCCCCCCATTACCCTCCACCACGGACCCTCTGAAGGGCTGCCACGTGCGTCTATCTCCACAGGCCAGCGGTAGAAACCATCCCAACGTGAAGGGCAGTTTTCCTCCCTCCACTGAACCTGATGACTCAGAAGAGATAGAAGAGGAGTTAAATGGAGTGGAGGGAGAGGATGGAAAGGTGGAAGAAGGGAAGGAGGCAAAGGGAGGTGCAGTGAATGAGGTTAAAGAAGGAAATGAGAGTGATAACGAGGACGAAAGGGAAGCAGAGCAGAGAGGAAGTGGAACAGCTGTGGACAGCGAGAAAGGAGGAGTGAGTGATGCGGTAGAGGACGAGTGCTCGGACGGTGGGAAAGAAGGGAAAGTGCCCGGAAACATGAAGCACAGAAATGAAGAAGGAGGAAGTGATGGCGAGGCGAAAGCAAACTGGTGTGTTGAAAGCAGAGACAGAAAGAGGACTGAGGAGAGTGACGAGGCCGATGGGCACTCCAGTGAGGAGAAAGAGGAGGTGCAAAAAGTAGAAGAGGACGAAGAGGAGGAGGGAGGTAATGAGGTTTTGGAGAAGTGCAGCGAAAGTGGTCAAGATGGAGGGAAAGAGGAGAAGGAGGAGGATCAAACCGATGATGAGAGAGATGAGCTGCAGAGAGACGTATCTGAGGCAGGGAACACGGAGAGTAAAATAGAGAAGGTGGAGGTCATCAGGAAAGGAGGGCAGAAGGAGGACGAGGAGGGAGAGAGTGACGAGGTGTTGGACAGGTGCTCCCTGAGCCAGAGGAAACTGATGGAGAGCGATGAGGAGGTGTTGGAGAGGTGCGTGAAGAGTGAAGGAGAGGAAACGGAGGGGGAGGGGGAGGGAGTGGAGACTGAGGATGGGTTGAGAGCATCAGAGAGTGAAGACGAGGCCGTCGAGGTCTTTAAAGGGGAGACGACAACGACAGAGCGAGGCCTCGAGTCGCCGCAACTAAAGAGAGCTGCTCTCACAGACCAGAAGAACAGTGTGAGCACAAAACCCCTCCTTCATGTCGAGGTAGGGTTTGGTGTGTGCCTCTGTGCGTACCCCCCCCCCCCCCCCCCCCCCCTATAAGTTCACTACCCAGCGCTGGAACTGCTTGATCTCTGCAAGGAGGTGCATGATGTAGCTCCCAGAATCCAACTCCCTCTGCCTTCGGGGGCGTCTCGTTCTCCGGGACTGCATGTCATCACTTTTAAATTTGACAACTCATGGGAGCCCCTGAGGACTGGGTTGGAAATTCGGACCCCTCCCTTCATTGTCGGTGTATTTGCTTTCAGCTTGCTGTGTGATTATATGCTTTCAGTCCAGAGTCTTTTTGGCTTAATTGCGATGTCTCTGCTTGCACTCTGCCCTTTTGCATGTAGGTCTGTGTCTCATTGATGCAGGCAGCATGCGGCTTCAATGTTCAGTCCTGCTTATAGGTAGTTTGAGTGTGTGTTTGTTGACACGTGTTGTGATTCAGAGCTGTTATGTTCTCATCGGGTGTTCTGGTTGTATGTATGTGTAACTGCAGGACTCTGAGGCCAGTAGGAAGCAGGAAGAGGATTCACTCTCTGTAGATGTCAAGGTTCGCTCATCGTGCACTCTGACATTCATGCATTTAACTATTCTCCATCAGCCTGTCCTATATTGGTTCTGCTTGGGTGTCCTTTAGCTGACAAAGAAAGTTCTGGACATTCAAGACCTGCATGAGAGAGTCAGTGTGCCGGAGAAATCAGAAGAAAAAGAAGAGACAGACTCTGACACAGACAAAAGGTTTGTTATTCATTTGAATCAGTATAAAAATCATCAATCTACTCTGTAAATAGGCCTTTTGTTAGAGAAATACACATCATTATCTTCCTGTTATAAAAAAAAAAACTATTGTTACACAATGTTCTGTCCCATCCAAAAAATACTGAACACTGTTTATGCTACACGGCTTCACAAGATTCATAGCTTGTTCTTAGCCAGGCCTGGTGCCGTCTCTCTCTGCAGGCATGTTCCCGCCCAGAACAAAGACAAGCCTCGAGTCCATGAAGTTAACAGACTCGTCCTTCACCAGTCCAGCCCTTCGCCCTCTTTTTCTGACTCCTCCCACTCAGAAGAGTTCGCTCTGCGACGGGACGAGCCCCCGGGCCTCTGGAGACCCGAAAGCTCCAGAGGCCGCCTGGTGCGCACAGCCAACACCCAGCTCGAAGACGCCGATGTCCATGTCCGAGAAAGAATAATCCATAAAGACGGGGGAAAGAGAGAGAAGAAGGAAGAAGATGTAGTAAAGGGGGAGGAGGAAGAAAAGGAGGAGAAAGAGAAGCTGAAGAGGAACACCGAACAAGAACTGGAAGGAGAGAGGGAGCGCATGTTGAAAGAAAAAGAAAGAAGGATCCAGCTTCTCCGGGAGGATCTTCAGAAAGAAGAAGAGCAGGAGGAGAGAAGGCTGAAAAAGGAGAGTGAAGACAGACTCAGGTACGTAGACGAGCATCAGACTGAAGATCGCACCGAATTTATGATGCAAAACTGAGGAAGCCCCCAAATTCCTTTAAACTCCTAAACCAGGGGCCTGCCACCTGCAGCTCTGGAGCCACATGTGGCTCTTTTGACCCTCTGGAGTGGCTCCATGAAGTGTTCACTGCATTTTACATTGTAACGACCAACAGTGGAATCATTTTGGCATTTTCCAATGTAATAAACCCAGAACGTAATAACTTGCCAGTAGTGTAATGGCATGTTTTTCCTATTATCTTAACATTTTGCCTGTAATGTAATGTAACTAGCTTTAAAAAAAATCCTTTCAAAATATCATAACCACAGCCAATAATGTACAGTTTGCTGGTGACAAATAGGTATATTGCATGAGATAGTCATTGCATTCATTCATTGAGGATATTCTGCAACACTTTCTCTATCATTGTTGTCAAAAATATTTTATTATCGGAAAGATAATGCATTGTAGGCTTTACTACATTCGGATTGGCCAAACTTATCATGTTATTAGTTGTTATATATGTAATTCGAATTTGAATTTGAATTATTGAATGCTGAAGGCAGTCACACAGTGATCCAAATCTATCTTTATAATTATTATTATTATGACGTCTTTGCTGCTGTGCTATAACTCCTGCAACCTTTAACTGATTTCAATCGTTCCAATATCAAAACGTGCAGCTTGTTCATGGGATGACTGGTATGCTGTGTGTGTCTTATCTCTTTAAAAATCACAGAAAACTGGGGGAAAAAAGTAAAAAGCAAGAAGATCGAAGGAGTTCCCCTTTCACTTTCTTCAGCTTTGTCAGCATTACAGTTCAGCTTCGTTCAGCTTCAGCATTAACACTTTTTCTCCTGAAAATGCAAACAGGCTAGTTTTATTTGTTCACCAGACACACTTTCTCTTGGCTAAAAATGTCCTAAAAGGTAAAATAGCTGAAATGGCTCAAACCACAGGTAAACGTGAACCCCAGAAATATTGTTATGAAATTTAACAAAACTGTAAACAAGTTTACAAACAGTGTTGTCGTCACTGTAAAGGTTGAACATTTTTTGCAGGGACTCTACAGAAACTTTGTTTTGTGAAAAGTGGCATAAACGGCTCGTTTGGTCATAAAGGCTGCAGACCCCTTGTCCTACTATTAAACTATTTGATTGTGATGAATTAATGAATACTTTACTTTCTAAGAGTGAATTGAGCTAAATCAATAAGGTTCATTCCATTGAGGGGCTTTCGTGAGAAGTTATTAGTATATTGTTTTCCAATGTATATCTCTCGAATGGTGTGTGTGTGTGTGTGTGTGTGCGCGCTTGTAATTTCTGCAGGACTCTGCGACAGCGCCTCCTCTCCATGAGGACAGAGGAGGAAGCCAAGCTGAGCAGGGAGTCTGATCAGAAGCTGGAAGAGCTCAAGCAATCTGCTAAGAGGGAGAGAGAGGAGCAGCAGCAGCAGATCAGGTGAGACTCACACAAGGACAAACGGGACCTTCCGAGGTGCCCAGGAGTGAATGAAAGTGCGTGATGACACGTGTTTGCACAGGGAGGAAAGCAAAAAGATGCTCAAGGAGTTGCAAGGGAGCGTCGAGGAGGAGCGAGCGGCGTCGCGCAGCCGGCTGGAGGAGGAGAGGAGGCGAGAGTTGGAGCGTCTGAAGGAGGAGTCGGAGGAGGAGCTGCAGGCAGAGAGGAGGAGGCTGCAACGAGAGCGCGAGGACAAAATCAGCTCCATCAAACAGGAGGTGACCTGGCATCATGGACCTTTCCTGTGTTTAGGTCGAGTAACTCGCGACTCCTGTTGTGGAAAGTTTCGAGGATCAGAACTCTTCGGGGGAAATAAATCCCCCAGAAAAAAACCAACAGTCTGTGTTTGTGCTGTCGTCGGTGTCGGAGCGGATTAGTGCTCATCAGTGTTTGCTGTTTAAAGGTCAAAAGCACGGAGAGGAGGAGGGAGCTGATGATGAGTCCACGGCCCGAACACCAACTGGCAGAGTACCACCGCGAGGTCAGAGCCCTCGCACACATGCACACATGTACAAAATGACATCAGCGATATCTGCGTTCACTCAGTAAACAAACCAGCTTCTCCTCCGACCCCCCCCCCCCCAGCTGGGTGAGGTGCTCCAGGAAGTGCGTGAGGAGGTGCAGCGCGACCACGAGAGGAAGCTGGAGCAGCTGAAGGACGACCACAGGAGAGAGATGAACAGCATCAGAGAGAAATACCTGGACGAGGTCAGACAGTGCTGCAGAGTTACAACCCCAATACCAGAAAACAACAATACACGTTTCAAACTCAATTAATAAAAGTGAGAATACTTGGAAAAAAAAAAAAAGAGGTTTTAAGTAAAAATTTTAATAGATGATATCAATTTCTTTGTGGTTTGAGATTTGTTCTGATAACAGTGCTCTTTCTCTTGGCTCTAGTACACACCTGCTATTTGTTTTTCCCATCCCGTCACATTTATCTCTTCAGTTCCCACCTGCAGAAATTCAGCTGCACTTTATTGTTTTAAATTAAATTCTTTCTTTGTTTTTATTCTTTTCACTTTTATCGTGACTCTATCAATCAATTCAAATGTTTTCATTTGATAATGGCACTTTTTTTTTTTTTTTAATGAATCAATCCAGATTAATTGCACTTGTCTTTCATCTAAATTCATTTTGAATTTGCAGAGCATGGATGGAAAACACTTGACCGCCGTTAACGATTTGTATATTGGACATGTCATTGGAATCACATTCGCTCATATTACAGTCTGAAATAGCTTTTTTTTCCACTTTTTTTGTATTTTTGTAGAATGTGGAATGGCGATGATGCATTAACTCCTTATTTTACTGCTTATAGGATCATTGAAATAACGGAATTTGTTCAGAACTACAGGCTCAATACAATGCAATTCAAAATATAAAAAGATTCTGAGTCTCTTTTCCAGGTTGATTTGGTCTTACTTTATGCTTTGTGTTAAAATAAGATTGTCGCACTGTTTCAGTGTGAAAATAGCTCGAGATATTCACTCCCATTGGTGGTGGCCGTGTGAAATTGTGTGTGTGCTCCAGGAGACTGCTCAGAGGGAGCAGATGCAGTCCGCTCTGCAGGAGGACAGGGAGTGTCTTCAGGCCTCACACACTCTTCAGCTGGAGAAGCTTCGCCTTCAGCTGAACGCACAGACCCAAAAGACTCAGCTGGCACACTCGCGCAAGGTTAGAAAGTTTCCCAATTCATTAGAAACTCGACTCTTTTATAGAACGTGGAAGGATTCATGTTTTTTCTTTAGGAGTCCGAGCTGAAGGATCTGGCAGATCAGCTGGAGCTGAGAGAGAAAGAGCTGAAGAGCCAGGAAGCCTTGCTGCAGACGAAGGTCTGTGTCCCATCACCTTCATGCACTGTTGACCCTCAGGTGAACAGCAGAAACTTCATATTTCTATTTCCAATCAGGCGGCAGATCTGAAAAGAAGGCGGCAAAAGCTCGGAGAGGACGAGCAGGAGGTGGACAGGCAGATAGAGGTCGGGAAGAATCATAAATGTATTGCTGTCCCCTGCTCAACAACCAGTCAAAACATCCCATATCTGCGCCCTCAGGCCTTACCCCGGCTGATCCAGGAGAGAGATCAGCTGAAGGAGGCGCTGCGAGAAGAGAAAGCTCAGGCCCGAGAGCTCGTCCACATAGCCAGAGAGGAGAGGAACGAAGCCAGGGAGCAGGAAAAGAGGCTGAGGGAAGAGAGAGACAAAGCCAGGGAAGAGAGCAGGAGAGGCAAGGAGGAGAAGGAGCGACTGCAGAGCAAGGCGGCCCTGCTGCAGGAGAGATGTGAGCGTCTCAGCCTGAGATTCAGGTACAGACCGGCTGCAGGAGCTTTAACGGCGAACAGAATTCACAACGTTTTGGGAATTCACAAATGTTCTGCTCTTGTTCTGTCAGTGCGCTGGATCGAGATGCCGGAGCGAGCTCCTCGCCCAGATCTGAGCTGGACAAAGAGAAGGAACAGGAGACGGCGCCCCCCGGTGATCGCAAAGAATCGTCGCTGCACGTGGAGGACCTGGACGAGCGTCCTTCCTCTCCTATGGCCGACAGCCACGGCAGCTTGGACGAGTAAGAACAGACTCACACTCAGAGTCCTGATTAGGGCTCATAAAGCTCAGCTTTTGTATTCACAGGTTCTTTAGTTTGCCACTTGCCTCAGATTGGTGATTGGTTCTTTGTGAACAGATGCAACATGGAAACGTCAGAGGAAACATTTATGATGAGTTCAGTTCTGTTTTCTGTAAAAACCGATTTTTATCACGAGGTTGATTAAAACATTTTTAAAAAGGAAAACATCTTGGACACATCCTGTAGCAGCTCGTTCTGTATAAATTAAAACGTCTGTCACAACCACAACATTTGGGTTGGAACGGGTTTTTTTTTTTTTTTTTCCAGTTTATTTCTCACTTTTGACTTAATTTGATGTGATTCAACCCATTTATATGCTCGTATAACAAAATAAAAATCACAATTCATTTCACTGAATTTCACTTGTTGTGTGTCCTGAAACCATCGGCTTAATCGTCTCATGACTTTTTCTCGATAAACTTTTAAATAGTTTAAAACCACTAAAAGTGTTTACATTGACAGTACATAACCAGAAAAGTAACTCTCGTCTTCTCTTTCCCCTCGATGTGCCAGCATTCGGCGGTACATCTCCTCACATGGTGCAACTATCCACAAGACCAAACTGTTCCTGGAGAGAGAGAGCAGCCGGCTGCAGGAGAGGCAGGCAGCTCTGCAGGCTGCGGCCCAGATCAGCTCCTCTCAGGCACCCGCGGCCACCGAAGACATCACCCAGGAGATGATCAGAAACCTCCAGCAGGTAGCGAAGGAGGCGATGACCCGTGAGCTCACATGTTTGGTTTGGAGCTCATTTGTTTGTTTTTCCTGCCGCTCTGCCAGGAGGCCAGGAATGTGGCGGAGCTGCAGCAGACCGTTCAGAGAGGAAACAGTCTCCTGAGGAGGAAGGAGGAGCAGCTGCAGGAGCTGGAGAGCTCCGTGGCGGAGGAGGTGAGGAGAAGGAGGAGGAGGAGGAGGAGGAGGAGGAGGCGGAGGCTTGTGAAGGAGCCCTTCACTGTGAAATTTGACTACATGTTTATGCTTTGTATTTGGTCTGTGACAACAATGTTGTTATTGACAGTCTGTCTTGGTTTCTCTGTTGTTTCAGCCTCTTTTTGAGGATCTGTCTCGACATGCCGGAGAGAGGAAAGTAACTTTCGATGTGACCGAGTCTGACCTGAGCAGCACCGTGGAACCACCAGACGATGCAGGTAACACTTCGTCCAACGAACCATTCCTTATTCATTTTGTTGTCATGTAGTTTTATTCTTCCCCTGTAAAGCATCTTCTTACCGCCCGTCTCATCCTCACCTGCTGTCTTGTATTTTCTCTCCACACGTTTATCTTCTCCTCAGTGGGTCATCCCGTCGTACCGGCCAAAGTCCAGCAATTAGCCGATTCTCTCCAGCAGATCTCCAGCCAGCTGAACACCGTCCTCGGTGCTCTGGGATCGCTGGCTCAAGGGCAGGGAGCCGCAAACCATCCCACCTCCACTTCTGCTCCGGTCCTTCCTAACATGCACCGCCTGAGCCCCAGCAACTTAGGTCCTCCTCCTGCTGTCAGGGTCTCACAGCCGGCGTGGGCCTGGCCACCTCACAGCGACTCCACCGCCACGCCGCTCTTCAGCACGCCCCTCAGCAGCGGGCTGAGAGCCTCGGACGAGCTCATCAACAGCCGATGGAGCAGCATATTTCCAGGTAGCCGCGTCACTGAATCATCAAAGCGCCGATATCGCTCGTCGCATCTGCTTCAATCGTTTCTGTTCCCCAGGAGCATCGATTGACCCAGTCACCTCCAGCACGCAAAGGACCAGACCCACTTACCCCTCTTACACTCCAATCAGGTACCGCTTCCTCCAGTACATGCTTCAATTCAGATTACGCCGTTTAAATTGTGCTTGTGACGGCTCGAACACTCAGGGGGTGTGTGATTGTGTGTTAAAGTGAACACGGCATGTGGTCCTCCAACAAATCGCTGGAGACGGACGGCCAGAGGCTGCAGGGCCTCATCGACGGTAACAAGAGGTGGTTAGAGATGCGCAAGAAAGACACCAGCATGTATCCTTTTCTCACTGAATCCACCGCAAGAACTCACATCGGACCCCGTCTTGTTTTAATCAGCATATCTTCAATCACATAACTAAGATTTCTGTGAAATTTAAGAACCTTTGAGCATTCTCTTGGCAAGTAAGCAATAAGTTAATCTAAGTTTGATCTTAAACTAAATCAGATTTCCTGTCAAAAGCCAATGTGTCGAGATATTCTTCTATTTCATTTTTGCACTATCATGAGATCATTCTTTGGGTCAGATTGGACGTCCTGGACCGGTTTACATGTTTGACATTCGAGGTTTAGATATCATCAACTTTAAGAGAAGGCAAAAAAATTTTCACACGTGGAACATCCAAAACAAACTGTGATCATTCTGTTGAAATGTTCATGTCTGTATTATTCACTGTCCGAGGTCAGTGTTGCTCTCGTCTTTAACTTTGACCTCCCAGACCTCTCTTCACTCGCTACCGGGCTCCGTCCTCCAAGAGCAGCCTGGTCCAGCTGGGCCTGGACGATAACAACCAGATCAGAATCTACCATTACTGAGCAGCGCAGACACACATCCTCCAGGACTTTGGAGCTTTAGTGACATAAGAGCAGCGCGCGTCGCCGTGTTTACATTGGTGCAAAGGTTTTCAGGGATAGTCCTGCCTCCTCTCCTGCGATTGGCTGAAGAGATGTTCACGTGTCACGCAGGGCTGAAGATGCCAGGAAAGACCGGAGATTTAAGCCACATTTAGACCAATCCACTCCTTTGTATTCTTATTTTGAAGTCTTTTTCAGAAGAGAAGTTTGTGTTTGTGTCAGACAGTCGCAGAGAAGCACCTCAGTTTAAAACATTTGACGTGACTGAAAGTATTCCACATAAAGCGAGGAAACAACCGCACTGATATTATCTGAAGAGACAAGAGGCGCATAGATCTAATATGCTTTTGGCCCTTTGTCTTTGTAATACCACTTAATTCCACTAGGTGGGATAGTGAGACATAGCTCTTGTTAATAAAGCACTTCAGCCGGTTTTTACCAAGAAGAAAGGAAAAAGTGTTTTTTTTTTTTTTTTTAATGTGGTGAAGTGTCTGGATTAATTATTCTGTGGACTAAAAGCAGGTTTGCTTGTGAGAAGTGTTTTAAGTAGATTTTGTTTGTTGTTTCGGTATCTCCTTCAAGCAGGGAGAACAAATTGGCAAGAAACCGCAATTTGTGCGGGTTTTAATATATGGTGCTGCTTCAGTGGAGGAGAAAGTCCAAAAGTCTCAGTTCTGCTGTAATATAGTGGAGCTTCATGTGTCCTAATCTCACCTAGTGCACCTTCAAGGCCACTTCAGATTCTTTTCTAGAACATAAACAAATCTTGTGCTTTATGGTTTTTAACGGTTTGTCGTTACAAAGGAATTGTGGTACTTTGTATGAATTTCTTACAGTCCCTTAATTATTTTGTAAATGTGAAGCCAGTTTAGTTTTATATAATATTCCTTTTCTACTCGTATGGCAGTGGCTTGTGTAAACGGTAGAAACATGTCTTTGTGCAAATATTTGTGTAGATACTGTATTTTTCTAAGATATTTGAATAAACCTTTATTTTACGTGTTTTCACTGCACTGAACTAAAAACAAAAAAAAATGCACATTTGAGAAAAGGATACCTTTATTCAGTAACCGCTCGCAACGATTGACGATAAAGTTTTTTTTTTTTTTTTTCGTACAGTACAGTGCAAAAAAAAAAAAAAAAGTACCTCGGCAGTCATACTTGAGGGCAGTCGAGAAGTAAATACAATCTTCAATATTCTCGAGAAAGAAGGACGGATGGCTCCGGCCGATCAGAGCACAGTATGTGACAGTATGATTCAAACATCGAAGGCCACCGACACACACACACACACACACCTGTACAAATGCAGGCGCACACACACACACACACACACTCCGCACATAAACAATATTTCCAAAATACACCGTTGGCTCGCAGGTCCGATGTTGATGCACGCAATAAAAAATAAGTTAAATTGGACTGTTGCACATTTTTATCTTTGCCGTCAGCAGTGAGTAAACCGATGATGGCAGCGAGAGGACAGGAACATTTCAGCGGCGCTCGATCCAGCTCTTGATTGGCACATCAGTGTCCGTGCGGGCCGCCGCCACCGCCGCCACTTTCACTCCACCGGCTGCGAAAGGCAGCGGGAGGAGGCGCATCACCACCAGCTGTGCTTTTCTTTTCCTTCCAAAGAACCACAGAGGGAAACGCAGAGAGAGAGAGAGAGAGAGAGAGGAGCGATAAGGCAGAGAGGAGGAGGCCGAGCTCCTCCCGGGAGATCAGACACACCTAGAAGACGTAGATCTTGTCTCTCTGGACCGTGTCGAGGTCGTCGTCCATGGTCAGGAGGACCTGAGAGGAGAGGGAGGGGGCTCAGTGAGCACAATTCAGATTCCTTCCCCAACAAGAGTTTTATACTTAAAATGTCACAATTTAATTATTTAAGACTGTCGCACCTGAATGAAATAGAACTCATCACAGCTTCACGACTCGTAATATGATTAAATATTTAAATCCATGGATTTTTTTTGACTTGACTTGACTTTCAAGCATCAAGTGGATTCTGCAATGTTACTTGCAGGAAAGTACAGTAATTATTTATTGAACTCTGAGAAATGGTTTCAACCTTAAATGACGGCAATACACCATCAGCTGTTTCCGATGGGACGGAAACGCTCAGGTCTCGTCGACTTCGGTGGAATTTCACAATAATCCCAGTTTCCTTTGTTGAGACGTGAACTAGAGCTGCATGATATGAGGCAAACTGTGACGTTGGTGAGTATTTTGATATTGTGTTCATGATTTTTAATTTGCCTTACTTTATGTCTTTATGTACTCCGTAAACTCTGGAGTCGTGGCGAATGTATCGAAGCACAACTACACAAATCTAAATCAACGCGTCGCTGCCAGATGAGGCCAGATGTGATGGTGTAGCACTTTTCTTCGAGGTGAATCCACTTTGGTGTTTTTGCAAAGAAGAAAGATTTTATTTTTCCAAACGTTTGTCTTGAGTTCAGACCTTTGATTCTCAAACCGTGGCTGGCACCCGAGCGCCCTCTAGTGGCACTTGGAGGAAAGCCGTAAACGCCGCCTCGACGTTAAGCATAATCTTTGAGGGAACACTCTTGGCTCCGTCAGACGACTGTGTGCACGTGTGAGTGAATGTTGTGGCTCACTGGATTTACGATGGTAAAGAGGTGCAGCAGCTTGAAAGCATCAAAGTGGTTTTTTTTCTGCACATCTGAACAAATTTCATTACCAGGAAGGAGCCAAACATGGCGATCGAGGAGAGGAAGTGCCAGATGTCGTGGTCGTCAAAAAACGACAGCAGGATGCAGTCCCTGTTGTGTTCGCGGGACTCTGCCGGAGTTTTCTGTTGGCAGCACAAAGAATCACACAAGATCAGCGCAAGTGTAAAGTGTGTGTGTGTGTGTGTGTGTGTGTGTGTGTGTGCTACTGACCTGCCAGGTGCTGAGGCCCTGGAAGAAGAAATACAGCGCGAAGCCCCACACCACGGCAGTGAAGAGGATACACACCAGCGGCAGACACTTGATTCTCTCGCCACTCCGCAGCTAAACACACACAAAGTGGCTTTAGGTACACGAAGCCTTTCCGCTTCTCTCGGACGAGCAGCGCTGCTCTGTGCTCACCTTCATTATGATGTAGAAGGCAAAGTAGAGCAGCAGGTTGCAGATGGCGATGGCCAACAGGTAGGAGGCGAAGTCGTTGGGTCTCTCGATGAGGCCGTACGCCGCCCTGGGGAGAAGACGCGACAGCACCCGTCACCACTTGCAGCTTTCTGCTCGGCACGGGAATCACACTGCGGTTACTCACAGAGACCAGTTGACGATGTTTCCCATCACGAGCAGCACCATACGGTCCTAACGGGGAGAAGCAGTCGATAAAAGATGGAGGGGTTATTGCACACGGAGCTGGCTGGAATAAATGCAGAGTACTCTGAGCTGTAGTTTAGATTCAGGCTGTACGACATACTGATGTCCTGTTCTTTACTCACAATGTACATGGGTCCGCTGCACTGCCGGATGCAGTCTGTGTAGACGATGTACACCATCCTGCGCAGGACTCCAGCATCTGCCACACACACACACACACACACGAGGTGCAGTTCAGTGGATCAATTCTTTAGTTGCATCCTGATCTATACAAAAATGATCACTTAAAAACTGGTTGAGAATGTGCACATCAAAATCTGTTAAAATAGTCAAATGTCTGATCTGTTCAAACTGATTTGGTTTCAGTCAAACACTTTGTTTAGAGCGATCACGCCCACGACTCAATAGCGCTGAAAAATGAATACAGGAAAGCTATTATGGAAAGTAGAGCCCGAGCAGGTAATCCTTTACAACACACTACTTTATTCTCTCTATACCTGCAAAAAAAGCATCCATCCACCCATCAGCCTGAAGGACGCGGTGATGTTGCTTCTCGATACTTTCTACACGTGGACCAAAGGCCAGAATAAGAAGAAACTATTTCTAACAACTAATAGATTCCTGGTGTCTCAGGTAATAGAAGGATAATGATTATTTTAAGTCAATTTGAACCATTGAAAAGCCTTTAAATGACTGTTTTATGAGACAACACTAATGCATGGATGCTGATTGCAGTCATTTTCATTACATCGTCTGCCATCAATCTCATACATTCTCGCGGTCGAGAGTCGCACTCTTCAAAAACGGACCAACTGTGTGATGAACTGAGATATTACTTGACCGATGAAAGTAACATTATGCCTGAAATCACATTATCCATGAAGAAGAGGGTGAATTTGAGCTGCTTCTAATTTCTTTCTGTTGGACTGAGTTTTTTGCGTCACGTGATCTTACCGAGCCTCCAGCGGCCCATGTAGTAGAGCTGCGTGCTGAGGAGCAGCGTGGCCAGGATGTGGATCACCGAGAAAACGATCCAGAACACGGTGTTTCCTTTCCCAAACACCTGAAAAAAAAAAAAATAAATCACATCATCAAGATCATTTTACTCCACCGGGGCACGTGGATGTGGACACACTCATTTTACAAGAGGCCAGATTACAGAGGACCAAAATGCTCAACTCAATATGGTAGAGAGTGTTTTGTTAAGGGTGCGGCGTACGTACCACTCCCAGCACAGAGAAGAAAATAACCCCGGCCAGGCAGGCGTAGGCAGTGTACGCACTGGCGTTGATGTCCGGGTGTCTCTTCTGATAAAGCTTCAGCATACACAGGCCGGCAATCATGTACATGAAGGAGGTGTCTGGAGGGAGAAGCAAACACACAGCACACATTTCAACACGGCCACTGCAGGTTAACGACAAGAAGCTGCGCGCCGCATTTACTGGGTATTTCTGCCATAAAGTTTCACAACCTTTTTGTGTATAAAACGCCGTTGTCACGGGCAACAACCAGACACGTCGACATACTGTCAGTGGAGAAATCCTCCAGAAGGAACATATAACATATAGTTTAATGTTGCATTAAGAGATTTTAATTGACGGAATCAAAACTTTGACATATTCAAAGGCTTTTTTTTTTCTTTTTTTTTAAACGTGCGTTTTAATAGTGCCAACATTTTTTACTTTATTGTCTTTCATTTGAAGGTACAGGTCATCAAGTTACAGTATCTCATCAGATCAGATCTCTTTTCAACACGATGCCATAATTATCACAATCGAAACTCTTTTATTTATTTAGTTTATATGAATAGAACTAGCTCCCAAAGCCAACAAATTTTCAGTTATACTCTAATATTCTAAGATGAACCTGTGCTGTGATTTCGTTCTTTTGTCCCAATCAGCAATTTTCAAGTTTTTTGCTTTTTCTTCAAGGCTTCTATTTATTTGTTCCCTTGAACTGTGTTCCTGAGGAGGAGCTGTCACCACGGTAAAACAATCAGATGATGTTGTTAAAGTTTAAACAGCGAGTTGGATTCTGCTTGTAAAAGTCCAGCGTCCATGTGAAGCCAGGGCGAGTACATGAAGGCAACAGGCGGCCGTACCAAACTGGAAGTTGGTGTAGTTTGGGCACACATGATAACAGGCACTCAGGAGGCCTTCCATCATCAGAGCAGTTCCCATCGCATAAAACAGACCAAAGTGCTTCGGGATGCCACACTCCTGAGAGGGAGAGAAAAAAAAAAACACAAAGGGACCTCGCTTGAAATATCCCGCCCGCTGTCCACCGATACAGTCCGAACTGAAACAAATCATGGACACGGCGTGTGCCTCACCAGCGCGTAGAGCTCGTTGCGCTCCATGGCCCGGTTGTGGACGATGTCTCTCTTGAGGACAATGAGGAGGAAGAGGAGCCCGAGCATCACGTAGCCCAGGTTGCTGAGGATGTTGTTGAACGCACTGTGCCAGAGGACCAGCTCAAGGTTACCATGATACGCACGCACGCGCGCACGCGCGCACGCGCGCACGCGCGCACGCGCGCACGCGCGCACGCGCGCACGCGCACACGCGCACACGCGCACACGCGCACACGCGCACACACACACACACACACACACACACACACACACACACACACACACACACACACACACACACACACACACACACACACACACACCAGTGACACATTAAACACGCGCTGAGCGAGCACCTGAGAGCGCCGAGCGGGTGGGCGCACAGGAAGTTGTAGTAGCAGATGTCCTGATTTCCCGTCACGTTCACAACCTGTGGAAGAGAGATTTAAGACCTCGTGGCTGCGGGTGCGTGGCTTTTGTTGTGGAATAATGTTGAGATTATTAAACTCATCGTACCGTCTGATAGGTGATGACCAGCTGGATGACTGGCAGCGCGTAGAACACGGCGATCGTGGCAATGTTCCTTTAGAGAGGACAGACACTCAGACCTTTAGTGACATTATTCTTTTAATCATTCATCGGATTTCCACAGCGCAACACTGACAAGAGCCACAGGAAGAAACAGGTTGTGGATTATAGGCTGTCGATCTGCTGGACCTAGATCGGCATGTACAGAGAGTTTCCAGACGGCTGGTAGTAGAGTCCACTGTTACACGGTGACAGTTGTGTTAGTAGTGGAAGCGGCGTGCTCACCAGAAGTAGATCTGGTATTTCTTGCTGAGGACTCTCTTGTCTTTGCGGGCCAGATCTGACACACACAGAAATTTCTGCAAGAAGAAGAGATCATCATCAGTGACGATTGTGGGTGGGATTCCTGAAAACTAGTTCTAAATCTTACTTTATTCTCCTGAAACAAAATTTGGAGAAAAATATCCAACAAACCCACGCGAGCGCAAGTTTTTATTCTTCTTAAAGAACACGTGTCCCCAAACCCACCAAAATAATGAAATAACTTCCTCGCATTTTTGTTTAAAATATCAGGAAACCATTTAGTCTCTGATCTTTCCAGTTATGATGTGACACGCATGGCTGATAAAATGTAGATAAATTGCATTGAACTTGTGGAGAAATTGGTATTACAAACACTGCTGAGGTTTGTGATTGATTATTGTGGGTTAAAAAAAAAATAAAAAGGGCCTAGAGCAGTAAGAAAAACAAGAAAACAATAAACAAACTCATACAAAGAGTTCAAAACATACACAAGTTGTGAAATGACCACGATAGATCTGGATACACACTGGAAACCAAATAAGGAGATTAATCCAACATCAACTTGTCAAATACGTCAGGATGCAGCAGTCGGAGTAAATAAATAGATCTTGTTGAGTTTTGCTGAACGTGAGACGATGTTAAGGGCACCACTGCTACACCGGGTGAAAGTTCAGCATTAAGCAGCCGGTAACAGTCGGGTTCGGAAAAGCAGCATTCCCATCACGACCACGGATGGAGAAAGTGACACTACAAACGACGGGCAGAAGACGTCACCTTGGTGCGGACGATGTTTTTGTCCGAGTTGATGTCATCCAGAGTGTCATAGTCGTCCTCTTCCACGGAGCTCAGAGACTCGTGGCGACTTCGTCCAACGCTGTCCAGGGACCGCTCTGATGGACGGAGCGAGGAGAGGACAGAGGCTCTTAGCTGATTGGATTCACAATGGCAGCATTCAAACAGTAAAAAAGACGCACAGGTCTTCAAGTTCACCACACCTTCAAGAACCGATTTTCAGCATTCAGAAATTGTACGTAATAAATTTGAATAATTATCGTTGCTTTAGTCTTCCCGTTATTAATCTCTCATCATAGAAAAAAATCTGGAATGCTTCAGCCGTCGGAGTTTTAATTGATGTGCGATTCACAGAGTGCTGATTAGTTGGAGGTCAATTGGGATATGATTGGGCCAATTATGGGGCAGCGTGTCACCGATGCGGATGGCTATGTGGTGGAGGTGATTGAGGATTGGTCGACGTTTGAAAGGCTCCTGTCCTGATGGATAAAGAGATACAGGAGACCGGTGAGGCGCGCTTGCAGAGGTGTCCTCTGCAGAGCCAGGCTGCGGAGACAAGCCGTGACACACAGGGTGACGGTGACAGTGATGGGGTGGCGGCGACCCTGGCAGGCGTGCGTTCCTTACCCATGTATCCGTAGTCGGTGGACGTGGCGCTGTCAGTGATGGCCTCTGAACTCAATGTGCTGCCGTTGTCAGCTGGAGAAGAGGACATTTAGCTCGATAGCTTCGTCACCGATCAAAGGGAAACGTCAGCAAAAACAAAAGTCACCGCCAACTCACCAAACGAGCCGTATTCATACGGAGAGGCTGGAGTCTTGCCTGTTGACACGAGTACAGGGACATGTCAATAATCTCAAAGGACTAAACACACCTCACAAACAGCATGGACTACTGGTTAGTATCCAAAAGAGGACCCATCATGCTCACTTTTTAAAATCAGGCACAAGAGTGGTTTTTTGTGCTTCATAAAAATCTAACGATTATGCTTATCATCATGAACGGATCCTGAGCAGCTCCTTCACTCACTTTTCACTGAAACGATGCACTTCATTATATCTAGAAGTCCAACTAAAACCCATATAATCTCTGTTTAGCAGCATGAAAACTGAGAGCATGGAATTTGACATCAGCCTCAATGTCTGAACTGAGTGATCAGAGCACACTGAAGCGTGGATTAAATAAAGACTGCATCTTCACGCGTACACAAGTCAAGTCAGAGGCGGCAGTGGATGTTTTTTTTAAAGAAACGGCACAAAATGACAATGACCATGACAAAAGACAAAAATGTCAAGACATTTTGACTTTACTTTTATGGAGCTTTAGCATCGTCTGGTTTTATACAGAGTATATAGAGACACACATTTCTACAAATAGTCCATCATATACTGCAGAAATGTTGGCACCTTCCAACCTTTTTGAATCATATTTATAAATATACATTAATGTATAATTCACTTTTTATTAATAGAATATATTGTTTAGTTGGACTTACTTTAAAATATCACAAAAGCAAATAAGCCACAATTTTTCTTCTTTTGTAAAAAACTTCAAAAACATACAGATTAGGTGTATAAAGTACAGGTTTCACTAATGCTGCAGCTGCTCAGTGTCTATAAATGTAGAGAAGCATAAAAGGTCCTTTTCAACACTACTAACTCCATGTGTGTCGGTGAAGACACGGGGGAAGCACCACGGCATGCAGGGATTCCAGCTACAGACTACAGACACCAAATAGTAAACCGGAACGAAACATGAATGGCTTGTTGTGGAGGGCTGTGAATGCTTTCAAAGCTGCAGGTTTCTCCTGATTTCAAGTCAAATCAGGACAACAAACACTGCAGTGACGAGAAGCAGACACACACACACAGAGAGAGAGAGAGGCACTTTTACAGCTGCAGTACACCTTCCTGTGCCCATGCTTGTCTGGAGCCACCGTGCCGTTAGTATCGCAGGGAATAATACAAAAAAGCTGATGTGCCTCTTCAGCCAAACACGTCAACGTAACAGCAGTCTTGGACTGGTGCGGATTTGACTGTTATCACACGGCCAAAAAAAGGCACTGCAGATCATAAAATCTCATCTTTCTTTTCTGTGAATGTTGTTTGGATGTCAGGGAAATGAAAAGCGTGCACGGTGATGCATTCAGAGCGTCTGCAGACAGGGTGAGCGAGGGCAGCAAGTGCACAAGAGGGGGATCTGTGTCGTTATACCATCTCCGTTCTTCCCAAGCAGAGAGGCTGAGGCACACATAAGCATTAGGAGAGAGAGAGAGAGAGAGAGAGACACACACACACACATTCAGTATACAAATGTTAAAAATCACAAAAAGGAAAATGGTTATTATACTGCACAGTAATTAAAGTTTATATCCCATGTACTGTGGCATTTATTTACTAAAACACATTGGCTGTTTGTTCAGTGTTTTTTTGAAAATGGTGCGGTCCACACACCCTCCGCGTTGCCCCTGATGGGCCAGCCCACCACAGCCAGTTGCTGGGTTACCTGTCTCAGCGGGCGACGTGTCAGCAGGATCCTCAAACACCTCTCTCTTCTTCTTCATCCTGCAGAAACGGAGCAGAAAAGATGCAAATGAGCATCATTTGTATTCAGAATAAAGTTGTTGTCGTTGCAAATCCGCATTCTTCCGATTAGAGTTTGCGCTTCCTCCTCTGCACTGGGAACGATAATGAGTGATAACATCAAGTTTGACAATGATGCCGCATCACAATACAGCGGAATCTGTTTATCACTTCACCAAAAAAAAAAAACAACAACCCACTGAGAACATCATTATCTCTGCAGTGAAAGAAGTCTGTGTTGTGTGTGGTGTAGGGGGATGCACATATGAGATGATCTTAAAATCTCACCGCTTGTTCTCCAGACAGGCAACCAGCAAGGTCAGCAGGTAGAAAGAGAGGAAGATGGCCAGACAGAACAGCATGCCCATCACATACACCTCCGCTGTGGAGGAAAATATGTTTACCAGAACTTCCATCCTACACAGTGCAATAAGACACTGACATTATGCACATCGTCCATCTCACAGGATGACTCGTGACAGTTCCTAGGCAGTAAACAAAAGCTCACAGAGTGAGAAGGAAAGGCAACATAAGCAGACTACTCAAAATGTTTTACTGGTTTTAATTATATGTCAAGAGTTTGATCGTCATCATCTGTGAAGTAACAGCCCTGAACGCGTCATCGTGACTCACAGTTGATGGCGGGAGAGACGACCACGTCGAGGACCTTGCTGCGGTTGCCTGCGTCGATGAGCTCATCGGGCCGCAGCGGGTAGAAGCGCAGCGGACCCCCGCACGCCTCGTCCTCCGTTTTTACCACCACCACCACGTAGAAACTGTTGCTGGGAAAATCTTTTCTCTGGATGGCGGAGAGCGACACAGGAAGAAATGTGTGATCATGGCACCAATCACACAGACTGAGCTTTTACTCCCATGATGTCAAACATGGTCTGCGTGCAGCTACCTGCACAGTGATGGCCCCTTTTTTGGTCATGGTCTGGTACATCCCAATGAAGGCCACATTGTTGTCAAGGTCATACACCGGACACTGAAACGAACAAAGAACAAATCATCTCAGAGCATTACTAAAGTGAGTTTATTTGAACTTCAAGTACTACACTGCAGTGATGTTTATGCTGCCCTCATGTGGAGCATGTATGCAAGTGCACGTTGACCACAAAGACGGGCTAGGGGGCCACTTGAGGACAGCAACAGTCTGGTTTGAATGCAGAGAAAACCTCATTTATCCTCAGTGTGTCTGAACAAAGGGAACCCGCCCACACGCTGTACCTGGATGTCCTGGATGGACATGACCGAGCAGGGGAAAGTCATGGCTGAGTTGACCTTGACGACCACCGTATCCACCCCGTCTTGAAAGACATACTTGAAATACTGGGAGACAAAAGAAGAGGAAAGCAAGAGCGACGGAGGGAAGAGGGTACCAGTCAGGAATGGAGTCATGAGAGGACGTTGGAAGAGAGTTCAAGATTGTTTTGTAATAGCTGACAAGCTGATTTCCCAGGCTCAGACAACAATCGAATGAAATATTAAGCAGAGACCATGGCTGACTTGATGGATTACAGGCATCAAGAAAAAAACAACAACAAGGAAAGTGGGTTTTTGTGTAATCAAAAGCAAAACTTTCCAGAGAAAAATAAATGTTACGACATGCTGAATAACATGCAAACTCTGAAATCCCCTTAATTCATGACTTCCTTTTTTCACCCTTTGTTCCTCAGCTTCTTTCACGTGCGTCCTGCCTCCCACTCTTTCTCTTTCTCTGACTGAACCTCTGCGAGCCGGTCTTTGGCACTAACACACAAAGCCCCAGTAGCATCAGAGATGTTTACCTGCGGCTGAGACGGTGACGCGGTGAAGCTGAATTTCTTGTCCGTCCTGTAATCAAGTTTCAGGTACACCAGAAAGTCAATAAAAGTTGCCCATTAAAACAAACAAGTGATCGTGAATGTACGGAGTCCACTCACTGCAGAGTGAAACTTTCAACGCGACTGACTCGGAGCTGGTAGTTGGTGCCCTGGCTGGACAGGGTGGACACGTCGATGAAGAAGTGCTGGGTTTCCGAAGCAGCCCGGGTCGGAGGCTGGCACAGCGTCCGACCCACGTGATTGTAAGGGTATTTCCTCTGGTAGCTGGAGAGAGAGAGAGAGAGAGAGAGAGAGAGAGAGACAACAGAGTAAACAACAGCTTCACCTCAAAACCCTCGGAGTAAACTGATTCGTATTTACTTCTTAAAAGATAACCTGACTTGGGGTAGCTTTCTTTTCTTTCTTTTTTTTACATCTTCCAGATTAGACTACTACAATTTCTATTCCTCTGGTTTCAGTAAATATAATATATAAAGTACAGCCGCAATGCTGCAGACAGGCTCCCAACACGCACCAGAACAACTGACCACATCACACCATGACTGATTTTGAGCGTCTATCATCCTTAATCAGAGCGAAATGTCTTTATTTATCAGAACTTTAACCTTATGTGTCTGTTTGCCGTAGTTTCCTTTCAGCAGTGCCAAAATAAGCACCTGACACCAGGGGTGACCGAGCGCTTCCTGGTGTGGAGTTACTGGACAAACTCAGTTTCCTCTTATAAATCTCCAATCAAAATTAACTTTTAATCGGCTTTTGTCGTTGTTATTTATTGAAAAAGCACAATGCTATTAAGCATTGCATAACTAAAGTCATAATAACAACAATAATAGTCGTGTTATTATTAGTATCATTACACCGTGACTATTTATTCTATGTCTATTTAGAATTTTACTCCATGTTAGAACAAATATTCATACTATTTGTTCAAAAACTCATTATCTGCGTTGACATTATTACTTTGTGATTTGCATGACTTCCCAACAACGAGGCAGTTGACACAGAAAACCACGCACACACAAAAAGTGCATTCATATGAAAATGACATGCAGATCAGATCTCAAGTTCTGGAAAAGATATGAAAGACAAAACTAGACCGATAAGAGAGGAATCCATGAGAACATATTGGATGACTGCGGCAGGGAGAACTAGTTCATTCTTTCAAGAGAATCTTTTCAAGGTGAGACAAAAAGAACAAAAACACACCCTGGAAAGGTCCTTGGAATGGAAACTTTCACTTTTACGTTTTTAACTTTTACTCACCTTATTTAGTCAAATCACTGCTTTTATTTTTTTACCGTTTACAGACACATTTCTACACGTCCTCTACAGAGAAGGTGAAGTGGAAGAAGATGGGAATGCGGTGAATTATTTAGCAGGCGAAAAACAAACAGTCTCTTGGTGGGAAAAATCCAACGGGTCAAACTTCGAGTGACGTGAAACCCGGAGGACGTATAATTTAAAGACGGCGTGAGATAGAAACCTTCAGAAAACAGAAGTGACTTCAGTTTGGAGAGTACAAGAGGGTTGATTTACAGTAACAAGTGGAGAACCTGAGGGATGGAAGTTAAAGTCCAATGTGCGTTAGTGATATGCCAAGACACGCTGAGCCACGGGACTGCACACGGTTCTGCTGTTGCACAACCACAGCGTTCCTCCATGCATGTATGGGGAATGTGGGATACGCAGATTTCATCACAGACGGGCTGTTGGCCAACAGCTAATAAACAGCCAACGTGCTGACTTGTCATTAAATGCACCTGATTACGTCGAGTCAAAAAAGATGAGTAACTTCTGATTGTTGGGAGTACAGTCCATGATATCTGACAGTTGCAATTCATGAGCTTTCCAACAGCGACTGCGTAACTATTTACAAAGTGTCTTATGACCTGACATCTCCAGTGTTCACCAGCTGAGAGAAGGCAGACCGATGCGTTCTCAGAAGAACCCCGGATCATGTCTTTGTGTACAATCTTTATGAGTGCAGTGAGACATGACAGAATCCATAAAGGCCCAGCAAAACAAACGGAGGTGGAGAAACTCTTGATGACAGTGCGATGAGGTGGTTTGCTTTACTGACACTGTACGACTCGATATGATGACTATCAAAACAATGTCATAAAATCCACCTTGATGCGTGTGTACGACCAGTTTGCTCCACTTTCCACGGAGGAGTATGCGGATCAAATTCCAACTGAATTACAGCGTGTAAATGTGACACACCAGAAAACACCCATCACTGTGTGCCTCACAGTGTCCTCAACATCAATCATATATGAACAACATGGAGAGCAAAACGCTCGTGGTTAGTAGTAGTGAAGACTTCTCAGGGTGATGCCGACCATCTCACATAACGAGGTAGAAAGACTGAAGTTGGACCGAATGTCCAAATTTTGCATTTTGATGGAGTCTCTTTTAAAAACGTACGAGTGTTTCAGGTTAGTGGAAGTGAAAATGGGGCTACTCACAGGCCTCTGAGAATTAAAGGGACTTGGAAAGAGAGCACTGCTTGCTGCTGTCGCACCACAAACAGGATAGGGCTCTTCAGAAGCTGTGACAACACGTCCACAGTCACCCTGACCCCCTCAGTCTGGAAGAGAAAGAGATCAGCATGCTTCGATGAGACATTATGTCATTTGGTAGAGCTGTGGGATGACGAGTCGCCTCACTCACCTTATTTCTAGAGATCGTGTGATTGAAAGCGTAGATGGTTTGGTTTTCACTCGTGACCGTGTCATTGTAGGTGACATCGAACTCCGCGTCTTTCTGGACCACGTTGGTCGTGTCCCCCACGACCCCCCTGCAGACCAATAACTGGGTCACGCAGAACCAGAGCAGGGCGGCCAGTCCCGGTCGGATCCAACCAGGGAAACATCCAGGCGTGTTTTTATGTCGCGACTTCCAGCAGCTCCTCAACACCATTTTGGCTGACACCGTCTTCCTCAATCGGCAAACGACACCCAAAAGGTCTCACAGCCCGCAAGGCAAAATACTTAAAACAAACTCCACCCCATTCAGTGACAATTACATCGGTATTACTGGGGTGGGTACTTCCACAGGACGCCAGCTGCTAACTGGGAGGCGAGCGACACAGCGAGACGTTTTACTTCCGCGATAGATCTGTCATTTGTCCTGTCGGGGATCCGCAAAACATTAGCCGTGCGTCCAAAAAAACAAACGAGACGGCGGTGGACCGCGGCTCAGCCTGAACCGCTGAAGTCCGACAGGCTGTTGACCAGCCGTGCTAGTAGCATTAGCATCGCCGTCTCGTACGGAGGCGAAGCAGCTCCATGTTTTCAGCTGCAGATTCTCACTTCCAGCTCCGCGGACGGTGACAACAAATAACAACAGGTGGCTTGTTTTTTAAATTCCGTGCCACTTGAGGTGTCGACGTGGCCTGTGTTCGCGGCGCCGCTGCATTGTGAGAGAGCGCTTCCGTCCAGAGGAGAGACTGTTTACAGACCCGAGCCGCGAGCCGGAGCGCCCCCTCCACGCGTGGGCAATAAACAAACCCACGTACGACGTCATGACGTCACGTCAAAGCGCTACACCGCTGTGATTTTATGAAGGAAGCATCTTTTAAACTTATCCCAAAAATAATCTATCCAGCTAAACGTTGTACAAAAGACAGATTTGAGAAACACGTTGGTGTAAAACGTAGTTTTGTAGTGAATGCCGTGAAATAATTGTTCATTTAATTTGGCATTGCCCGGCTGTAAAACTGTTCTTGCAGAAATTGTGTGAATCCATTCAAATTAATACAGAAAATCATTTTTGGGGGTGAGAATTTGTTGTTTGGACTATTTGATGACTGTATGCTAAAAGGAAATTATACTTACCTGATATATCTTTTATTTCGGATGTCAAAATATATCATTACTCAGGGAAAAAAAGTCCTGTTTTATTGCTTTTCACAATAAGGTGACACATTATATTTTCTCAGTTAAACACTCTGACAAACTAAAAGTGATTAAAAGAACAGAAATCTGGACTTTTTGCACTTGTAGTGTTGCTGTTATTGTTCACTGAATGTAATTTCTACTGTTGTCTCTTCCACAATGTATTATTATTATTATTATTATTATTATTATTATTATTATTATTATTATTATTATTATTATTATTATTATTATTATTATTAAGGGGGAAAAAATAAGTCTGCAAACTGTAGCTTACCAGTCCCCCGGTGGCTCCCTGGAACTTTACATAACCACTTGGGTCTTGTTTTGAGTTTGTTGCAAGACAAACAATCAAAAACAATGAATATAACACTTGAATCCAATAAAGACAACTGAGGGCAACAAAGTCTCCTTTCTGATACATTTCAGAAAAGGACAGTTTCACTTAATGTGGACGGACATCAACTTTACTTAAGTCCTTTTTTTTTTTTTTTTAATTGATCAAAGCAACGCAAACTAAAGTTTTGACTTGCCTAGAATAATATCAAAGTTTCTGAGTGCATATTATGTTCATTTTGAAAGTTTGATATTTGATTGACTGGGTGCAAACATATCTTTCTTGATTGAAAAGGTTGGAGACCCCTGGGCTCGTGTATTTGTTGGCCAAAATATTTCCATTTGGAACCCAAATTATCTGTAATTTTTCAGTTATTTTTGCATTGTGTACCTGGTTTGCTCAAGTTTAAGAAGATTGAAGCACACTGAACTGTTGTCCCTCAAGAAGGTAGAGAGTTCCAGTGTCCACGTCACAGCCAACCTCACCTAAACTTCAAACATCTCCCACCAAGTATAGAAAGCCCAGCAGAGACTGAACTTCCTCAGGCACCCCAAATAAGTTCACCTTCCTCATCCCCTGGTCAGACACAAAGAGCCGCCTGACCCTCAGTTGTTCTGCGGTTTATCAACTGTACAGTGGAGAACATGAACGACCTGCAGCAAATGATAAACAGGCTTCTACAGATAGATAGAAACTTTATTGTCTGTTATTTAGTATGAAAACAGAAATTTGTCTTTGACACGGCTTATCCCGATTTGAAAAAGAAAACCACACACTTACAAACACATTCACACACAACAGATATAAACAGTGCAGCCTGTTTTGTGCTGTTTAAAACAGTTATTGCAGAGGGGATGAAGGATTTCTTGTAAAAGGCCAGTGGGGTTCTGTATCGTCTGCCTGATGGTAGCAGCATGAAGGAGTGGTGCAGGGGGTTTGAGGGGTCCTCAGTGATGACGGTGGCTTTCCTCCCCACCGAGCGCCTGTACAGTTCAGTCAGAGGTAGTTGGGGTATTCTTTTTATTTTACTGAACGGATTTATTATGCGGGAGGGTTTTGTTTTGGTTGTAGAAGTGATGAAATTGAAATAGACATCTGCATCGACCAATATAAAATAGAAGGCCAGATTAATGGACCCACTCTGGACAGCATCTGTTTCTCGTATCACGTCTTGTGGAGTAACTGCATTCAACTTTTCACCTGAAGTCTAGAACGTAGAAAAGCTACCCCAAAGCCTTCAAACTTTCACGATCTATTGAAAATTCAACAAATTACATGAAAAAAAAACAACTATGTCGTTATCGCAGACATATTGATGAACATCTTCTATCCCAAGTCGGGCTGTCAGTGAAGCGACCTGCTTTGTGCTTCCATTTCTTACATGCAGGAACTCTTTTTGTCCACGAGGTGGTGCTGGCTACATCCTGGTTTCTGATTCAGAGCAGAACTGATTTCCTTTCAATTACATCATTTTTGGTTCAGTCTTAAATGAATTATTAGTTAATTAAACCAGTGAATGTTTTAAGTATTTAGTGATGACTCTGAAAATCTTTGTTTTTGAATATTTCTTTTCGGAAAACCAACTGTGAGTTTGATTTATAGCGTCAGAATACAGTAGTTGTTGTTTTTTTTTCATTTTTAAATGCATACTACACATTACTAAATTTAAAAAGACTATTATCGTACTCTCAATTTGTGCGTGTGCATGCCTGTTAGCATACACGTGCACGCGCATCTTTTTTAACTACAGTACAATTCCCCTTCTGTGCAAATATAGAATCTGCAAATTACATTACCATGTCAATATAAGCGATTTTACTGCCTTTCAGTGGAAAATGTTCATGAAGAGATCTTGTCCAAGACCTTTTCTCCCCCTCAGAAGGTCAGGGCCGTTTCACAGCGCACTAGTGACATTTACCTGCAGCGGCTCGAAATTATTTAAACACAAAATTAAACAAACCTGGCCTTTTATTCAATAGAACTATTTCGTCTGGCGCTTTATGCAAATTACATGTAGGTGTTTCTGAGCTTTCAGGAGAAGCTGTGACCATAATTTAGAGACAGATGTTAGTTCAGGTAATTCCCGTGCTGTAACGGAGAAATATTGGCGCGGAAATCACAATTTGTCATGTAATATTAAAGCTGTCTGTGTGTGTGTGTGTGTGTGTGTGTGTGTGTGTGTGTGTGTGGTGAGCATACATAGCGCCGCGCTTCGCGAGGAATCACTGAATCATGGGAACCCGAGTGATAATGCGCACTTCTCCGTCACCATGGCAACCACAATACGTTACAGTGGATGAAGTCATTTGTTACGCCGGTCGTCGCCATGGTTACAACCTAGAGAGGGCGCTGCGGAGGAGCGTTTCACGTAAAATGACGCAGGGCGGGGGCGTGCCCGCGATGCGCGCTGCGCAAGGCTGCTTGTTGTTCCCGCAGAGAGGCGAGAAGATGGCGGCCGTGTCAAGCGGAGGTGCTGCTGGGTCCGCTGCGGCCGGGATTACGCACTCTGCCCGACCGACCCACGCAGGCATGGGCTCCCAGAACCGAACCCAGCCGTCCTCCGGGATCAGCCACACCGGCCGTACAGGCACGGCCCCCGGGTGCATCACCAATCCTGGCCACACTTCGGCCACCAGGCCCCCCCCAGCCCGAGTGGGCCACTACGAAATTGAGCGGACCATCGGCAAGGGGAATTTCGCGGTTGTTAAACTAGCCACGCACATCATTACTAAAGCGAAGGTAAGACGAGTGAAGCCCGGGCGCTGGAGGTGGACAACTACAAGTTGTCATTGTTGTATTTTCTGCTTTTTCGGCCATGTAGTCGGGATGACGCCGGGGCCTTCAAGGCTCCGGAGACACAGCGGCCAGCCCGCTTTAGTGACACCGCTGCTCGGCGTAGCGGGCTCCGCTAGGCACGGGACATCACCTTTAGCTTCGGAACAACGCACATTCAACACGCGATAAAGCCTTCCTTTACCTTTGTGTGTGTGTGTGTGTGGCAGTAGTGGTGATAGAGAAGTAGAGCCGGGCCCGGGGTGAACGTGTGGCACAGCGCAGAGGACGGGGAGAAGGGTATCGACGAAGATGAAAAAGAGGAGACAACGATCCAGTACGAGCTAGCTTAGCTCACCAGCTAATTAGCTGTTTTGGGAAGAAGAGTCGAGTTATTGTCGAGAGCGATGGGAAGGTTATGGGGCTGAGCACTTTCTGGATAACTTGGTGACAAACTTCCAGACTGGATGGGCTTTGTTTGGCCAATGCGTCGATGGCTTCCTTTTTTTCTCTCTCTTTTTTTTTTTTTTTTTTTTAATTCACCCTTAAAAAGTTCTTATTGAAACCCAGTCAAAGTTTAAGCACGACTGCCAAACAAACCACTCATAACTTATGTCGCTTGATGAACGTTTCTTACATTTTTCTCATTGTGTGATTGTCAGGCCTGCACTCCAGGTTTGCTTAGTAGTCTTTCGTGGCACATTTGTCAGTTTATTTATTTTATTTTTTTTAATGAGTCCTCCCTGACAAGAAAACTCTTGACATGGCAAAAAAAAAATGAGAGGTTTCAAAACTTCGATTGTAGGTAGCTGCATTTTGCGTGGAGTGGGCGCCAGTGTTGCTGTATGACTGGAGAGGCACGCTGACATACAGATGCTGTTATAAACTGATGCTCTTCACACTAAAACACAATCATTGTTGGTGAGAGGATCCCTGACTTGGAAGGTTGGTCAGACAGGATGTTACTAGCCCCCAGCAATCTGAGAGTAAGTCTGTGCCATTTAGACGAATATGTAATGCTCTAATATACTGTGTTGACATTTTCATTTGTGCTGGAACATCTATTGGCTTGAAAGTGGAACATTCAAACATATCTATATAGCTAAAGCTTTCCGATTTCTACTGATAATGTATATTATGGTCTGTTTTAGAGCTTTAACTCGCTATGCACATCCTTTGTGACTGATGCCTCATTAAGCACGCCAGAACAATAACTTACTTTGACTGACAGCTACTATAGTATAGCAGGATGTATATATTTAACCTAAAATCCCAAGGGCTTGGACAAATCAAGCCACATGGCCAAGAGAAGTTACATTTTGTTTAATGAGGCCAAAATAACCTTTGCTCAGTGGTATAGTAACGAGGATGTGGATGTCATGATGACGGTAGACCTCGAAATATTAGAAGTTATGGATAGCCTGTTGAGACGATTTGATGAAGAGGTATTCATTGTGTGCATGCTCGTCTCTTTCCTGGCTGCAAGTCTGTCTGGGACGCAGGCAGAGGACAGAGTGACATGGACCGACAGAATGAAAGAGGGCCCTTGTTTGTCGTCTGTCGATGGCGGGCACAGACGGACCGAGTCAGCTCATGATTTTCATCAACAAGCGCGGGGGGCTTTTGCCATCCCCAGTCGCTCATGAATATCAGAAGAATGGTAGCGTGTGCTCTTACGTGCCTGTGGATATCATGAATATGGATGTGATGATCAGTCATCAGATGAAATGTGCTCTGGAGCCTTGTTTTTACAGCCTTGGTTTCATAACGATCCGATGTGAAATGCTGACTCGTCCAAAATAGCCCAACAACTCTGTCTGTTGTTAGATGGAGCTGCATGATATCCTGCAGTGCAGTCACACAGAGGAGGACCGGGTATATCTGTATTTGGTCCTCGTCTATGCCCTCGCTTGTTGTTTTGTAAGCCCTGAAAGATTCAACAAATTATCTGTTTGGAGTTCATTTCAGCCATGGGTTCTGCCAGCCATTGTAAAACTATTCTTAGAACTGAATCCCACCCCATAATTTCAGCAGTTTACAGAAATTTAACAAAACAATTCAATATTTTTGTGGTATTGCAATTTAAAACTTATGTGATGTACCCAAAGATTTCCCAAAAAATGACCTAAAGTTTTAACCATAGCAGGTATTACATGTCATTAATCGAGGCAACTGTTTTTCCTCCTGACTGGCAGTTTTTTTTTTTCCCACAGTTGAAAAATAATCACACAAAAAAAATGTCTGACATCCTGGAGGGACTGAATGACAAAAGCACTCGCACAATACAGATTTGATCGTCAATGACAGATCGCCAATGTGCTACACTGAGATGGTGTAAAACTGAAAGTTCACGTCCAGACATGGACGTGTTCCCGAAGTGGAAGTCAGACAGAAGCTGCGACACTCGCTGACACAATATGGTTGAGAGGTAAAACATTGCACCATACTCAGCCTACTTCCAAGCTTTTTCTCCGCACATAGATGTTCCTGGAAGTGCTGGACTCTTGGTTCACTTTGATTATATCCTGAAGGCAGCAGCAGCCTCTAGATGACGTACAGGACAATGTGGTTATTCTTATGTACTAAAGATCAGTTCTCTCCTCCGATTCAATCCAATTTAGCCTGTAGTGGCCTTTACTATGTTTTATCATGTATATATAAAAAAGAAAATCCAAACCAAAATTAATGTTCTGATTTCCCACTAAATTCCATTGTGAAATCTGTACAAATTAATTGTGTAATAAAGAAAGGACACAAAAATAAGAAAGAAGTTGCTGGCCATCCTTACTACTACAAGTCTTAATGCATTTTTTTACCTTTTTTCTTTTGCATCAGAATGCCACACTTCTCCTCACTTGAAGAGAAGAAGATGAGTTTCTATTTATGATCTTTTTTTACAAGGCAAACGTGAGTCAAAGCCCTAAAACATCCAGTTGCTATTATGTAGTTGTTCTGTGGGACGACTTGTGGCCTTTCTGGGTCTTGAAGCACAGCCCATCATGGGGTAAATGCGCCTGCTTCAGCAATCCTGCTTTGGTTACCGTGATGTACTGTAGCTTCTGATCTGCACAATGTGATTTGCCGAAGTGTTTACTTATTTGGTCTCCGAATACTTAGATAAAAGTGTTTTGTGTGGAAGGATTTATGGAAAAAAACTAAACATTGAGTTGACGTTGCCGAAATGCACAAAACATCTGTAAAAGATTACCTAGTTAAGTGTGACATTTTGTAAATCCTGCATATCAAGTAATGATGGAGAATATGGAAGTGGAGACCATGCCCTGGACTGATCCAGCCGCTTCAACAGGTGGCAGATTTGCACATCATATGTGTTTCTTTCAAAGCTCATCATCTGTTTAGATTTTTTTGTATGCACTGGTAATGAATGAAATGTATTTGTATTTTACAGCTCTGCAAAGTTTTTTTTTTTTTTTTTTAATCACTCCATATTATCCGTTGTTGTATAATAGAACAGGTTTGAAATTGACAACTATGAAACTGATCAAGGAGACAGATTAACTTCCAGAAATGCTCTATGAATGTGCAACTGGCATTTTACTTCACTCGATCATCAATCGCACTTGGCACATGTGCAAATTTTGCTGTTTTATCTGCTTTTTAAGTGTTGTCTTATTATGGATGGTCAATTTGATTCCATCTGCAGAAATGTACTTGTTGTTACTGTGTAGTTTCTCCTATTTATAAGGAATCAGCTGGACTGCAGCTGTACGTTTGTGTACATGGATTGTTGTGTGCAGTGTCCTTAAGAGGCCGTGGCCAGTGTCCTTGTGTGACCTCACTCAATATCAAAACAAGACGGACATTTCCGGAGCTATGTTTTTTCAGAAAGCCATTCTGGTCATGAAAGGGCTCTTTCACTTAAAAAAAAAAAAAAAAAATTGTCATCATCATCATGCAAAGCATCGCTTGTTGTCTCGGGGCAAACGTGTGTTGCCAAGGCTGTTGAGCTCGCTCCTCGCTCACTTATTTCCATGGTTTCCGGAGTGGTGATGGTGTTTACCAGCGTCCAGCCACCACTTAAGTGTCAAGCTCATTGTTGCTTGTGAATTGTTTCTTGACAGGTGGGTTTAGTTTTCCCGCCTCAGAGTCTCAGACGTCCGTGAGCCTTGGCCTGTGTTTGTCGATGAAATGATCGCTGAGCACGATTTCCAGTGAACCGGTGCTGTGATGGCGATGGCATGTCCTGGCTCGTCTTTCAGTGGGGTAGCAGTCCTTTAACCTTGACTTTTAAATTATTTTTTTTGTCCTCCTCTTCCTGAGTTCCCCGCTTTTCTCCCTTGTGTTTTTGGTAAGAAAGGGACAAGCGGGAGGAAAGGGGCAGGCAGGATGGCCAGCCTTAGGTAACAGGCCTAATTTACTGTGTAACAATTCCACTCACTCCCGCAGACATTCGCACAAACACACAGCTCTCCAGCATGCAGCATCCCCTTTCTGTTGCTCACACGCACACACACAGTTGCAAAATGTGATTTCATTTGGGTGAGTAATATGACAAAGCCTCGGTTTCTGCTTGACTTATCTTCCTGCCCTCTAGTCGTCTTCTGCTGCGTCTCAGTCCTTTGAGTCTGGCTTTAAAAGCGGAACAACACAGACCAGACTTTGTGTTTCCCTCCGTTACGTGACATGATGGAGTGCTTTGTAGGCTCCCTCAATATGATGGCATTGTGTTCCACATGCATCATATCGGCACCCCGTGTCTCAGCCTCCAGCTGATAGGATGAGATGAGAGATCTTTTAATAGTCTCACCGATGGGAAATTTGCAGTTTTACCTCAGCAAAAGGCAAAGGAGAGATGGTTGAAGATAAGGAACGATAGAAATGGAAGAGTAATGATGAGAAAGTCGCAAATTTCAAGTGTAATGGTCTAAGTGAGCAAACGTGTGGCAGTGTGCATGTCTTAAGCTCCACTGTTGTTTATTCCTGCTCTTTTGATGAAGCAGTCTGTTGCCGAAGCAGCTCTTCGGCTCTGTCGCGGTGCCCTGCAGGCAGTGAGAGTCGTCGTCCTGCATAAATGCCAGCTCCTTCTCTCACCCGCCAACTCTGCTGCCCGCATGGACCAACAAAGGATGCAGGCAGTTGTGTGCACGTGTGTATCCTATAACAATCTGTCTATGTACATTACACCACAGTCTGTAACCGCTAACATTCACAGCTCAGTGCTGTCATCATGCACTCTGTTGCTCGTCGATGCTAATGGTCCAAGCTGATAAAACGGAACTCACTTGAAATCATGCCGGTTTCCATGGTTTCCATAACAAGGACGATAGTGTCGAGTCCCAACTGCAGAAGGAGCTGAGTCGCCATTAGATGAGCTCATCGTCGGTCATAAAGATTGTATGGAGTGGTCAGTATGAACGTGAATATTTATCAGTGGTTTTGATTAATTTGTAGAATGGAAACGTTGCTCTGTATGGACTTGATAGCATCCACATCCTGTGAATCTCCCATCCAACCACTTCCCACCGGTTCTCCTAAGGAACAATATCGGGACGCCGATGAAGCAACTTGAGTCTCGAGATCTCATCGCCATGATTAAGAAACCAGTTTTTGAGATAAATTGAGCTTTGTGACACAGCATGGTGTCCTGGGTAGATATTAGAGGAATGGATACGCTGTTGGACTGTGGCATCTTTATAATCTTGAAAAGGATTGTAGTCCCATTGTTCTGTTTCTTTGCATATTTGCGAGTTTTTCTTGGTAACTAACTGTTTTTGAAAAGCTCTATACAATTCCATTTTGATTAATTCCGAATTTCTTCCCATCTAGTCATTTTAAATTTGTCACTGAATGCATGATTATGATTGTGTAATGTGACTGTGCTGAAAATTGATGCGCCGCATGTGTATTATTTGTAGAATTAGCAAAAAGGATGACAACACATGATACTTCTCCTTTACACTTCTTCGAATGCACTTCTTACTTCAAGTCAGTGAATGTGATTGATGGTTTCAACATCAAATAGAAAAGTAGTAATTGCAAATGAGGCACCAAACTTGGTAAAACTATTGCTCGTGACAATTTCAAACATAGCCAAATGCACCTAGTAATTTAAATTAGAGGTACATTTTTTGCAAGTAACTCAAATGTCTTGATGATATCTGTACAATTTGGAAGCGTTTATAAGCTGTTAGTTGTGAAATAAGTCTAATCTACAGTAGTTGGCAGTAGCAACCTGAATGGTAAATATGAGACAGGAGGTATTTATAATGGGAGTCAAGAGTTTAGTCAACGTAGAGTTTCCTCTTCTTCATCTTTTATTGTCAACTGGACGTAGCTTCAGCAACAACACATCGTCAGTAGGGTAAAACTAACCTGATCCCAGCTCACCTTCCCCATTAGTGGGTGAACAATCCGACGCTTGGCTCTTTCTGTCATTGTGAAGCAGAATTCACCAACATCGACGGATTAAAAAGAAAACTGAACGTAGCTTCAGTTTGTTTTTGTTCTGAGTGCAGATAATGTTGTGGCCAGGGAATTTAGGTTAAAGAATGTCTGCATATCCTTATTTGTGAAATTAATTTGTCCTGGGAGTTTTTGTATTATTAACACTTTCATGGGGATGTGGAGCCCTCAGGGTAATGGTGTGTAAGTTAGGAGTGTAAGAAATTTTTATTTCCTGCTTCCGGCCCACAATGGGCATTGAGTTTTATTTTTTAATTCACCGCTGTCACAAATTGAATGCATTACTCTGCTTTATTAGGTTGTGGTTATCATAACAGCTCAAAGGCATCTGGCTCTTGTGATGTTTGTGTTCACCCAAAGTAGTCATCAAACACCTGATGAGGCCTGCCTGTGCCTCCAGATTTACCCAACACCAGTGGATGCGCCGCTATGTAAGAAGAACAAGAAAGAAAAAACCCCTGCAAAACTAGCAGATGAAAGTGTGATGTCCAATTTTTCCACACTTCATCCCAGTCCTGTACTTTCAGCTCAGCACACTGGGCTGACTCATTTCCACACGTTAACTCATACAAGTGCACAACACACAAGTGGAGCGCCACTGAAAGGCTTTGTGCTGACTCACTGTGCCTCTGCCATCGCTGTGCGCCCCACAAAGTACACTCAGAAAGTGCTGCAGTTTGTCCTGACCCCGTGCGACCTTATCATGCATGCAACAGTGTGATGATTTTGTGGCTTTATACAATTTTATCCGCATTCCAAGTTAAAAGCTGAGAAAACTATGTGCAGCCATTGGGCATGTGTGTGTACTTGTTGCTGATGTGGGTTAAGCCTCGGCATTACACCCTCTAGGTGTTGTAATCTGTGTCTCCTGTCCATGAAGGTTAACCTCATACATTATATCATCACTGTGTGTGTGTGCGTGTGTGTGTGCGTGCGTGTGTGCGTGTGTGCGTGCGTGCGTGTGTGTGTGTGTGTGTGTGTGTGTGTGTGTGTGTGTGTGTGACCAAGCAATATACACTTTTCCCAGCTTCCAACTGTAGATGTTACACAACATATCCAGGGGTTGTATTAACCAAATATTTTCCCTTCACTGACGGCTTTCCTTTTATACTGAACCTTTTGAAATTTGTTTGACATTGTGATGTACAGAAATGTGCTTTGCTACGTGTGCAGAGGTAACACTTGTTGCTTACCTTCAAACTCATTTTAAGCCAGTGAAGACAATCAGTTGTCAGATTTGCTTCAAGGTGTTTCTGAGAGTTCCTAAAGAATGGTGAAACACTCAACATCGTAATCTGCTTAAGATGCTTTATAAATCCTCCATCTACCATACTTGTTTTGACACAAGTTAGAATTGTATGGAGCGGAGTGGTTGAGTAGTCGACAATAAAAAATGGAAGCAGACAAATTGGTCAACTGTTCTCCGAGTTGTCATCTCGTAACAAAGGGAAGCGTCTTTCATTCATCCACTCTCTACTCTTTATTGTTGTTGGCTTAAACATTCAAACTTTGGGGCCATTTTATACTGAATGTAGGATTGAAAACATTAATAATGTGTAAACATCTGCATTTTGTCACATGGATGAAAAAGACAGATTCCCTGCAGTTGATTAACTTGTATTCTCTCTAGAAAAGCTTGGGATAGGTTACCTTTTATATAATTTTTGTGAGATTGTAGACTTGAACATGGTGTCATTGTACATTTTGAAGAAGCGTTTTAGATTTTGAAGTGGAGTGGTCGCCCTGTGTCTGCCTTAAGAGTCACAAGACTCACTCAAATGGTAAGGTGAAATGAAGCGTGTTCTCTTGTATTAATAAGGGTGTCAGAATCTTTTCTGTAACACATACCCCATGAGAAGAAGTCTGAGACCATGTCTAGATGCTAATATGAATAAATAAGAATAAACTTTACATAACGTGACCTCATGTAGCCGCACCGTGTTAAACACATTAAGCACTTTTCTTTAATTACTATTATGCTGCTGCTCGTGTTTCTGTGTCTGATTTACAAAAATAAAGGTACTCAGGTTATATGGCTTGAAATAACTTTAATGAATATGGGTCCTGTTATCACGGTCGATCTCTGTGAGACCTTTTTTGTTTGCACTTTGTATCTGCTACACATTTGATGAAGCTGTAGGAGGTGCAGGAGTCCGTCCCAGGAGACACATTAAGCAAAAGGCAACATACAACCCAAACTGTCACAGGGCTAACGCAGAAACACAGTCACCCCAACACACTCATTCATGCCTTTGGCCAACATTGAGTTGGCTGTTAACCGAATGTGCATATCTTTGGATTTTGGGAGGAAACCAGAGGGAAACCCACAGACATATAAACTCCTCACAGATGGGCCTTGGCTGGGAATTAAACCAGGAACAACACCACCTGCTATATAATTCCTTGCAAAATCTTAACGAAATTCAAATCTGCACAGTCAACATGAATATTTTATCGGACTATTATGTCATCCATTCAATTGATTTCAGGTGATCTGTGCTGTAATGATACCTTTTTTTCATTGCTCATCACCTTTTGTTATTTATGGAGATTGCTGCTTTCTATCATGCTGCCTTCAAGAATGTTTGGTTCAGAAGTGTGGTTTTGCTTGACACAAAGAAGAGCTTTAGTTTTTCTTTTGCATGCATGTCAGTAATGAAGATTTCTTATTGTGTACGAATTGCTTATGGGTGCTGTGGTATCTCAGAGCTACTTCTCAAAACACGTTGTCTGACCACATTGGGAATCTGTGTTTTATAGCCACTGATCGGTTGTGCTGCGAGGCAGCATGAAAACAATGTGATGCACAGCTGATTAACAAGTGGAAATGTACAGGGCAGGGTGGTTGAGAATGTTGCTTTGAAATGTCGCTTATAATGTCAGTAAGAACGAGGGGGGGAGGAGTTTGGAAGCTATTTGATCACAAGGCCATAAGTGTAGCTGAGTGAAAATCTTAGCAGATAGAATTCAGTAAAATGACCCAAGGTTTATAGTTTGTTGTACTCTGATAAATGTGAAAAAGTCGCATCATGTTTTGCAAACCATTTCTCACTAATGACGGGTCTGGCATAGGGGTGACGTATGATGAGACTGTGTAATGTTTTCCCCCAAATATGACAGTGCTAGAAATGCTGGTATCTTGTTGTTTCAATGACCACAATGAACTTTCCAGGTCATTGAATGTCAACAAACATTGACTTTGAGGGCAGGCGTGATGTTCCATAAACATCTTATTACACAATGCATCCTGGACCATCAGTTTGTTGTGGTGTGTCTATCTCAGATTGCTGCTCATGTGGTGCCCATGAATACAAATGCTGCTGTGTCATCACCTCGAGAATAATGTTGCATTCATGCAAAACCGGGAAGTGGGAAAGTTCTGGGGGGGGGGTTCCCCCTTCATGAAAGTGGAAATTTCTTTGAGTTCCAACTTTCAAGATGCAAAATACTGCACTGTTTGTGCATCTACATGGCCGTCCTTCCATCTCCATGCAGGGTACAATGTGGACAGGCTAACAGTCCATCAAAGGGCAAACAGAGGGACCGTCCTAGATTTGAACCCATGACCTTCTTGCAATGAGGCAACAGTTCTAAACATTTGCAACCCGCTATAAATGGCCAGCAGGACCTATTCTCCATATGCTCTATCTTACGATATCCCGGCCAAAATCAAAATCGCCAGACTTCATTCGACCAGCATCTTGTAAAGAGCAAGAGCGTCAGGGACCATTTGGCTGCTAATTTTATTCTCTTTTCAGGGATCACCACAGGAAGTCATTGTAACTTGTGTCGAGCTAGATGGCTTCCTGATGCCGCTGAGATTTGAACTTGACGTCACCACCTGGGTGGGACAACCCTTTGAAAATAAATAATTTTGACTTGAAAAGCATACCTTTGTCCATATGTTGATTTACATGCATAATGACAGTGTTTGGCATTCACTTGTTGATTTGCTGCATCTACTTGTTGGTATTTTTTTCCCCCCTTGTTTTCATGCCAATGCTCCGACCTTGAAAATATGAATTTAATAACTGATCATGTATAATCATGTATAATCCTCACAGGCTCCCTGTAATCCCCTAAAAAAAAAAGCTATGGTGTACTTTGTCTATTTTTTTCCAGTTTGTCCTAAAGACTTTTTTTTTCATCAGACACAGTATTATTGCTATTGGATAATGTGAATTGATTGAAGATGGGCAGAGACGTGACTTTACTGAAAACGTGAATAGTTGCATATCAAACCTTAAGAATCTAATTGAGTTGGATTATCTTCAGCAGTATTAATATATCTGAAGCTTATAGTTATTACGTTAGTTATTAGATGCGTAGCAAATGTGGCTGGTACAAAACACTTGATGTGGCATTAAAAGGTTGTACCTCACCTTTCTAGTTTTACCTCCCATTTCTTAATGTTTGCTTTTAGACTGACGTATGCATACACATTTGGCTGTGAGAAATTATGAATTAAACAAAGAACCCAAAGACAAAACATCAGAGCAGGAACATTAGCTTCTCAAAACAATGTAACTTGTAAGATTTATTGAGCTGGTTTTAGTTAAACTTGTGGCTCAGCCCTCTGCAGCAGGTCTAATGTTTATGAGGGCCACTCATGATAAGTATTTCTACTAAACCTCTGATTTTGGGGCAGTTTTTGTTGCCTTTAGCCTGGTCATGATGTGTGTGTCGTTTGTAGTACAGTAAATGGTCCAAACGCCTCTGCCGGGCACCAGCTGCTCTGACATGGTGCAGTGTTGAGGTCACCGTCTTGTGATCGGAGCGGCTATGTGACACTTCATCTCATTGCAGCCGGCCTTTCGGGAGTGTGTGTCTGTGTGCGCGAGTGTGAACCCAGATCTTTCGATGGAAAATTCCAGAGTCATGGAAGATAGTTAAAAGTAGATTCAACACCCTGAGATCACTGAAGTGCACACAGTCCAGTCACTACATGATAATTGTACCTCTTTTGATCTTAAGCTGGACACCCAGGTCCAACTACTTTAAATCTCCCCTCTGTTTACGTCAAGTTTTAAAAATTTTCTCAGGCAAATTATCCAGTCTGTGCAATCTGAGAAAGACAGCAGTTGAATAATCATTCACATAAAACTCTTACATATTTGCAAGTCCACAGTGTTCTCCTGACTGTCCCAGCTGGTCCTCTGTGTCTATGTTGTCATTTAGCCATTGAAGAGCCTTCCACCGAAAGGTCTTAGAAGGCAGGCTTCTGTTTATTGTATTCCTAGCTCTTCTTTTCGGCAAGGTCATGCTGCTCTCCAAGTGAGCACATTGTGCGTGTGAAGATGTCGACATCCGTCTGAGTGTGGGAGTGTTGGTGTGATCCAGATGTCCTGTTGGTACCCTCCAGAAGATGCATAGGGGTGCGATTACGTCAACAAAACCGGACGAGTGCCAGCTCCGAAAATAGATTACAACAGCTTAAAATACCTCGTAGACACACATTCCACACAGATGCCCATATGCACTGTGAAACATAAATGATGTGGAAGGAGATGAGTTTATTATACCTGCATTTTTATGTTTTTTGACATTTCAGCATCATTAAAATCACTGCTTTGTGCTCTCACCTCACAGATAGATGCATGTTCTTCTAGTTTGTGCACAGGTTTTTCCACGTACCCCAGGTAACTGGTCATGCTTAAGCAGGCGGTAGATGGGAATGCGAGTGTCTGCCTTCACCAACAGTATTCTGTCCTGTGCTCCTCACCAAAAAAGCTTTTACTGAAAAATTCCACCACATACATATTTTGTCCAGTCCCAACAGTGAGTGGCTCGTCTGCAGTAATTTGCTCCAAGCCCTCCAGAGAGAGGGGTCTGCTTGTTAAAGAGTGCGGACAAAGTTATTGTGTTTTCCTGACAGCGTGATTTTGGCAGACACTGTGACTCTTGTTGCTCCCACCTGTAACCTTTGTTGCTGAAACAACTCAACGCCTAAGCTTTGTACACCGTTGGAGTCAGTTGAATGTTTTTTTCCAGTGAGCCATCAGTCGATTCTTAGCCAGAAGTGGAGCTCCGTGCGCATCTTGGCAAGACATTCCGTCTCATTGACTTCCCTCAATACTTCAGTGGCTGGGTGACAGTGTTGTGATCTCTGCCTGGAGCCGAAAACTCTGAAATTATATAATTCCCAATGAGCAGTTGCAAATCATCAGTCGATACATTTGCTGCCATGCTCAGTAATGCATTTTATTTTTGATATGCTCTCGGTATAAAAGAGAATACAGAGATTAGTTAAGTTGAGGTTTACTTCCATAGCATAGTACTCAATTTATATTTACAATTAAAGGTGTTTACCGTTTGACTTCATTGATATCAGTACAGGTTAATGAACCGCTGGTCATTTATGTGTTGTTGATATTTATTTTCAATGTCTCGGTAACGAAACGTTATGTGAGTTTCAGAGCATTTTACCAATGCCTTGATAATAATACCTGTTACCAAGATATTTTTGTTTGAGAAACAGAATTGTGTCTTAAATTGTTCTTGCAGTTTTCCTCTCAGATTAAGAACTCATCACAGGCACAGTTTCAACAAACCTTGTGCAGAAAATCATCGAGGTAACCGTACCTGCATGTAATGGAGACGTAAAGTCTCCCAGTGTACATGTTTTCCACAATTTGTACAATACTCTTGAAGGGAAACCACACAGTGAGCTGGATTATTGCCACTGTGCTCTCTCAGGAGCCCTATGCTCGCTCTTCCTCACTTCCCCTTCCCATTTGGAACAGGAAGTCGGGGCTTCAGGCGACCTCACCTTCTCTGTGTCTATTCCAAGGAAAGGGAGAGCTCAGGATGCTTCTCCGAAAATTCTGGCGTGTGTGTCAATGCCGCATGCTTTTCATTTTCTCAGCCCTCGCTTATCTATTTTTGGCAGAAGCTGCATTTTGGGGCATCCCCATTAGCTTTGCTTGATTAAGTCATTAAAGTCATCTACCCATTGCTAAGTGGCAGAGCAAAGCCCCTGTCACACGCCATTACGGTCCACACTGCTGGAGCTATTGTCAGGGGCTCAGCAGTTACATAAGCGCTGTGCTTACAGTCGAAGGTCACAGTGTAGGTCAGGTTACCCAAACAAGCTAGAAATTCAGAGAAAACATTGTTTGACGACACACGGGTTGAACAATCATCACCCAAAGAAGCGCCACCATCTCTGAGAGCCAGGCGCTTGTTTTTATTTTTATTTATTTTTGATATTTTTTTTTTTTTTCTTCTCGTAATAATGGATTAACTCTCCCAGGTCATGGTAAATTGAGTCTGTCTGACTCACAGCCTCCCCTTAGCGCCTGAGCTGGTTATTTTCTCGGCATGTTACTCTTCTGTGATAATTGTCTCATCACAGCAGTGTTGCGAGGGCACTGGGACCGTGCCCCAGATCTGTTGCCTGTAATTTAAGTGTCAGCTGAATATTGTTAATCTGAATGTTTGTGTGTATTTTTAGAAGCCAGAGCTGGTAAGCATATTGTCTGCTTTATTTTGTGCCTTCGCTGCCCTCTGTCTCCACTCGTTTCTGTCTTCTACACGTTCTCTCCTTCGTAATCTCATTATCTCCTTTTACCGTCCTCATTCTTGTCTGTCTGTCCTCAGGTGGCCATAAAAATAGTGGATAAGACCCAACTGGATGATGAGAACCTGAAGAAGATCTTCAGAGAGGTGCAAATCATGAAGCTTCTCAAGCACCCCCACATCATCCGCCTTTATCAGGTATATGCTCACCCACCGAGCGGAGGGCTCTCTCTCCCCTCACATCTTTCACCCGAGAAGCACAAACAGGAAGCAAATGTGTCAAAAAACAGGCCCGATCATTGTCAAACAGAAGTACTGCACTTTGTAGAGGGGAAACTGATCACTTCCTTGGTGTCATCTTGGTGCATGCGACTCGCAACGTGTTGGCTGACAAGGAGATGCTGAGATTGATTTAAATTTTGATTTAAGAAGCTATTCATTCAGGGAGGCACGCCTCCAAATGCACACGAATCTCCAATCATAGAGTAGCTTATAGATCTTCATGATGTGATGCAAGGGTCAGGCTGCACAATTTGACAACATTTAGCAAGTTTTTGGAAGAATTCTGATTTTATATTTGTCTGACTATTTGACAGCCACAGTGAAACGGACACATGAGAACTGGAGCAGTGAGGGCAGCATACTTACTTTAATATTTACAAGAGATTGTTCAAACTGTTTTATACCTCAGAAAAACAAAATCTTAGTCTTCCACTTGATGACAATAATACTGATAATATTGCTAATCCAGAGTCCTTGAAATTATCCGAGCTCAAAACCTGAGCGTCTGACTGGAGTGCACTTAAGGCTGTTTTATGCTTGACGCGTCCACGAGCTCCGCACGGCTCCATGTGACCGAATTACGCAATTTCAGCGGCCACGCCCCTCCTTGCGGCCCTGTTCATGTGGCACGTCACCGCTCCGTGCGCCTCCAAAGTTCTCGGACTAGGCAGACGGAGACGTACGGTCAAAAAGGCGGAGGTGAAGAGGAGGAGGACAGTAGACTTGGTTTTAAAGACACTAGAAAGCATAAAGCCGTCCACATCGACACTGAAAACACAAGATTTCACTCATAGATGCCAATTTGCTTCAGTGTCAGACTTCAACAGAGGGGAAATTAAAGTCGGAGCGATATTTGCCTGTAACAGATCAAACTGAGGGATTTACTGTCCAGAATTTTTGTATGACTGTGCTTTCCACATGCAGCCAGTCTAGTGGTAGTGACCCTCATCTGTTAAGTTATTAGGTCCTGGTTTGATCCCACTGGGAGTATTTTTTATTATTTTTTCTTCTCCCAAGAATTCATTCAAATATGTTATTTTATTTGATCGGCTATTTCCCAGTCGACGATCAACCTTTTCAGCACCTGAGCACACGGGATCGGCACCTCGGATTTAATTTATCTGTGTTGTTGCTGACATGCTGGAAACGATCCCAGACCAAAACAAAAGAAGCAGTGGCTTCATGAGGCTGTTCAGGCAAATGTATTGGAGCTGATGTCTCATTTGTAAAGCAAACACAGAATATGGGTTATTTTTTACTTTCTTTTATTTACATTTTAGTTTCTTTGTCACCGTTTTTGACAAATAAAAACACGTCACTTGTTCAGTAATATTACCTGCATTTAAAAAAACAGCGTTGAATCGCAAATTCAATGAAGTCCTGTATTTTATTCAGCCCTCTCCAGCAGAGCTTTTCTAAGCACATTGTCTGTCCTGTAGAGTTCAAGTCTCTGGAGTCAGAAAGAATCATTCCAAGTCATTTTGAGCTGAAATTGCAGCGCGAGTGACGGCCAGCGTCCAACAAGTTGTTGTATCCTGCTCCACTCCGCTCTCCACTCACAGGATCACCTGCTGCTATCTAGAAAAGTCTACTTTTACCATAATTCAGTACTGCTGGGGACCTGTGTTTGCGATGCACTGCCCCCTGCAGTTTGGGAGCAGGAGCCGCTTGTAGTATAAATGGCAGGCACGTTCTCTCATGCTGTTTCCGCACGTCACGGCCGTGGGTCAAGCGTAAAACAGCCTTTAGTGTTGGCGAATCATTCTTGTAGCCTGTTACCTGTAAAGAATGAATATTTGATCCTAAATCCAAACAATAATTTCTTGGGCATATTATTGTTAACCACACAAATAAACTGCACATCATCTAATGTACAGTGGCTGCACTGTCACTGTATTCATTACACATCACACGGCTCTTCCACTCCAATGTTTTCCAAAACACCGCGTCTTCTTACGTCACATCCAATGTAAACAGTTGACCACAATTGTTTACCAGTTGGTGTCTTTGTAACTCCCATTTGTTATAGAAAATGACCATAAAGAATGCTTCTTTGTGGAGGTTGTAGCATCAGGCTTGTGCCGAGTGTGTCGTGTGAAGCAGCCAGCAGTGGTTTAAACATCCTCTCCTCACTTGATGTTGTGCAACTTGATGCTGAAGTTCTCACGCATACATAGACTCAACACTGCGCTCAACTACATGGCAGTTGTTGTTTTTTTTTTTTTGGTCTATTTAAATCTTCCTTGTTTGTATGCCAAACAATGCTTACTCATGCTGTTGTGTAACGGGTGAACCGCCCATCACTTGATGTTGGCCTGTCAGAGGGTCTGCAGGTCCTGTTTTTCTTTTTATCATTTGTTTATGTCTTCAGGTGATGGAGACGGAGAGGATGATCTATCTGGTAACAGAGTATGCTAGCGGTGGAGAGATATTCGGTAAGGAACTCTTCTGCACTGGATGCAGGTTATGTTTGTCATTTCTTGTCCTTCTGCTTTTTACTCTTTTCTGTTTCCACATAAGAAAAAAAAAAAGTAAACTTAGTTTAAAATCTGCCCTGAATTTCTCTATAATTGAACTTTTCCACATTTTGTCACATTTCAGCCACAAATATAAATGGATTTTATGTGATAGATGTGCCATTATTGTGAAATAGAAGAAAACTGATACATGGTTTTCACTTTTTTTTTTTTTTTTAACAAATGAAAAGAAAAGTGTAGTGTGCAAAATTTTCAGCCCCCCTGAGCCACCTTTAGCTGTAACCGCAGCTGCAAGTCGGTTGGGGTCTGTCACTACCAGCTTTGCACATCTAAATCAAACTTTTCACCCATTCTTCTTTGCAAAATAGCTGAAGCTCAGTCAGATTGGATGTGAAGCAATTTTCAAGTCATGCCAGAGATTTTCAGTTGGATGAAGGTCTAAGGTCTGAACTTTGACTTGTCCATGCTGAGACATTAACATGTTTTGATCTGAACTCTGGCTGTATGTTTCGGGTTGCTGTCCTGCTGGAAGGTTAAAATCCGACCAGCATGGCGGCTTGGACAAAAACTTTGTCTTTTATTACTAAAACAGTTCAGCGAAATGTATTTCTGAATACATTGGAAGTGAGAAAAGAGCTTTGCAGTTGAAAAGTTAAAACGCCACTTCACAGAAGTGTGCCTGCTGTGAGGGGGTGTGGCCTGCGAGTTCAACAGCTTCTTCACGGAGTATGAATTCCCCCTCTTTTCCTCAGCTGGCTGACGTCACAACTAAACTTTTCTTCTTCTTCTTATGGGTTCTTATGGAAGTATGCAGGGACTTTACCTGGTCCTTTGCTTCTCTGATCAATGCTCTCCTTGCCCCAGCCTGTCAGTTGAGGTGGACGGCCATGTCTGGATAGGTTTGCAGTTGTGCCATACTCTATCCATTTTTGGATGATGGATGGCGTAATGCTCCGTGAGATGTTCAAAGCTTAGGGTATTTTTTATTTTTTTTTAGAACTTAACCCTGCTTAAAACCTCTCCTGAACTTTCTCCCTGACCTTTCGGGTGAGTTCCCTGGTCGTCACGATGCCATTTGTTCACAGATGTTCTCTAATGAACGTCTGAGGCTTCACAGAACAGCTGGGTTTATACTGAGATTAGATTGCACACAGGTTGATTCTATTGACTAATTCAGCCTTTGTTTCATTGTATTTCATATTTAATGAGATCAGAGTGAAGGAGGAGGAACACTCTTCGTTTTTTTTTATTTGTAAAAAAAAAAAAAAAATCAAACCCATGTTTCATTTTTCTTCCCTTCACAATTATGTGACATGTTGTGTTGATCTATCACATAAAGTCCCAATGAAATACATTCACATTTGTGGTTGTAATGTGGAAAAGTTCAGGGGGTATGACTACTTTCATAACTCTCTTTACCATCTGAATCTCAACAATAAAAAACTTTTAAATCTTGAATAAACAGCAGATTGAATGATTGCTTAACTCCCCCGAAACTCTTTGTGTGTGTGTGTAGACCACCTGGTGGCACACGGGCGTATGGCAGAAAAGGACGCCAGGAAGAAGTTCAAGCAGATTGTGGCAGCGGTACATTTCTGTCACTGCCGCAACATCGTCCACAGAGACCTGAAAGCAGAGAATCTGCTACTGGACCACAACCTTAACATCAAAATTGCAGGTGTGTGTGTGTGTGTGTGTTTGTTTGCACTTGAGTGCATGGGTGGGAAACTTGACTCGATGGTTTTGGGATGTCTCGGTGAGTGGGTGTTGGCAAGTATCGGCATGTGCTTTTGGAGCATTTTCCGACTTTGAAGGAAATGATGGTATTGAATCGACGTGTCCTGCCCCATCCCTCCTCCTGGCAGATTTTGGCTTCAGCAACCTGTTTTCCCGAGGCCAGCTGTTGAAGACGTGGTGCGGCAGCCCTCCTTATGCAGCGCCGGAGCTTTTCGAAGGAAAGGAGTATGACGGACCTAAAGTAGATATATGGGTGAGTAGACTTGTATGTATGCAATGGGCACTGCTGACTGGCTGTAACAATTCAGAAACGGTCATTTAAAAAAAAAAAAAAAAAAGCATGTGGCTCATCAGTTTTGTAGGCATGTCTGGTTAATTACTAGTTGAACAGTCATATTTACCAGTCATACACTCATAATCTGTTTGTCTTACCTCTGTGTAGAGCTTAGGTGTGGTGTTATATGTGCTCGTATGTGGTGCCCTGCCCTTTGATGGCAGCACTCTACAAAATTTGCGGGCACGTGTCCTCAGTGGAAAGTTCCGCATCCCTTTCTTCATGTCCACAGGTAGGAGTGGCTCTCCCATGTGTTGCTTACACTGCTGTTGTTGTATTGTACTTCTGTGTTGATGTCGGCTGATGTTGACATGCTTTTTGCAGACTGTGAGTACCTGATCAGACACATGTTAGTGCTGGAGCCCAGCAGACGGCTGACCATGGAGCAGATCTGTAAGAACAAGTGGATGAGGCAAGGAGACCCAGACCCAGAGTTTGACAGGGTGAGCCCACTATTGACAGAGGGTCGCTGTATTCTTCCCGTTTCACATCGTAGCCTTACGAAGCCAATTTTCAGAACAGTGGTTGTCAACATGGAGACTGGAACCGGGATCACAAGAGGGCTCAAAAGTCCAACTCAGATTTACACTTGTCAAAAAAAAAAAAAGAAAAAAAATATATTCAGTGTCATGTTTTGACACATCAGAGATAGGAGAGTGGGTTAAAGGTGAAATGGTTTTACTAGAGACAAAAGGTTAGGATTCGCTGCTTTCGAACACTGTGTTTATCTGTGTTACTCAACTGTGTGCGTTTCTTAGAATTTCCCCCTGGGATCAATACAGTAGTTCTAGTCTACGCTACACTAACTTTTTCATCTTTTTTCAGAAGCTTTATCAGTGATTTTGTTGTTTAATTATTCTGTTATGTTAGATGTTTTTTTTTTTTTTTTTAAATACTATAGGTCAGATTATGCTTGGTGTATTTAGCGTCTAGATTCATTCAATATAAACTAGTACAGCAATAGCCTGTAAAATATGCCAGTTCACTTGTTGGGTCAGTTGGGTTTATATATATATATATATATATATATATATATATATATCTATATATATATATATATATATATATAATCCCGTGAACACCTTGCACCAGCCTTATTTTCAAAGGTTTAAATTGTGAGGAAAATTTGAATTCAGAATAACGAGGTGATGATGATATATTCAGATTCAGATTCAGACGCCTTTATTTATGCCACGAAGGGCAAATCATTTGGAGTTACCAGTTGTACATTCACATGCATGCATTTGGTCATCACTCATTCAATCTGTCAGGCATTAGCAAGTGACATAGAAAAATGTGGGAACATAAGAAATCAATATAGTCCACTATTGATGCTTGATATTAGCAGATGTAGGGAGAAAAGTCTTGCACAGCAGCTTCAGGTCATCGCAGGGTCGTCATTCTCAATAGGAAGTGTTTTCCAAACCACAGGAGCACCAATCTGATGAGCCAGAAAAACCAGTGATCATCGGGTTTACTATTGTTGTAACATAGCAACTGTTTCACACAGATTGATTTTTTTGATGCGTTTTTGAGTTGTTAGTTGTCGTTTAACTCCCTAATTTTAATCCTGTTACTTCTCCCCTCCAGTTGATAGCGGAATGTGAACAGGTGAAAACGGAGAGAGAAATCGAGCTCATCAACGAGCAGGTGCTGATAGCCATGGCTGAGATGGGTTTGGACCGAGAGCGCACACTTCAGGTTGGAGACTTTTTTAAACATGTGGCTGACTTTCCAATCACAAGCTTCAGTTGGTAGCACAACTAATGCTTCACCTGCTTTTTCTTTTCCAGTCCCTACAAACTGATGCGTATGATCACTACAGTGCCATTTACAGTCTGCTGGCCGATCGCCTCAAGAAACATAAGACCCTGCGGGTTGCTCCGCCCACGCCGCGCCCCATTAGCTATCCTCTAAATGCTGTACAGGTGATTCATCTTTGTTCCTTTGAGTTACTTTTCTCTCAAAGCCAGTGCCAACTTTTCTCAAAGTGTGGTAGAAGGTTAAACAATCTTATTTCAGTTTTTAAAAAAAACATGCGAGTGATTTGCTCAATTATTTTCTGCCTTTAGGGAAGACTTTCATCCGCTTGCACATTGTGCTTGTCCGCTTAATGGATTGATTAACCCATATCTGCCACAACTCTTAAGAAGATTGTTATAAAACTAGCCCAATCCTCGCATGACCTATTTGTATGTGTGTGCTTGCCCAGCAGACAGACCCACAGGGTAATCCTGTTAGCATGACCGTTCCCCACGTCCAGCTCATCAACCCAGAGAACCAGATTGTTGAGGTGAGTCAACAATGGAGTCCACTTAGTTACATCAGCCTGCCTGTGGGTGGTCAGGAGTTAGGGTCATTACACTTGATAAGCAAACTCGAACCACTCAGGGCTTTTTGTTCATGATTTATAATCACAGTCACAAGAATTTTTTTTTTTCTGCTTTTAACTTTCAACTAGAATAAGTTGCTACTCCATTACAGCAAAGCTGCACTTCTCTGGTGCGCCACTCAGTCAAAACAACAGCTTCCAGTATTTGTATCATTATTCTCTCTCTCTCTCTCTCTCTCTCTCTCTCTCTCTCTCTCTCTCTCTCTCTCTCTCTCTCTCTCTCTCGTCTCTCTCTCTCTCTCTCTCTCTCTCTCTCTCTCTCTCTCTCTCTCTCTCTCTCTCTCTCTCTCTGTCTCTCTGTCTCTCTGTCTCTCTCTCTCTCTTTATATGCCTGTCCAAATTTTATGGTTCATTACTAGTGTTTAAGATCCTATTGTAGCTTTCAATTCTTCTCATAGCCTGTGACCAGATCTCAGCCGAGCACACTTAACTACACTGACACACTCAGACATACAGTAACACACTGTGGCTGTGACTCACAGGCGTTGTGAAATACGAGAGTGCGTCAGATCACCGCACTGCAGCATTCGGAAAAGACGGAAGTTTGAATTGAGATTATTGAAACTGTGATACATGTGAAACGTTGTGTTTGAATAAAAAAACAAACTGCTATAAATATACAAAATGTGTCGTCTTGTTCAGCCCGATGGCAGCATGGCCCTTGATAGTGACGAAGGAGAGGAGCCATCTCCGGAGGCCATGGCTCGCTACCTGTCAATGAGGCGGCACACCGTGGGAGTACCAGACCAAAGGTGACACCATAGCAACATTTATGTGTTCCTTTCTTCTCATTTTTGAAGCCTTTTGTTTTAAAGCTTAAGGTGTGTGTACACCACCTTGACCCTTTTTCTTTCACATTGATCCGTTTTAACAAACTAACAGATGGTTTGCATAAGACTGCACCCAGACATTAAAAGTCACCCTCATGCCCAAGTTCCCTCACACTAAAAGACACAGTAACCTCCCAATCCAATCCAATTTTCACTGTTTAATACTAGTATATGTTTTAGTCTCTGTATTTATTGTCTTTGATAAATCCACTTTTTTAATCTGCAACACAGTTTCCCCTCCCGCACGGCCTAAAAATGATAGAAAATGCTATTTATGTGAACAACAGAGCACGTTAGAGTGCGGTGTCAGGTTTTAATGCAATCAAATGTAAGAGCTGCAAGCTTTTTATAGCTCATTTAAAAACGCCAGTGGGTGATCACAAATAGCATGCGTTTATTTGCGAGTGAGCTGATACAGTGATGATGGACTCAGGGTTATTTAAAGTGTGCCTAAATAATTTATCTTAAATAAGACGATAACTAACATATGAGAACAGAAACCGAAGCAATCATTCACTCCTTTCTGTCATTTTTCTCATCTTCCATCACAGGACGGAGATGCAGGAGGACCTCCAGAAGCTGCCACCGGGTTTCCCTCGTGGTGCGCTACCCCAGCCCCCTTTCCCCACCCTCGCTCCAACAATGGGCCAAATGCACACTCTCATGCCCACACAGAGCCTGCAGCCCACGCAGCAGCTGGAGTACAAGGTACTGTCAGCTCCACTAATTTGGGTTTCAGCCGGAGGCTGTCGATTCGCTGGTTTGACCTCTTGTGGTTAATCTCCTGCAGGAGCAATCCCTGCTGCAACCTCCCACACTGCAGCTGCTCAACGGCATGGGGCCTCTGGGCCGACGAGCCTCCGACGGTGGCGCCAACATCCAACTCCACGCTCAGCTACTGAAGAGACCCCGAGGGCCCTCGCCACTCGTCGCCAGCCCGGTGAGGATGAGAATTTCTGAAACTGTACAACTTTTGTCTGCATGTGTCAAACAAGACTTGACTTCTGAACTCTCCATCTCCGTCAGCATCCCATCCCTGCAGTCGCTCCGGTGGATGAGGAAGGTTCAGATGGAGAGCCAGACCAAGAAGCAGTACAGAGGTAATTCTCGGTGGCGGGTTTTCACTAACGACGTGTTTACTGCAGAGGTGCTGTCTTAACTGGATGCTGTGGAAGCCCGATGACCTGTGACCAGAGGATAGATAGTACTGAATCAGTGTGGAATCAATAGTTTGAATAACTTTATTGAAAAAGAAAAACCTTGTCATTGTCAAATACATCCAACCCATCTCTCTCTACAAAGTTAATCAGCCCCGCCTTCAGCAGCTTTAGATTAATATCTTGTCCAGGTTTGGGCTTCCTGGCTGGTCCTGATCAGACACCATGTCCTGTAGTCTCTGCTGGTGTCCTGGGTTGCTGGGAGTGAGTGCCTCTAGGCTGCTCTGCTTTTTTTCCCCCCCACGGGAGGTGGCCACTCTGCTGTGGTGCTCATCCCATCTTTCCTCTTTTCTCCATCGCGCAAGTGCCTTCTCCCACAGTTCCAAACTGAATCTGCCATCAAGTATAGCCCTCCTTTCTCTCAGATTCTTTGGCAAAGAGCTGCTTTATCTGTTTCATTTCAGCGAGTGCCAAATGACTCTCTGGACTTTTCCCACTCTTTTCTCACACGGCTTTGCTTACACTGAAGCTTGCAAATCCAATAACTACAAAGTGACAACCAGTCCAATCCTTCAATTGGAAACTGGGGGCTTGTGGGATGTCCATAAGCTATAACATCCATCTGTGGTGTAACTTCATCTCATGTTTTTCTGATTGGCTAAGATTATTTGAATAATGGCACCTATTGGCAGAGGTGGGAAGGGGCGGGCCATTTCCCCCCCCATCACCATTAGCCAATAACGACAGAGAGCTGACCAGCGCTGCTTCCTGTCTCCCACCCTCACCCCCGTCCTCCCTCCCTCCCTGCGGCCCAGGTACCTGGCGAACCGCTCCAAGCGGCACACGACGCACGCGCTAACGAGCACATCGCATGGCGAGCCCTCGGCAGAGTCACAGCGGCCCCAGGGCCCCCGCCAGAGGGGGGGCTGGGCCCTCGACATACACACCCGGTGAGGGGACACACCCGCTCCGAGCTGTACTTGCACAAATACACACCAACACTCAGGCTCGCACAGTAAAAGAAGAGCAATATAAGACCTGGCTTTCTCTTCGTTTTTTCCCCCGCCCCACACACACAAATCCTCATGAGTACTGAACGGGTTTCACACTCGCATTACTGAGACCACTTACACAAAGGGTGTGTTTATCCTCTTGTGAGGGAGATGACGGTGGAGTTTATGGCCCAGAGCAGACATATCTCCACATCGCCAGATTGTAAATAAGCATTTCTTCCCCACAAACCTGGAAAGAGCAGGTATGTAACAGGTTCCCTCCCAGGATTTGTTGTATGAGTGAAACCCCAAAAGTTTGTTTATGAATTCTTTCCATTAGCGGCCATATTTTTGTGTAATGGTGGTGTCGGTGTCATTGTTTTAGCTGTCGTCCGTTGTAAACGTCATTTCCCTCCAGCTCAGTCGAGAATGTTTTTTTGTTTTTTTTATTGCAGATGCTCATTGTGGAAATATTTAAGATACTGTAGGGAACTTGAAGCTGGTCGAAATCGGGCTGCTTTCAGTTTGAGTGAAACTAGAAACTCCGTGTTTGCTTATGTAATTGGATTTTTGTTGCAGTGGAGCCATTTATTGATGGAAATGACGTGTTTTTAGTTCACTACTTATGCAAGAAGCCGATACAGAGTAGTTGTAAGTGTACCCTTTGTTGTGTTGTATAAAGTTCCTCACCTTCTGAGCTCTGCACAGAGAAATGTTCACCATCACTGGTAAGTTGTGGAAATAACTAATTGTTGTGAAGTTGTGCGTGCAACATTCCTTGATGGCAGTGTTATTGTTAGATGAATTTCCAGCACCATTGGTTTGTATCTCTTGTAAAACTGACATCAGAATTTGCAGGATGAATGCAGTCATTTAAATGATGTTTTCTACACAGCTTGGAAAAGCTCACACCTCTTGTGTTTCTGTTTCTCTGTCTCATCTGTGTCTGCATGAATGTGTGTGTGGGTGTCTGTGTGTGTGTGTGTGTGTGTGTGTCTCTGTTCCCTTGTTTTTTGTCCACTGTGTGTGTATTTGTGCACACACTTGTTTGTGGCCACTCCGTGTGGTTCCCATTTTCAGATCCAGCTATAAAGACTGTAACACCCTTCATCTCCCCATGGAGCGCTTCTCACCCGTTAGACGGTTCTCCGACGGTGCCGCCACCATCCAGGCCTTCAAGGCTCAACTAGAGCAAAGCAGCCTCATTAAGCAACTCAAGCAGGTAAAACACACTTCAGTGTCGAGAGTAAACACTGGCAGTTTGCTGGGTGTCCACAAGAAAAGCTGCGAGGCTCTGGTGGCCAAATGAGTTTGAGGGTGGGTCCCGCCGCTTTGGCCCTTGGTAGCTCGGCTTGTTACCTTGTGGCTAATTGGTAGCCACAAACAACTGCGATATGTATATAGTCTTCAGACCAGATAGCATTGTTTGTTTACTACCCAGAATGCACTGCGTACTACGTCACGTCCTCTACCCCCGTCCTCTCACCCGCTAGAAAGATGTTTTGCAAGCGAAGCGAGACCGAGCATTTCAAGTGGACCAGAGATCACTTGTTAGATTCAGTTCCGAGTTAGTTGGAGCACTTCCATCACCCAAACGAAACAGTTTTTCCCTGAAGAGAACTCTGATCAAACAAGGCAACGTGAACACGCCCTCACTTTTAACGTTAAGATATCTTTAGAACCAGACTTATAGGTGGACAGTTTCTGCTGTTCCCGTTGAGGGCAGGGGACAGGAGGAGAGACAAGGATGGGACAGACAGACTGTGTGAAGGGATTCACATCTGGTTCAGTTAGGGATTCTCTATTCAGTTCAACAGATCTAAATCCACTCATTGCAGACAGGTGGGGAGTGAGGAAAGGAAGAAATAGAGGGCAAAGACTACAGAAGAGAGACAAAATAATAGTGAAACCTTGTGAGTGAGAGAGGAAAGGTCAGTGTAGACCCCCCCCCCCCCCCCCAATCAGTCTAAACCTGTAGTGTGTGAAATCTTATTTTCGCCAGCTTAGTGGCCAACTCAAGATTTTCAAAACGAGGAAAGCAAATGGAACCAAATGAAGAATATTTGATATTTAAAAATAACATTGTTTTGTGATTGAGTCGATGTAACACAACTTATGTCACACTCTTGACAAGGACTGCTATACTATCAGTGCTAAAAAAAAACACAATCTCAACTTTCAGCAGAGGAGTCCTGGTCTGGGTAAAAAATAAATCAATTTAAGCCTAAAAATGACAGGACAGAATAAGGTGCAAAACAAGTTATAACCTGCTTTTCTTTATGTCTGCATTGTATCTAAAATGATGAGTTATATTCTCTAGCAAACAGGTATTTGTGCTTGAGTCACATCCTGGTGATTTATCCTTGGTTATCGTTCTTCTTTGAAAGACACAATCCGATCATTTTATTCCAGTTACAATATTAATACTTGGTAACTTGTTGTTCCTGATCCAGTGACTCAGCAGTGACCTCAGCCCTGCACCATCTCACAGGTGTCTAGTATAAACAATGATGCAACACTTTTAGCTCTCAGTGGGAGAAAGGTGAAAGAAATCATGATACTTTGCAGCCGTGCAGGTTCGACTCCCCTGGGAAATCCTGGCACTGTGAATCTGCACTTTAAAAAAAAATACTGTGATCCAGCAGATGGTGTGGAAGCAGTCACCTGCTGAATGTCAAACACTCCTCTCATACACCTGTTCACACATTCTGCTTCCTGGTTTAGCTATCGTAAAGTATGGGGTCTTTTCCTGAGAAAAGAAAAATTTGCCTTGAATAGCTAGACCAGATCATAAAACACAAGACTGAACTGTTTGGGCACCGAGGAGAATGTATCATTCAGTGATCCCGTGGTTTTCTCGGAGGACCAAGGTCTTCATGTCAGGAGAGCAACACATGTTAAGCTGTGAGGTCATACTTCTTAGTATCACTTAGTTCTGTGGAATGAAATGACCCTTTGTTGATCGAACACCCTTACTCTTTCACCGAAAGGGTCGATTTTTCTTAGTAGATAACAATGTGCTAACATTTACCCGTATTTTATTAAAAAAAAAACAGTTGGTAATCGGTTGATGTCCAAAGAGCAAACTGAGTGAACCAGTTCAAGCTTTGTGAGGAGTCATCATTGCCACACTTCAGTCTTTCTGTAACCCCGACAAGCGGCTCACAGTGTTCAATCGTGTGAGACCAGACCGAATTTCTACTGTTGGCCCTGCGATGAGATTAGCTCTCCCTGCAGGAGGTGTAGGTAGAGAGGGAGATAATCATTGTGTTCGAAGTCGGTGTCTCATCTTAAGAGCGCAATGACGTGTCGGGATTACAATTAGTGTCGAGTGTTAAGAGGTTGGGTTGGAGGCGAGGTAAAGGTACACATGACAAATTAAAAGGAAAAACAAGAAGGCTTTATCCCGTTGATGAAATCAGGTAGCGTGGCTCTATTTATTCTGTGGGGGGGCAGAGTTTCCTCCAGAGCATTGTGGTCTGGCCCTTCGATGAGGGAGTTTAATCTTGGTGGTCGTTTTGAAGATGACATTGTCTTCATTTACAGGTCAGGGATGGAAATGGTGTGAAACAGTCAAACCTTAAACCTTTCATACAAGGAAAGAAAATGCAGCAAAAAAATGCTTTAAATACTAAAAGACTTCATATACAACCATCTCTCTCGTAGCCCACAGTTTATTCATACATTAACCAGAATGTATAATTTGTTTGGAGCCGGATGGACTGTGGAAACACAGAATGTCGTGTCAAATGTTTCAATTAAGAACAAATAAAAATGAGCTACTAAAGAAGACGGAAAGAGAAAGAAATCAAACAAGATTCAGTTAGAAGCGAGGCTAAAAGAATCTCTAGCCTGTTTGTAAAAACATGAACATCAGGTGGCGCCCTTAGATCTTCAAGTATTCTCTCCAAAAGTTGTTGGTGGTGGTGGGGGGGGCATGAACTCATACCCTGCCACATGTTCTCGTTCTGACTTGCAGTGACGAACAAACCACTTCTAGTGGAGAGCTTTCACATGCTCACACAATTATAGCACATCTGATAAATACAGAGGAGCCAGACCAATAAGACCTGTAAAAAGCAAGAGAACTTAGTTGTTCTGGAATTCGTTTTAGATTGAATCAAAATGTCTGTGATCCAAGTTCAGAGTCAAATATCACACTTCAAAGATATTGATTGCAGTTTAAAAAATAGTTTTTCTCTCTGCACCTCTGCTTCAACAACCAGAACTTCGGTTTTGTCCTGTTTGAGCTGCAGAAATTAATTACCATCTGAAACCTGAAATTTAAAGTACCTAGAAAAAATAAATTTAAAAAAAGCCTTCATCTTCATCACAGCTTAACCCAGTAGAAAGAAAGTGATATTCCATCCATCTATCATTCACTGTGTTTCAATTCCACAATTGCAAAGTCTGCACAGCTTACCCCCGTGGTTCCATGTGCAATGAGGCCCTCGCATGCAACACTTGCTCCAATGTAGACGACACTTATTCATGTTGCAGCCAACGCCTGCATTAGTGCAATAGCAGAGGTGCACAATTTGAATCGGAATCATCCCAAACTAAAATGGGAGCAGTTATGGCAACGCATGGTGGCCTGACTGAATCCGCTGCAGAGGAAAGAACGTCTGAAAAATATTTACCTCCGAGGGCAAGCAGATGCAACTGGAAATCAATAAAACTCCACTTCGATGCGTTGTAGTTGGGTTCACAAATGGAGAATATATTTGTTGTTTTCATGAGTTTGGACTTGAAATACGCTTAAAAAACAAGTTTCTTGGTCTCATTTGAAGTGAGAAATTGGTCCAGGCGTGCAGTCCGTGTAAAACCTTGAGCTCTGGCAAATACACATACAGTACATAGGTTAGCATTAAATAAAAAGGTTTTAGAAGTCTTTTGCTGCTGTTGTAATTATTACCAGGATGGTAATTTATTACAAATATTGTAATCCGCGGTGCTAAATGATCATTAGTTATACCCGGTGAGCCTGAATACTAGCTTGCAGCCTTCTTTGAACTGCTTTTTAATTATTCCCTTATTAGCTTGCCTGTTAAATATTTGGCCTGGGGTGCGTGTGTGTCTGCATGTGTGTGTGTCTGCGCGCGTGTGTTTTCCCCACCAGGAGTGCGAACAGCTTCAGAAAATGTACGCTGCCCAGCAGGATGAGCGCTTCCTGGAGCACACCCAGCAGCAGCATATCCTGTACCAGCAAGAGCAGCAAATCCTCCACCAGCAAATCCAGGTACTTGAAGCCGACGCGCAGCTGTGTTGAAGTGCTCATCATGAGCCCTAAAGCACGCTCTCCGTCCTCTGTGGTTGGTGAAAAGCACTGTGAATTAACAGCAGCACCTTTGGCGCACAACAGGTTAGAAACTCTGGTGACGTTTGGGAGTACCGTTAGAGTTAGATCTGATAATGTGAAACTAAAATTCATGACATTTTCATAACTGAAAACACAGAATGATTAAAAAATAATAATAATAAAAAAAATGGTGCGTAAGATTTGCTATGTATACCTGTGAAAAACACGTCAGGTCATTTTTGGATTAATTGTATGTAGTGTGGCTTCGCTGAATGGTTAAATCTGTTTTGTTAATAGAAGTTGGTGTTTTCCAATAAATAAAAACTAATCAGAGTTGTTCTGTGGCTGAGGGAGTGTCGCTAAGGTATTAACAAAGTCTTTCAGTTATTTAAAAAAAAAAAAAATCTATATTTTTCAGATAAACTATAAAACAGTTTGTATCAAAACCATGAAAGTAATTTGTTGGGATCTGCGATGAAATTTGGAGGAAGTCTTTTCACACTGGAAACATTTAAGTTCTGTTGATTTGTTATTCTTGGATTTCCTACGTAGTTGCTCCATTTGTCTTGTTTTGGGAGGAGTCACCTCCCAGCAGCACTTCTTTCCCCGCATGCCGTCTGCTCTATGCAGAGTTAATTCTGTTATCCTCGCGCTGTGAGTCAGATCTGTTTTCTCTTTACCTGCAGGGTCTGTCTTTAGGCCATGGAGAGAGCCAGCCCAGTCACCTTACCCACCAGCTCCAGAGGTACACACACACACACACACACACACACACACACACACACACACACACACACACACACACACACACACACACACACACACACACACACACACACACACACACACACACACACACACACACTACTCATCAGCTATTGAACAGTGAACCTGATACCATGGTGCAGCGCTATCGACTGAAGTGTTACATCATTGTCGTGTCTCTCTCTTCTCCTCTTCTCCTCTGTCCCGTCCTCCCTCAGGTTGCACATCCAGCCCTCTAGCCCTCCGCCAACACATCCCAGCAACCACCTCTTCAGACAGCCCAATCAGAGTCCTCCGCCTGGCACTGCAGGCATAATGCAAGGGCACGGTTAGTAACAGCACCACCACAATGCCTCGCTACAGATTAATACACAGCTGGCGTACTTCACAACTCAACCTGATGTAAAATTGAACTGGATTGGGCTCAAGTTTGCTTTAAGTGATGCAAGATTGAAAAGATGTTTCCATATCTGTTAGATTAACTGATGCATGCGTCCCTGCCACTCAAAAAAAACAATAGAAGCAACCTCACCCACTGCAACGTGCCTTACTGTAAATACACAAACATGTTCGATGCACAACAGCTGAGGCATTGTAGTGCAGCTATTTTTTAAGTAATCAAGTGTCTGCTTCTCAAATTAAATAGAATTGTTAATTGATTTTGGATGGTATTTAGACTCTTGTTGCCATTCAAACCAGGCGTGATAAGAACAAAACACAGTTCCCAGGTCACATGGTAGCAAATAAAGTATTTAGAGGTAAGACAAATGGAAAAAGATAGAATAAACTAAGATAAAGAAATCTGTAATATATATATACATTATTGTACACTTAGAGCAGCGCACTTGCAGCAAAGTTACAGAAATCAAAGACCGGGTAATCAAAAGTAGGTACAAATTCCACAAAACATTCATCAGTCTGAGTTTTTCACTTATCTGAAGTGCCATTTTGAGTCTTGTGACCTAAATTTGAATGCTTGTTGTTGCGCAGACCTTTTTGACAGTTGTAATGTCAGTTTACCAGGTTTTCTCAGTCTATGTCTCCACTGCTTTGACAGGAGGTCAGTCGACAGTGCAGTACCAGCACGGGGCTCCAGCGATGTACCAGGGCCAGAGCGGAAGTCCGCCTCCCACAGGACTGGCCAGAGTTTCTCTGCCAACCAATCCACAAGCAGCATCTGCCCGTCCTGCTGTCCCTCTGGCACAGGGTGTACCCCAACAGCAGCAGGTGACTGCAAAGAGCCAGCCATGTTTATTTCAGTCTCTGCTGATGGTTACATGTTGTTTCTTAAGTAAAATGCGTTGATAGTGAATTGACTGGCTATTGGTGTGATGATGAAATGATTCTGACTGCAGGTCACCATTCAGGTGCAAGAAATAGAGCTGGGAGGCGGGGTGCAGAGACCGGGCGGCTTTTTAGCTACGCCAGGCGGACACAGAGTCCTCGGGAAGCAGCTCAGTGCTGACAACGCTGAGATGCACAGGTGATCCCGTCCGGCTTCTCAAACCCCCCCACTTTCTCTTTGGAATGGCTGCTCACAACATCAACGGACTCGATCCGTCTCCTCGTCTGCCTTTTGTTTGTGTTTCATTCAATTCTGAACAAGTAGTTTGTTGTATGCTTTTGTCTCATTGTCATTCTTTGTTTTCAATCCCTTCTACATTTCATTGATTTGCTAAGATCTCTCATATTGAACTCCAGACTTGCTGCTGCTTTGCTCACAAATGTTACCTGTAGGGAGGGGGGAGGGGCGGCTGACGTGAGAATTAGTACATCGTTTGTTAGCAGTACTAAGAGCTTAATGTGAATCACTCAACGTTGCTGAGAGGATATCCACGACAAGGTGTATCAGGGTGAGTGCCTGGGTTCGGAGTGTCTCTGCAGGCTGAGTAGAACAACTTTTGTGCCTTGACTCCCGACATCTTCATCTCCTGACCTTGTAGCCAGGACTGGCTTCACTGAGAGTATGTAACACTTGAAGGCGTATCCGGTGGAAATGTGCTTCTACACCTCTCAGTGAACACTTGAACCTGGAGCAGACTGAAGTGTTTGCTAGACTGTGTGTGTGTGTGTTGGGGTCATTTCTCCAGAAAGTATCTGTGCGTAAAGGATTCTGAGAAAATTGTTCTGACTCGTGCTAACTGTCTGTCGTGTTTCCCCTCATTTAGTCGCAGCCTTGGCCGCTTCACATCGGCCTACGACCAGGCCCAGTTCAACCCACACCTCTTCTCCGGAGACGCCGCCTCCCGGGGCGCTTCCGGAGTTGTGGGGTCCTACAGCCCGTACCTGCAGGGAACCTCCCTGAAGGTTCCCGGCCTGGAGGGCTACCAAAGCGGAGTGGTGGGGGCTGGCGGCTATGGCACACCTTCTACACTACAGCAGGCCCTGCTCTCCCCGACTCCTTTGGACTATCGCCCCCCACAGCAGCATGTCACTCCAACTCTGCAGGGCCTCCTGTCCCCCCGTCATTCTCTAACGGGTCCCGCTGACCCCAGACTGGGGGGGCCCCAAGACTTAGCCGCTCTGCTGAAGAGGCAGAGCCCCCGGTCGTGCGCAGCGCCCCCGACACCACCCAGCAATGCGCCGCAGGAGTATAACGACATGCTACTTCTCCGCCAGCTAAGCCAAGGGGAGAGCTTAGATCCGCCAGCACCCCAGGGGGCGTCTGGAGGGCAACACTACCACCACCTTCTCCAGATCAGACCGCCGGAGGTCCAACCCCAGCAGCACCCAGCACAGGCGCCCTGCCCCAGCTTACCCCACTCGGAGAGCATGGAGGAGGACGAGGCTCCGTCAGGCTACCACCACCCACACGAGGGCCTGCTGGCAAAGGCAGGAGAAGGACACGAGCTCCTGGGGCCTCCCCGAGGAGGAACCCCACCCTACAACTCCCCGACACACAGGCATGCTGGCTACATCAGGAACGCTCCGGCAACGAGAGGTTAGTAATGCAGTCCAAGTCCGAACCACAGCCATCGGTTAGGGCACAATTGTCAGTCTCTGGAATATCAAATGCACCTTTTTCCTTCAGAATCTGAGCATGTGGAGTGCAGGCCCCAAGGACAGGCCATGGAGGTGCCGGACCATAATGGTGTAGGGTTTGCACGGGGACCCCAGTCTGAGGCCTACAGATCCAGAGGACAGCTACAGCGCCACCACACCATCCAGACTTGTGACGACGCCTACGTGAGTTAATGCTACTGCACTACCAATTCATAAACCTTTTGCTGATCAGCTGCTGTCACCAATCTCAGAAAATACAAACGTATTAGCACAGCATTCACTATAGATACTGTAGACCAGCCTACACTTCAGCAAAACAGCTACAGAATCCATCTTTTGTAGGCTTGTTCGGCTGAGAGATAGCAGCCAAATCCTTTCTTTACCTGGAAAATAAACTTGCATCTTTTGCTGTAAAAAAAAAAAGAAAAGGCATTTTGTGGAATTGATACGATGAAATAAAAAGTAGATTATTCTTAGTATGCCTCAAACACAGTAAATTTAACATATAAAAACATCTAAAACTACAAAACTAGATTAAAGGTAAAGATGGTTAAAAACTTAATACACTTGATGAATCATAGCGCCGTACAGAGAGAAAGCTCACTCACGTTGAAATGCAGGAAGAAAGCAAGTGTGAGACTGACTGAACTGTGAAATGTTGTTCATGTAAATGTTTTGAGGACATTTACACAATTTTAACCGAGTCACCTCAAACTCTGACCTACTAATGAAGCCGAGTATTAAAGCTTGAGTGTGCGGTATCTCCTGCGCAGGATCAGGCAGAGCCCATGTCTGGAATGAGTCTGTTGGCCGGGAAGGCGCTCAGCTCCGCTCGCATGTCCGACATTCTCAGCCAGACATCGCTGACGGGAAGCCAGCAGCTGCACCAGCGGGAGGAGTCAGGTCAGTGAGACACATCCAGTTACTTCTTGCATTGTGGGTAATGCCCGTCCTCACCTTCGAAACGTGTTTCTCACAGTGTGCGATGTGGAAGGGGAGCTCCACGCGGCTGCCTGCTACCCGTCGTCGTGCACCAGTGACATGCTCCTCAGCTACAAACCCCCGGACCTGCAGTACAGCATGGAGCAGGCTGGGGTTTAGCACAGGTACGCACACAGCTGTTTATCACGTTCTCCAAGCCACATCAGTAGAAAACCAATCAGAATGTTTCGAGTGCTTCCTTAGCGGATGCACACCTCACAGATTACTTTTTTGGGACGTTTTCAGTGTGTAACATTTTCTGCAGTGCCGCTTTAGTCTGTTAGGTGGCAGTAGTGACTGATCTCTTGAATTTCTGTCAGAGACTACATAATTTTTTTCTATTCAATAAGACATTTTTCTGATTACACTAAGGACAGAGTAGCAACACAAACACATAGAGACAGACAGACGCACTCACGTTCACACCAGCGGACAGTTTAGGGTCACCAACCCACCTCGCATGTATGTTTTTTAGACTGGGATAAAACTAAAGTAACTTGTGTTAACTCGCACGGAGGATCTGAGCAGCACACTCTCATTCCTCAACCAAAACAGTCATTCTCTGTTAAACAGAGGTGATTGACTCCAGTCATCTATAATCTATCACCAACCCGTTTTAAATCATTAAGTAGGATATAAACGTGTGGCAGACCGTCTGAAAGCGGCTTCATTTTAATCTGACTTGAAAAACACACCTTCCAACTCATCTTGGTAACCATATGTCAAAGTTGCCTTTTGAATCTTTTCATATCAGATGTTTAAAAAAGCTGTTCTCAGAAGACAAAGCACTCTGACAAGTGAACACTTGAAGGAGTGAAGTTAGTGGATCATTGACGGTCGTGTCCAAATCAGATTATCCAGTGTCAGACATCAGATAATCCCCTCATCTGAATTTGGGGATTAAACTTTAACTATCAGCTTGATTCCAGAGAGCCCATGTAGTTAATGATCTTTGATCAAATATGTATCTACAATATATGTGCGTGTTGTTGTTGTTTTTTAACCTTCAAATCCATTACCACACATTGAGGACTCTCTTTATTGGAAAGATCAGCAACCGAAGAGATTAAATTTCATAATGATGACATTTTTCTTTTCTTTTTTTTATCAAAATAGATAAAAACATATCATGTAAGCTCATTTGTCCCTGAACGTTTTTTCTCATCCACCTGCAGGTAAATACAAGCATCAAAGCCCCTCAACGTGAAGATGAAAGGTTCACTTTCTCAGTGGCTGTACAGGAGAACAGGACTGACTCGCGGTCTTCTCTCGCTCTGTTTCTTGCAGGACGAAGTACATCCAGTGTACATCAGTCCATATCAGCCATCCTGAGTTGTGTTGACTTGAGTTGAGCAGCATCACGCCAAACCACCGTCGTCTGCCCAAGCGGGGGGCGCTCTCTGTCCCATCTGTCTGTCTCCATCTGTCCCCAGGAGGGCAGTCTTCATGGGAGAGAAGGGGTGGAGGGGGTGGGGAAAGGTGTAGGCGGAGGTAAAGGAGGCGCTCCAAGGCCAACGTGCCAGCATTTCCTGCACAGACACACGCAGCATCTCGCTTCTTCTTTGGGGGTCCCACTCCTTCCACCGTCGATGGCACCCACCTCCTCACCTCCTTCCTCCGCTTCTACAGATCCGGGCCAGCCCTCCCTCCCACCTCCCACCCTGACAACACCCACCTCCTCCTCTTCCCCTAGCATCACTTCATGACGTGCCTCACAGGGTAATACATCCATAGTCCAGCAACAAACACACACACACACACACACACACACACACACACACACACACACACACACACACACACACACACGGCTGCCACAAACCCAAAGTATTCACGTGAAGTGTGAGTGCGTCCGCACGTCTCTGCGTGCGCGACCGAAAAGAAACGGCAAGCTGGGGGGGGTCTATGAAGTTCTCTCTCTCTCTCTCTCTCTCTCTCTCTCTCTCTCTCTCTCTCTCTCTCTCTCCCCCCCCCCCCCCCCCCCTGCTTTATGGCAACAGGTCATTCCTTAGCGGGCTGAAATCACAGCAGCAGCAGCGGCGCCCCGCCCCCCTTTGTCCCCAGTGGGGGGTGTTTTGGGTCAGACAACAAAAAGTGCTCTATCCAAAGATGGAGCTCAGTGACATCGCACAGGACAAACCAGCTCTCTTTTTTCTTTTTTTGCTTTTGTTTTGTCATTTATTTTGTTTTGTTTTTTAAGTTTTATTTCCAACTTTATTTCTACATCTAATGTCCTTGTTGGCATTATGGTCAATATTGTTACTTTTATTGTTATTACTGTTTTCTGTAAAGGAAGTTTTCTGATTATTATTATGTTATTATTATTATTATTATTATGAAAAGAAAACAGTTCTGTATTACAAGGAAGACGACATCGTCCTTTGATGACTTAAGTAAATTCTGCACTTTGGGTTCAAGCTATCCTCCGTCTGTTTCCTCTCCCGCGCTCTTTTTCATACTGTACCCTCCTCATCCTCTCCTCCAACCCCTCTGAACCCCGAACTCTCTGTTCTCCATCCTCCTTCCCCCACGTCAGTGACCGTGTGTTGCATTGTGGGTAGTTTTACCAGACATTTGCTCCTTTCCTTGTACAGTGATGCCATGTATAGAATGCTATTGCAATTTCTGTATGAAATGTTATTATTTTGGTTCCCTTTTCTTTTTTCTTTCTTTCTTTTTTTTTTTTTTTAGATGTTGTCAGGGAGGCTTTTTTTTATATTGGTATTGTTTATCATTTGTATTTTTGGATGTCTTCAGGAATGTTTTTAGTTTTTTTGTTTTTTTTGTCGTCGATGTTGTTTTACGAAACCTTGAGATTTCTAGCCAAAAGAGGACAGAGAGAAGAGAGACGGTGCTCTTTCTATCTGTGTCGTGAAAAGCGATTGTTCTTATTTGTTTTAAGATTATTCTATTGAGACACTTGAATAAGAGGAGAGTAATTATTTTTGTGTTGCTTTGTCTTTTTAAAGTATCATTTCAATCGATGTTGTCGTGACCGTCTGACTTCTCGTCGATGTTGGGCCTGTTTTCTGTTAACGGGGTTCGTTGTGGCAGGCTATACAGGGTCGGGGGGGGAGGGGGGGGCGGGGGGTGTTCGCGGGGGGTTTGTCTGGGATGGATTGGGTGCTACAGAGACTTGACGCTCCTCGGAGGAGAAAAAAAATACACAAGACATTAAAAAAAAAAATACAAACAAGGGAATAACTTGTATAATAGTTGACATATCATCATGAACATCACAAGTGTGGAGACGGACAAACCCACGTTTTCTTTCTCCCCCTTCTGCTGTGATCCTCCCGCCACCTTTCACCTGCTCTGCTTCCCTCCCCAAGTTAACCTTGTTACAATGACATTGGAGAAGGAAACGACTCAGACCCCCCCCCCCCCCCCCCCCCCCCCCCCCCCCCCCCTCCCGTCTTGAGTTAACGCTCTCAGGAGGGAAGATCGTTTTCCAGAACTGTCAGCGGATCCCATCCTGTTTGCACACGCGCCTTCGAACTGTTAAACGGAAACATTTCAAGGAGGTGACCAAAGAAATGAATCTTTGACGTCCTTCAGCATCGACGGGGAGTGTGGCGGTGGGCGGGGTGCACCCACAGTAAACATGTCCCCCTCTGCAGAGGCGGACACAACCAGGCGGAGGTGCCTGCACACAGGGGACCAGAGCAGAGGACTGATAACCCCCCCCCCCCCCCCCCCCCTCCTTTTTTTAAATTTGTTTTCAAACTCTGTTCATTGTTCAACCCTCCTGTCTCGCCCTAATATTCCTGGATATTGAATCAATATTGTGCCAGAAAGAGACTGTGGTGCAAACTCCTCTTGGACGTGTTCATGTCGGCCATGTGTGGCGGCGCCTGGCGGCACGGTGGACTCACTGTGTGCTGATGTACAAATGAGAGCTGTCGGCGGTGTCACGCAGTGCTTGTGCTTTCCATTTGTAGCATGATTACCAACAGTCACCTGCAGTTCGAACTGAATGTGCTGAAGAATAGTTTGTCTGCCCTCATCTTAATGTGTTAAATGGGTGCAAAGCATTCCAATTTTTATGCCGTTTTAAAAGAAATCTGGCCAACCCAACCTCCATCCAGTACAGATCTAAACATTGAAGCCCCCTTTTCTTTCCCACCATCCCTCCAGCTCTCATTCATTCCTCTTCCAGCTCCGCTTTTTGTTTTCTGTTCTTCACGTTGTTTACACCAAGCCAAATCTGAGAACTGGAAGAGAAACGTTCGAGCAGGTGTTGATAATGGAGGGAATCGTTGAAATGGAACTTGTGGAACTTCTCACTCTCGCACGGGAAGATCCAGACTTCAAATCCTTCAGCCCGAGGAGGCTCGCGCGCCTCCGCCGATGCCACGTTGTGACCCGCTCCGCAGGATGGAAAGCACCGCATGAGATCCGGAAGTAAACGAAGAGAACTGCTTCGCACTCTTCTTCTGATCAGACTGAACATCGTTTCCACCCAACCTCCCTTCTTTCGTCTTAACTCTTCCATCCCTGACCTGTCTGTTCTCTCCATCCCAGCAAGCCAGCGCTCTGCTCCACTCCTGATTTGATTTTTAGGTTCTTTTTTTTTGTTTGTTTTTTAATTGGTTCATATTTTTTGTCTTTTTCTTTTTGTTTTTATGTTCATTTCTGTTGAGTACAAAAATACTAAAGTGCAACAACAATTAAAAAGAATATCAACCAAACTGAGATGAATAAATAAATATATATAAATAAAGAAATAATTTAAAAAGGTTTATTTGTGAGCCTTTATTTTGAACATCGTTCATACCTGAGGATGTTTAGCTGAAGATCCAGTGATGAGATGCATATTTCTTGTTTATCCACGTCGTTCAAGAGATGGCTCAACGAGAGGCCGACGGACACTAGATATTTGTGGGATTTGAATCTCTCACTTTTAAGTCTAAACTGAACCCGTTGCGCCACCAGGAGGGGACAAAATAAAAACAGCTAATTTGTTTGCTCAGTCTGATGGAAGTACTTTTAACCCATTATAGAGCATTCAATGAAATACTACCCCCCCCCCACAGTGGTATTGAAGGATATTCTGACAGTTTGAAGTCGGTGTGAAACACTCTTGTGCCATTTACACAATAGGATATTTTGAAAAGCATTGCTAAAATCACTCATTTGAACATCTTGTACTTTTAAAAAGTTTAAACTGAAAAATAACGGGGGGAAAAAAAAAAAAAAAATATATATATATATATATATATATATATATACTAAAAGTCAGGTGAACTAACTCGAAGATGCTTTGCTAGAGCATCAAAAACTGTAAAGTTTGACAAGTGTCATCATTGTATCATAACTGTTGATTTAAAAGAAACTACCCCTCTGCAGTATGATGCTGCCACCGTCGTGCTTTCCAGTAAAAATGGCATTTGTCAGATGATGAGCCGCCATTGCTGCATGCTGTACAAGGAATTACACGTTTGTCTCATTAGACTTAAATCTTCTTTCAGCGTCATTTAGATGCTGTTTGGGTCCCTTTACTTGCTCCGACACAGACGCCTGATTACAGAGTGGATCCTTCGTCCTGCAGGTCCTGTGCAACCTAAAATGTGAATTTGAAGAGCGGTATTCAAATGGTTGAAACTTTATTTTTTAATTTGAAGTTAAAATTCACTCCATTTGAAACAAAATTTTACACTCAAATAAAAAAAAAAACTAATATGGTGAATGTATTTCAATCTAGGAAATCTAATTTCCAATTGTTCAACTTGTGACGCTCTGCATGACTGTCACTCAAGCCGAGATGGTTGCATTTCTGGAGTCGCAATGGGACTTTTCCCCCTTTGCGGAACGATCTGGGAGGACATGAACAATCTGAGGTTGAAGATATAGGGTGAGTTTGAAGCACAAGGTCGTGGGTTCGATCCAGCAGCTTTCTGTTAGACACTGAATCCCAGAGTCGCTTCTGATTGAGCATCTTGCATGGCAGCTCTGTTACCACTTGTGTGTGTGTGTGTGTGGGTGTGTGTGTGTGACAGAGAATGTGTGAGTTTGTAAGTGCAGAAGACAAGCTCAGAAGCACCATTTAACAGAGGGCCCTACAATGGGAATATATCTCGGAAAGTAGTTTTATTTAACCGGAGAGCTCATTTCTGTTTTAACATTTAATGGTTACGTTTACTCTTTGCTCTTAACTCTCCTTGTTTCTTACTGATGAGTTGCTTCCATTACTCATGAATACTAGTTACATGTCAGTTGTGCTAAAGATCAAAGAGACAGGACATTTCCCAGTTTTTGATATTTTCCAGGTAAAAGTTATCATTTTATCAGTGCAATAATAATAATTTCTTTTCCAAACAATCCCAGAGATTGATCAGTAAATTAATTTGTGCTTGTTAGGGGATGCAGCATGATGAACACATGGAAATCCACTCATCCTAATGAGCTTGTTTCCTTTGTCTGCCTCCTGGCTGCATCGCTCTGCCTGCTGCTGCTCAGGTCTGTACAGCTGCACTGCAGAGGCTTTTCAGTCTGAAGTAGTCGAGCTCCGACGGCGTGATCCTTGATATGTTCTTGGGGCTGTAATATGCTTACTGACGGATGACAAGAATGAGAAACGTGATCATGCCCTCAGATCTGACAGTTTACTCCTGGATGGAGCTCACGGTCAATTCTCTTAGTCTGTGTAACCTCCTCTCCTCTCCTCTCCTCTCCTCTCCTCTCCTCTCCTCCCCCGCACCAGCTCTTTTTTCATCCCTCACGACTCCGTGCCCACTCTCATCACTCCAATCTTACTGCCTCTCCATCTCTCCCCCGACTTCCATCTTTTTCTCCTTCTCCTCCACTCTCTGCTCCTTCTCCTCCCTCCCATCTCCTCTCCTCTCCTCCCCTCCCCTCCTCTCCTCTCACCCTCATCCCCTCAGAGTGGCGACGCTGTGGCAGCCTGCGTCAGCCGGTCTCTGCCAGCCCCTTTGCCAGCTTGTGAACGCTGCTGCCGGAGAGGTTACTGTGTCTTGCAGAGAGTATTGTGTCTGTGTGTGTGTGTGTGTGTGTGTGTACGTGCATGAGTGTGTGTGTGTGTGAGTTTACGCAGATGGGAAAGGAACTGAGTCAGGGAGGGCTGCCTCTCATCTCTCCGCTGTCATCACCATCCTTCCCTCTCCCTCCTCTCCTCCTCACCTCCTCTGCTGCCATGGAGCTCCAGCAGGCTGAATCACCCCGCCGTCTGCAGAAAGGCTTGAGGTAAAACTGCGCGTGTCGTGGAGGAGACTTTCACTGTGTTAAGTGCACACATCTGCATGCAGCCTCACACAGCGCATAGTGTGTGTGTGTGTGTGTGTGTGTGTGTATGTGTGTGTTTGGACCCTACAGTGTAACGTGTTTGCTTCCTGTCAGATTTCCCTGACTGTCAAGCATCTTCAACCTGAGTGCAAACAGCTGCCACCTCCTTCTGCCGTGTGCATGTGTGAGGGGAATCGTCCTGCGCCGTCTCCTGAATTTGGAGGATGGTGTGCTTTTTCTTTGATGGCTCAGTTCCTGCTTTAGGGGGCTCACACTGATCACATGACCCACACAGCAAGCAAGCAAGCACAGGGCATTACTCATTCCCCGCTATTACTGTGTGTGTAGGTGCATTGATCCAGGCCGGCCTGCGAATGTTTTTGTTATTGGATTGAAGGGGTAAGGCTACAAATCAAAGCCTTGAAAGGCAGTGAATTATTGACGAGTGGGAGGCATGTCACTGTGTGCACGGGGGGGGCCTTTGTTTTTGTATCTGATTCTCTGTATTACATCCAAAGTTTCATTTCACTTGTCCTGTCTTCTTCCTATGACTTGCATTTTGATGCGATACGTTAGAATCTTTGAGAGTTTGAAGAAATTATTCCCCAAAATCAAAAGCCCGTGCTTGTTTCCATGTGAGCACAGGGGAGCGGTCGAGTGTGAAGCTCTCAAAGCGGACACTTCCAATCATTTCTGCAGCAAGTAAAAATGAGCATACATGGACACGTGCATGCACAGGAAACCATTTTTATATTTGGAGCTGACACTGTTACACATCTCGTCAAAACAAGATTGCGGATCAGTAATGCCTTTCTTCAGTGTGACTCTGCTCCATTGTCTGTATCGTGTCGCTCACTGTCGTGGTCTCTAATTTACTCTCCCTGTCACCAACACTCCAGTTAATAGATGGCTTTTCTCCACACTCCACTTTCTCTCACTTATCTGTGTCAGCCGGCGATCTTGTTTGACATAGTTTTTGTCTTTATTAAGTGTCGTGCCAGGAATGCTGTTCAATTTAAATAGCAGTGGCAAATTTTCATTGTTTATTCATTTCATTTTGACTTTGGGGTTGGCGATGGCGTGCCCCATCAGAATCACTGGCACACGGGCAGAGGTCCTCTCAGTGTGCACATTGTGTCAAATCTGTGGCGATCCTGGCAAATCCCTTCCAAATGACCTTACTGCCACATCCATTTATCACAAACCAAACCATAGGTTGTAAATCCAGTGACTTATAATTATTTTAATCATGTTAGGACTTCCTTCCTGAAGAAGTGAACACACTCATGTATGTTTGTGTCGGTTATTTGATGCGTCTGATGCATCACTTTGATCAGTACGAAGGAAAGGAGCTTCATCAAGTCCAGTGAGAAAAGTTTGTGTCAGAGTATATAAAGTTTTTTAATCACTTTACTTTTTTAATGCAATCATTACATTTACCCCTTTAATGTTCAAGAAATGTTTCTTTTTTTTGTGTTGTTGCTGTATTTTAACTTTTAGCCTGCTTGACAAAAGAAATACAAGCTTGCACTCAACGTTGGTTTACGCATTTTTAAAGTTTTCAAGGGAAAATAGAAAACTTTCGCTGCATTTTGTGGGTACGTTTTCACAACAACGGTAGTCGGAGCCACTGAAAAGGGAACGTTTTTAAAAAGAAAAAACGGCTTTGGTGGAACACTGTTACTGTGCACGGCCGTAGTGAATAGTTCATTTGCACATGAGCAAGTAGATCAACAATAACAGCGATGGCGGCCTCCAGACTGTCCATATCCTCCTGGGACTCGGATAGTTTCATTGCTGAGACACCCGGAACCATTCAGCTTTGTTGTCTGTCCATGTGAATGTCCGTTTACTCACATTGTTAATGTTTGTAGCGTCTTGTTCCCTGTGCCTGAAGGACTTTCTTTTCTCAGCAGGTAGGTGTAAGAGAGTGTGTGTGTGTGTGGTGCTGCACTGGGCCAGTATGGAGTGTGTGTTCGTCAGAAGATGGGTGTCGGGCTCCGCTGTGGTGTTCCTTCACACCCTGGCCTTGTCATGGACAGGTAAGACACTTTAGACTGACTAAAAAAAATACTAGACTGTTCTTTTTCCCAATTTTTGTAAAGTGTTACGCTGTTATGTTTCGGTTGTCTAATTCTCGCTTCTCACTTGTATCCTCGTTCCGATAGGTGCGATAGACAATGGACCCAAAATAGACGGCCAGCACCACGCAGCACTAACCTTGCAGGAGAACACGACACACAAGTTCAGCTGCCAGTCAGACAGCTGGGATCCTCACACTCCTCCCTTACTGACCTGGTACCTGAACGGAGAGCAGCAGATGGCGCCGACCCCGAAGCGAGGGCGTCTGGCGACGACCACACAGAGAGGTTCCGGCGTCAAGAGACCGGGGACCAATCAGAACAGCACCTTCTCTCTGCGGGCCAGAAAGTGGGACAGGGAGCTGGTGTGTGTCGCGTCGAACCCCAGCACAGGCGAGAGCTACAACGCCACGATCACACTCAATGTCCAGTGTGAGTGCTTGTAAGATGGCTCGGAGTTACTGTGACACAGAAGAAACACAATGCAGAACCACAACACAGATCTAAACATTTCATATTAGAGGTGCAACTTTTTTTGCAGTTGTCTGGCAACTTTATTTGTTTGACTTTTGTGTGTTTGTGTTGCAGCTTTTGCATTTGTGTTCAGGCTTTTGTTGCTTTTAGTGCTTTTTTATTTGCATTGCAGCTTTTGTATTTGTATGGCAACTTTTTTTGTTTACCCATTTCTATTTGTGGTACAGCTTTTGCATTGAACCTTTGCCATTAAGCTTTTGGTTGAAGTTTTTCTATTTGTGTTTGTGTTTTTGCATTTTGTGTTCAGGTTTTGTAGCTACTTGTGTTGCAGCTTTTACATTCGTATATGAAGTTTTATAGTTTGGTTGCAGCTTCAACATTTGTATTTTGTATTGGTGTTGCACCCTTTTCACTTTGCATTTGCATTTGTGTTCCAGATTTTGTGTTTGCATTGTGACTTCTACATTTTATTGACCATAATCGGTGGACACATCTATTTTCACTCAATTAAAGCTGAGTTGCTCTCCTCCTCTGTGTCCCAGTCCAGCCAGAGATCCTCAGGGTGAACGCTCAATACAGTGAAACCTCAGACCCGGGCCTCTCACTGGTCCTCTTTGCCTTGGTACGTTCCAACCCACCTGCCACCATCAACTTTGTGGACCAGTCCGGCCATTTGGTGGCCAACACCACTGACTTCCTCATCCTGGACACCAGGAACTACCCCTGGCTGACCAATCACACTCTGAAGGTCACACTCAACAGCCTGTCAGGGAATATCTCATTAAACGCCAGCAACAGCGTGGGAACGGCACAAAGTAACCTCACACTGGCTGGTGAGTGACAAAAGACGAGTGACTCATCAAGTCAAGAAGCAAGCACACCCTCAGAAAACTGACATCATTGAATCAAATGTTTCCTCCGTTCTGAAATAGCTCCCATTCTCAAAAGTGACGTTGTCAAATAAATGTCACACTATACTAAATTCAATCCGCAGCTCATGGTTACTATTTCACCCAGGAATGATCAGTCTGGGGGTTTGACCCAGAAATGTCTCTCAGAAACCAAAAACCACAACAGAGTCAGCATTACCGGTGTTGAACTGCATGCGTCCACAATCAGAGAGACATCGCAGACATTCGACCTCTATGGGAGATCTGCCAAGGAAAAGCCTTTGCTATCTGAGAGAAAAATCTAGGATGTTGTGAAGTGATTGACAAAAAAAAAAAAAAAAAAAAGTCATCCCTGTTAACACGATCAGAAAAGATACAAAAAATAACAGAGTAACCAAATGATTTTAAAAGTACTCAGACTTCCCACTGCTTTCACAACGTCAGGTCCAGTTGGTTTTAGTGGGCAGAATACACTCGTCAGCATCTCTGAATGCCACAATGAACAGATTAGATACTGTATTTGTTGTGTATTAAAAAAAAAACAGATTGCTATGCAATGACTGCCTGTCATAGTGGGGGTGTTGGACTAATCAAGTTGTAAATGACGTGGAATTTTTGCCTTCCTCCCGCCTGTCCAGAGTTCCTGCAGTCCCGTGTGGAGGTCCCCATGCTGGGAATAGTGACCGGGGGAGCCATGGCCTTCATGGCCCTCCTCATCCTCAGTCTGATAGTTCTCTGCCTCATGCAAAAAAACAAGAGCAAGTCCATCGGTGAGTGCTCCAGTAAACAATGGAAACATCAGCTGGGAAAACCTGCGGCTGACCTGAGCACTGTTGTTATAGTATATCCTCCAGCGCGCTCACGCCCTTCCTCTCATTCTGTTACAGACGAGCCTGTGGAGATCCTGATGGCCAAGAAGAGGTAAATAATACAACCAGACTGATGTCATTGGACGTTAGAAAGGAAGTGAAGCGAGCCAACGGGGGGGATGGATTCCAGTCAGTCACAAATATTAATGACAGCTATACTTATAAAGCTTCAGTTAAAAGAACCAAAATGAAATCACGTGGCTTAATGTTTGAATATTAAGTGACACGAAGGCCTCTCCTGCATCCAGCACGTCGTTACACCACATCTCTCGCCTCATAAATGCCCCTTCGGCACATTACCAGATTGATAGGAAAGCAGTGATGAAAGCATTTTTCTGCTCTAATGAATACTTTAGGTCCATCCTGCAGATCGATATCTGCTGTACGTCTCATCCAAAAGGCTGATATCACTCCTTGTTACCCACACAGTGACTCAGCCTGTCTGAAACCAGAGAAGGCTGATAAGACGCACATCCCCAGAGAGAACATGTCCCTGCCGTCCAACATGCAGCTCCACGACCTCAGCACGCTTAAAAAAGGTAAAGGACTGGCCTCAGTTTGACAAACGCACATCTGTTGGACGTCAAACACAGCACACGGATGGAGTGTGTGCGTATTCACAAATGTTCAGTAGTATAAACGAGAAATGGAAAAAGTACTGGAGAATTTCTACTGAAGTACGACGACTGCTACGTTGTTTAAATTGAACTCAATTGAAAGTAAAATGTAATAGTACGAAAAAAAACGGTCTTTACTCACCGTCTCACTTAAATCATAACGAGGGACTGAATCTACACTATAGAGTAAACAGATGTAAATTCAAATTTCCACTTTTAAGAATAACCTTCTAGCAACAAGATAGCTGATCAGAACGGTTGAATATTAACAGAAATTGATGGTGTACACATAGTTAAAACTTATCTTGAAAGTAGATTACATGACCAACACCACAAGACATACTGTTCAGCTAATATTACATATTTTGTAATTCATTATTACCACACCTGTTTGTTTGTTAGTTAGTTTGTTTGTTTGTTTGTTTTTTTAAATCTCAGTTGGGATAATTTATGTCTCAAGTTAATACTGAACCCCGTCATGACTGCTTAATGTCTAATTTGAGATGTTTTGGCATGTCTTCATGGAAATTCAGTCTCTCTGTGGCCCTTTGCATACAATATTCTAGATTCATGACATCACTTCATCTTATCATCTTCTATAGAATTTGGTTGATTTGCATTTCTTTCTAATGGATCTCGTGTCGATATGAGGCTCCAGCCAACAACTGATTAGCTTAGCTTAGCTTAGCTTAGCATAGCCTGCACCCTGAAAAGAAACTTTCGGGAATTTAATTTGAAACTTTAAAAAGAAAATGTTTTTATTTTTCTTAAACTATCCTTCGTGGATCTTCGTCAGGATGACTTTGACTTCTCCTGTGTCCTCCATGTTTCTTGCAATGCTTCTGGAAGCTCGTGAGGCCGCACAGCAGAACAGTGTGGGAGAGCAGAAGAAAGAGGAAGAGGAGGAGGAAGATCTGTCTTTAGCCTACGCCGCCAGAGGTCAGGGAAGTAATACCGTGATATCGCAGCTTTCTTCTCCCAACTATTTATACTTACGCTGTGTTTTTTCCTCTCCCTCCTGACGGTTCCCAGGTTTCGCCAGATATCCGATGGTGGGATACATCTATAAGGCGAACAGCACAAGCAGCGAGGAGATCTGGCTCTGACCAACCACGTCGAGTCGTTTTGTAGTCGAGACCACCGAACTCCAGACTGAGTCAAGACGGAGAATAGAGCATCCCAAGACCGAAACTTTAAGGGGCAGAGACCAAGCCAATATCAAGACCTTGAAAATGTGGTTTAAAGATCGCTCTGCAACACTAATGATAGTGTACGTGCATGCACAACCCCTTCAGACAGTGCAGAGGTGAAACTCCAATCATCTGCCACGTCTGACTTAAACGAACTGGAGGGTTTGTCCTCCGCTTCCCCGACTCATCGACATGAACTGCAGGTCTGCAAACCTCTGGATATATCCTCATCGTGTGCGTGCTTGGGTAATTCCACTGCTAATGTCTTCTCTCAACAATGAAAAAGTACAACCCCCCTCTAAATACATTAAAAAAAAAAAAAAAAAAAATGTTCCTAATCGGTATGCTTTGACATGATTCCCTGTAACGTCCTCCTCCCTGTTGGAATGCATTAACTGCTCTATGCTCACACCAGAATGTTACCGTGACCTTTGACATTTTGATAAATAATAATCTGAATAAGAAAGTGTATAACTATAGAGTAATATGTGGGAATGGACATGCACCATGTCAAGTACTGTATATTTGTATGCATATGTATATGTGTATAAAAGAGGATATCTAATAAAGATGATATTGAGCGGGTGCACTGAGCTCTGTGGGTTCATTTGGCTGTCACCAGGGGGCGCTCTCTTATGGAAACAGAGATCCCACGAAGGGTTTTGTGGAAGGATCATGGAGTGTGTGTGTGTGTGTGTGTGTGTGTGTGTGTGTGTGTGTGTGTGTGTAGCCAGGTGTTCGCTCTGGGTCACAGGTTGCTGTGGCTTTGCTGCAAACAGGAAACCAAGGTGCATTATGGGAACCGTCGTCTTCGCTCTGTTATTTCTCACCCCTCTTTGTAGCACGAAGACGAACGCAGCCAGTGGGGGACAAACATTTATCAGTCATTTCTGCTCAGCGGTGGAAGACACTTAAAGAGTCGAGAGAAAGAAAACAAAAGCAGAAAGAAGAGCAACAGTTCTGTGTTGGAGGCACTCATTATCACCAGTACCGATACCGGAGCGATACTCAGCTCAACAGCTTCATTTAAAATTGGGTTAAACAGGGATTATTCTTTTTACATATGTTTCAGTCCTCTGTGTAGTTGTTCTCTCTCTGCATTCTCTGAGATATACCTTGACTTTATCTGTAATAAACACTCTGCATCGTCCTCGAGTCCAGATACTTCCTTCCAGCTTCTCTCCAGAATTTCTTCAGGGATCTTTTATCAGGAGACTCTTTCTTAAATCAGACTAATTTCATGTTGCATGTATTAATATTTCAGTATTAATCAGCATATCAGTACTTGTGATGTTCTCAGTTAAGTCTCATCTCATCTGGATTTGTTTCATGTTGTTGTTTTTTTTCATTTGTTGTCAATGATTTCTATGTTTAAGTTTGTTTTGTGTCCCCATGTCTGTGGTGTGTTTTCTGCTACTGACTCCAACCTCTTGTCTCATCAGTGACGCTTCCCTGACTCATGATTGTTGTTGGCTATACCTCCTTCCCTACTCCCTTCTTCACACATACCATACTTTCTGGATTCTAAGTCGCGCCGGAGTGGTTACTGACATTTTAAAAAATAGGCATTATAAAGTGGAAAAAAAAAATGTAAGTCACAATAATTAATTAAAACAGTAAATTTGTAATTACAAAAATCTTTCAAGATTATCAAACATCAGGGTAAAGCTGAATAACAACGGCCAAGTGTATTTGTATAACAAGACACAGTTTAGAAGTCACGTGTCAAGTGAAAACACGTCGTTTTTGTGACAGAAAATGTTTTGGGTTCACACAGCAACATTTTCAAAACGATGTCCGTTTCCATGGAAATGGCAGAAAAGCTGAAAACGATGTCGTTTTAATATCGGGGCCATGAGTTGGCGCTGTTGCTTTTTGTTTTGTTTTTTTGCTAATGAAACCACACACACGTGTGCAGACGACCAGACGCTATAAACATTCACAACGGCGAGAGCATGGACACTCGTATGAACGGACAAGTTATTTGGATTATCATTACGGTGCGACTCTCTGCTATCAAATTACAAGTCCCAGGAGAATGTGGACCGGGAGTTCACACGGTCGGCGCATATTTGAAAAGTTCCTCGCTCTGAGCTTCTTATATAATTATATCTTATAATTTTTTGCGGCGCTGTAGCAGCACTTGTCGTAGAGTGCCATCTAGAGGTCTCCGATGGGATGTTCCCATATATGTCAACATGTATTCGTCACTTCTATAAGTTACATGACTAAAGTGTGACTTTTATATAATACGATGTGTGTTTCTTTGTGTCCATGTTGGTGTGTCTGTATTATCTGCAGGATCAGATTTAATCCAAACTCAGTGGTAGTATCTCTGTTCCTTCATCTCTGCACCCTGAAAGTGGCTCTCCATAAGTTTTAACACTGTGATCCTTGATGAGCTCCAAACTGGTGAATGAACTGGACATCTTTTACTATAAGTGTCTTAAATATTGAAGATCCTATTCAAAGACACCAATGAAAACAATAGCAGACTTCGATTGCAGCACTACTTCCTGATTTGAAATCTTTGAAGACGCTGATCAAAGCTGAAGCTTATTAATGCATTTGAACGAGGCAAACTGAAACCACACAGTCCTCCAAATGCACAAATCAACAACGCCCTGCCGAGACAGAAAAGAACCAATCTCGCTCACTTCCTTGTCTCACACAGACCGGAGCGTTTCGGCTGAGAAGGAAGTGGATGCTTTGAGACGCACGTCATTTCAAGGTCAGGTTTTGTTTAAACTCTTTGACTTTTTCGGTTGTTTTCATGAACGCTGTGTAAAGTCAGCCATAGCACTTATTTTCCTTTTTTTTTTTAAGCATTCTTTGTCATATTTTTACTCTAAAACTTGTAGTTCATCCTCAGTTTGTTGTGAGAGGTGTAAAATGGTCGCCTCGAAGGCAAAAGATGGCGTCCAATCCAGCTCAGGTTGTTTCTTTGTCTTTAGCAGAGCTTGAAGTTTCACACGCCATGAAGGGCCTGTTATTTCTGCACGCTTGTGTCCTGCTGCTCTGGACACAGACAGGTAAGAACTCTGACTTCCCAAGTCTCGTTGCGATTATTCCTTTTTTATTTATTTATTCATTTATTTTTTTAAACATCACCAAAAGCTGTACAATGAAGTAAATATTTTTCCTTCTAAATTTCTCCCACAGCGTTTGTGAGCTGTATTGATGGTAAGAACACAAGATGAAAATGATTTGAAGCTGCAGTTTCAGGGTTGAGTTTAAATGCTTCTTCTTGCCTAAACAGCAAAGGCCATAAAAGTGGACGAGTTGCATGATGCAATTAGGCTGGTTTGCCCCGAAACATTTTATTTCCTATTACCGGACACGAACAATCTGACGCTGGAGTACAAGGACGCCAACTCGGGCGAGTACAGGTGTCAGAATGACGACGAAACCCTATCAATCTATGTGAAGTTTCGCAGTAAGTCCTGCAGGAAGAGCATTTTCTCATGTGGGGGGTAGTTCACGTGTCTGAAACGAGCACGCGGCGCTTGTGTTTCCAGCTTGTGACAACTGCATCGAGATGGACACGGCTTCCATTGCAGGCATGGCCATCGGCGACGTGGTGGCTACCTGTGTGGTCGGAGTCGCTGTCTATCTGTTCGCCTCTGTGATCCGGAGCGGTCCGGTCACATCCAGCCACAAAAGTAATGACTGTTTCTTTCTTTTTTTTCTTTCTTTTTTTCCCGCTTGTACAGTCTTAAACAAACTGTGAGATGAACCTGTGGACCCCAAAATACTTATGCATTGCACATATTGTATATGGCAAATCTATTTTTAATTTCTTTTTAATCTATTAATGCTACAATCATCCCATCATTTAATTCAGAGTTAATTAAATCACATCAAATTCACCAGATTTACAATCTGCAGGTTTGAAAGAAAATATCTTGTTTGGGTAAACGACAAAAACCTAATGCATTTATAAGGAGGGCTGACACACACACACACACACACACACACACACACACACACACACACACACACACACACACACACACACACACACACACACACACACACACACACACACACACACACACACACACACACAGGCACACACACTAAGCATTTACCGTATTCATTAAGAACTATAGCATATTTTTCAAGTAGTTCAACTATCTGTCTATGTTGTCTTGTTCCTCAGAGTCCGACAGGCAGCCTCCCGGCCCGAGGGGAGCCTCAAATGATCCCTACCAGGTGAGCTGACATGTCCATGACCTCCCAACAAGCACAGGTGATCATCACATCCACAAACGAACCAAATAAAAATGACGTTTCCCTTCCTTCCTCACCTCCCGCAGGCTTTGAGATTCAATTCCCCCAAAGATGAGTATGACAAGCTCAACACAAAAAGATAATGGACGCAAGTTCTTTTTCCCGTCAATCCCCCATCGCTCGTTAAAATCCTTTGTCATGGTGTTTGTCAGATGCTCTGATGACGCCGTGAACTTCCTCCTCTGTTGCTTTACATTGTAACCTCAGTGTTTCAGCTCCAATCTTATTGTTTCATTAGTTTGGCCGCCGTCAACACTCTGTTGAGAAGTATAGAATATTGTAGTGTATGTTTGTGTTCTTCTTGACTGTCTGTGTGGGGTTAAAAACCTTGGAGGGGGCAGGGGGCAGGGGGCAGGGGGCAGGGGGCAGGGGGCAGGGGGCAGGGGGCAGGGGGCAGGGGGCAGGGGGCAGGGGGCAGGGGTGACAAGAACATGAGCCCTGTGAAAAAGAAGGTGACTTGATCAAGAACTGGCAAAAATGTGATTTTTTTTTGGGTTTTACAAATGATCATTTATATTTTATTGTGTGATTTTACTGTAAATATCAAAACTTTATAGATTATCGCACTTAACCCTTTCACATCTGCTACATGGAAAAATGTGTCATGACAATATCTTCAGATTTTTACAGGCATAACGCAGAACGTCGATAGAAAACGACATTTTCGCATGCGGCTTTATGTGTTTTCATTTCTCATTGTATTTTGTCGTCTCATTGTGTTCTGTATCATTTTCTGCATTAAAAAGTATACTAAAAACACGTGGATGCTTGTAAAATGTGTTATTCTCTACTTTTCTTAGGAAAACATGATGTAACAGTTATCAAACCAGCAATATGCCACTAATATGTGTATTTTTTACTCCTTCAAGTGCCTTTTTACACTTATTGATGTGCCTACTGATGTGTTTTGTATTGTAACTCAAAAAGACAATAAAAACATTTGTCCAAAAAAAAAAGTATACTAAAGAACAACACCTTTGGACGTATTGGTTTAACACATAAGTGATTGTTGATCATTTAATCAGATTGAGTTCAACAACACGGTTCCCTGTTGAGTAAATAAAGCCATAAAACATTCTATGTAATATATGTTTAGTACTTTAGTCATTTATCATTTCTCTTAGTTTGAATTAAAGCAAGAAAGTATCTGAGGAGCCAGTTCACAACATTTACTTATATGCCGACACAGTGACATCACATCAAGTCCACAAATAAAGGTCACTAAGGTCCAGTTGACTAATTGTCTTTCATCACAATAACGGCAGCATTTCTGAACCCTCTCTTTCAAAAACGATGAAAACAGACAAAATGATGAAGAAAAAATTTTAAAAATCGGATTTAGAAAACTGGATCGCATGTTGTGCAATAATATACTAGCTGATGGTATTCTGTGTGTTGTCAGTGAGTCATCATGTTCAGTATCATGAAGGTAAACATGCCGAGTGGATAGTGTGTTATATTATATTACATTATATTATATTATATTATCACGTTTACACCCGTTTTACAAGCACAAAGCTTTTAAGTTTGTAGCTGCCAGTCATGGTAAAGGTTAGAGGAATCATGGAGCATGTCTGTGAGGTTGAGTTTTGGTTTAGTTCAGACATAAATCTGATTCACACAAACATTGTGGGATTCATTCAAATACAAAGAAAACAAACAATTATTTATGTTTGTATTTCTTCTTCTGAATAGTACCTTAGAGTTTTGGGCAAAACACACACTGGCCTCACTATACCTGCTGATCAGAGCTGATGTGTGAATAAAGTACTCTTGTGTACCCTTACCAAGGTTCAGTGGGAAAGAGTCTTCATGCTTCGTCCTCTATGTAGAACCAGCTGTGTTACAGAGAAACATGCTCATGTTAAATCACCTCACATCACAGAAGAGACACGAAAACCTACAAATAAATGTGAAGAGATTTACTCAATAAAACACATTGGAAATGCAAAATGATTGGTTTAAATATAAATGTTACAAACAAAATTTCAACAGATATATTTTACAATATTTTTGTGATGGAAGTATATTTTATGTGTGCACCAGACACGCATTTGTGAATCATTATTATAATAATTATTATTATTATTATTATTACAAAACATTTCTTTTAATCTGCATCTTCACTTCATATTGTTAATTGTACCCAGTATTTGTCACATCTATTTGAACATTTTGTTTTTCTTTTATCAGTATTTATACTTTTACTGTTCCTGTTTTTTTAGACACTTTTTAAAAGAATAGTTTTGAGCCTTGTGCGAAAACATTTCATTTTTGTATGCTTCGACGACCATCTGTACTGAATGACAATAAAGCAATAAAGCTGAATAGGTTTTTTGATTCCTCATGTCCATGTTTTGTAAAATTGGAATATGTGATGAGATTTGAAATCAGGTGGAGAAGAACCTGAAAAGGTGGAGGTCTGAAATACAGGCAAAAGGATTGAAAGTTAACAGAGACGTGTGGATATATTAGGTAAAGGCTTGTTGGAGATGGAGCGGTCCGACTGGAGGTGAAGAGGAAGACTTCAGAAACGATTCATGGTTGTAGAAGCACATGAAGATGTTTGGTGTAACATAGGATGAAGCAGAGGAGCGGCTGGGACGGAGTCGGAGGAAGAAAAAGCCATTTAGAAGACGTCAGAAATAGAAAAGGTGGGAAAAGTATCAGTTTTAATTAAGTATAATATAACCAAACATCAATGGTCATCACTTTTATTAACTTTTTGTCACTATTAGTACTGTAACCATCGGCAGAAGCTCTGATGCCCAGTGGACCTTAAAGCTCCCACATGTTGTTGAGAACAGTGTCACTGATAAAAAACGTTTCCACAAGCTTGATTAGATTATCTCAGAATATAGCAACTTTCGTTTTCCGTAAAGATTTTCTGCATAGTTCAGGCAACAGGTTATTCCTGGCTTTGTACCGAATTTGTCTTGTCTTATTTTCAAAGTGTTTGATCTATAATCCATGGGTTTGTGCGTTCTCTATGGCCTTCATGATTTATTCTTAGTTCTCTTTTCTGTAATCTCCATGTTAGCTGCAGGATGCGTTGTAGTTATTTCCCCAGACCTTCCATGCAGTAATTACAATAAATTAAGATCAGTGAGCAGTAAAGTGTGCAATGATTTTAAATCCAGTATTTCCATTTGTTTCTAGTATTTTCTACACTCTGTGATCGTCCTAACAGATGTATTATCTTGTTCTCTTTCAGAGTGTCCATTGTTGTGTACACGTACAGCTTGTTTTTTTTTTTAAACAATACTTTGTGTTAATCTGTTTCTGCCAAATCTCAATTTTGAATGCATTAAAGTGATTGTATCCTAAATCTGCTGCAGATTCTCCGCAAAAGAGACAATAGTGTCATCTGCAAACAACTGATTTAAAAAGAATAAAGCCAAACAAAAGTTCCTCATTTATCTTTAAAAGATATGATGCAGTTTTCAAAAAGCAGCTAATTAAGTGTAGACGTGGTGCAGTGCTCGAGCAAATGTGTGATTCAGTCTGTTGCACAAACAATACAAATAAAGGAGGATGCAGAGGGCGCAGGGCATCAAACGTTTTGAAAAACCAGGGTGAGAAGGAGCGGTGGAGGTGAGAATAGTGACAAAGAAGCCGATTTCGGAGGAGGCCTCCCCGTCAGATAATCTTAATGGCTCCAACTCTCTTGATCGCTGCTCGTCTTCCTCTTCGTCTCCGCGCTGCAGTTCCGCACGAGGAAGAGCGAGGAGATCAAACGACGGAGCTTCTGACGGCTCGGCTGAGCAGCTCAACCCCGATCAACCCACAGACGCACTCCTCGTGACTCAGTGCACGCCGTTCACGCCGGCGCGTGCACGGATCGCACAGGCAGATGAGCAGATGTAGGTCTGTGTGTGGGAGCGGTTTGACTTTACACAGTCAGGTAGGAGAATACAAACTACCACCACCACCACCACCACCACCCCTCCTCCACCCCCACCCTCCTCTAAACCTCTCTTTTGCTTCTGGCTCACACAAACATGCTGCAGATGTCAATGAAGATAACCCAGCTGTGAGTGTGGGGGTGTTTCCACTAAACACAGCACTTCCAAGCTTCTTATGCTCTGACAGACTCATCAGTCATCGCTGGTTTTTCATGAAGAAGTAATTTTTTAAAAAAAGTTTTCTGCTTTTGGTTTCCGTCAGAGCAGCTGTTCTCGGTCACTGATGGGAAACGGACGGCCGCGCCGGCTAAAAGGCCAAGAAACGCTGACGTGACACAACGTTTCCACTCCGTCAAACGTTTTTTTGTTTGTTTTTCTTTTCAAAGATATGTCAAATGTTTCCAGGAGGACAGGTACGGCGTCTCACTTGCACAGGGGACACGGTGGAGACACGCTGGTGATTGTGTGCTTTCAGGGCGGCGGTGGCAGCGGTGAGCCGTGCGGATATGAGCTGCGGCTTCGACGCCGCTTCACGTACATCTGTGGAGCCATCGCCGTCTCGTTTCCAACCATGAACAAAGACGAGAACGAGGACAGAGCCGACAAGCGGTTTTATTTCATTAGTGACACGTACTGTTGTCGAGAGAGAGAGAGAGATGAGAAGACCAACACACCCGGGGAGAATGACAAGAGTTCTGAGAAACATCTGCAGCTATTTACAGTGCAATAAGTCTAAACTCATAGTGGTACACATACATACAATATATATACAAAAACAACTGAATCAGTGTAAATTAATGACATAAATATGATTATATGTGACCCTGTTGGGTAATTAACAGTACAGAAATTGTATCGCGTCAAACAGTTTAATACTGTTTTTGTGTAGAAACTTTTTTTTTTTTAACAGATTACAGTGTCGCACCACTTTTTACTCTTTTCACAATGCTTAAACCTACTCTATAACTAAATTAAAGTAACGAGGAAAACATGAAAATACACAGATAGGCAAAACCCCAAAAAAAGTTAAACATTACATGCATCATATTATTAGAATGTGAAATATTGTAAATGTAAATGCAGATAATCTTAAATTCATTTGTCCACATAAATGTGTCCCACAGCATTAAAAGGCCACTGTTTCTAACCCTTCTATTGTCTCATATCCATAAAGAAAATACATTAAGTTGCTCTGAATTACTCATTGATATTTGATAATGGTGAAGGTCAGCGAGGAGGGCGTGTGAAGGTTGCTGGTTTAAATCCCTGGACAGCTGAGAGATTCACGTGTGGGAAATGAAAACATCTGCAGAGCCCGACCGTCATCATCAACTTAACTGTGGACTCTCAACCAAAACCAACTGTTCCCTGACGTTCCACCAACTGTGACTGTTCCTTGGCTGTTCCCAGATTGCTCCCTGGCTATTCTCCAGCTGTTCCCAGACTGCCCTCAAACTGTTTCCAGATTGATTCCCAAATGTTCCCTGACTGTTCCCCAAATGCTTCCTCTCGGTTAAGTGACTGTTCCCCAAAACTTTACCGCCGTTCCCCAACTCCTCCCCGACGGTTCCCAGAGCGCCACAGTGCAGCAGCACTCTGCTCTTAGACAACTGACCTATATTTAGAATGGGTCAAATGCAGATGAGTAATCTTCTTAAAGGAAATCAATTAGTTATCTTGAAATCTAATTTGATTGAAATAGATACCCGGTGGTCCCAAACTAGTTAGTGCTGAATCTAAATCTCTTTAGGTTTTTGATTATATAAGAACTGACGATCATTTCATTAGAAAAACGGGCAGACAGATAATGTGAAGACAAGTATCCCTCTGATGTGTATTCCTGTTCTCCCTGTTCTCACTACAACCGCGTGGCTCTTCTTTGACGGAGTAACTCAGTCGAAACTGATCGACAGCAATGTACACAAGTAATATTTACACGATCCCACAAAGCGGGTCTCGCACTACCCCGAGATCCACAAAGTAAAAGCTGTTTCCTCCCCGTCGTACCACAGAGGCAGGAGGACATGAACCAAAGAAACACTACCTGCTACCAATCAGAGCAAACAAAATCAAATAAAAATGTGGGTAAAAACAAGGGTCTGCATGTTACTGGGGTCCATGGTCGATGATCTCGGTTAAAGTTTGTTCGTCTTCATCCCTGCAGCCTTTCAGATGACTTGTTTCTACCCCGTCCTGTTGACTAGAGAGTAAGTGTCGTGCGAGCGGGTTTGAGGATTCAGTCGCTGGCAAAACAAGAAGACGAACACTGTTAGATCACAGTCACACGAGATGTAAAATCATCTGTAACAATACAATTCAGGGAGGCACCATTTTAAATGGATATAACCTCATGAGAATAATCAGATGTGTTGAAACTACAATGATTTTATTTTGGAGGATTAGCCCCCCCCCCTAAAAAAAAGCCATTTATTGCTGCTTATAGCAACTGAATAAAAGATATTGTGTATATGTGTATAACTCAGAGGGGGTTGTTTTGGATTCTTTCAATATTTAGGTGCAAGTTCCACCCACTCAGATTAAAGTCCTTTATTTGAACTTTCTGTCTGGCACTTTTTTTTTGCATCAGAGAAAACTCAGATTTGCTCATTTCTCTTTCACAAATGGAAGAAAATACATAATTTTAAACTCTATAAATAGATGTGCATGTTTGAAATGAATCCTGTCATGAATTCTTATGTTATCCTTCTCAATTATTTGTTCCTGTATTCCGGGACTGTCGATAAATGATCATTGTCAGTCTGGACGTTACACAAATGAATGTGAGCGGTAACACATAGGTTGTCTGATAAAGATTTATATTTGGTCACAGCATCACAATTTAGAAATTGAACAATTATGATAGTGGAACAATGTGAGAAAACAACAGCGTTATTTGAAATATCTGATGTGTTATCTATAATAAAACATGTATTTTCCATGCGTTCTCTAATTATTAACCACATTTAATACCAAGTGATAGGAGGTCTTCGTAAAACGTTTTTTAGCCTCTGTCTTCCTCTGCTTTATCATATGTCTTCAAGTGCAATTGATGGTGTATATGTTTGGTATTTACCACATTATATTTAATAATTATTATGAAATAAAGATGTTAGATCCACTCCTCGATCATGTCCCACTAAATTTGAATTGTTTTTGACGAAAGCATGGCAAAAGTGCAGCTCGGTGCACCACATCCAGTTTTAATTACTTTTTAAATGATTTTCTTTAGAACAGATTATTTATTTCTTGTCTTATTTTTATACTGCCTTTTTAAAAAAATTTCTATTTATCTTATGTGCTTAATCTTATCTGGTTTTTAATCTTGCTCTTCTGACATTTCCCTATTTCGCCATTTTTGAATCATTTCCTAGACAGATTGATGATTCAATTATTGACTATTTATTTACTCACTGAATGCATGCATGAATGTGACGTATCCCAGTGTTCACGAATGTAAAGACTGGGAAGCGACAAATAAATTGCCCCTTATGGGAGAAATATAGTTGAACTGAACTGAACTGGGTCCATTTGTTTAAGGTTGAAATTAATGCACTTGTCCTTAAATGTGAAGTAAAACATACCTCGTAGTCCGAAGCGGGGACAGGAGGAGGTCGGCCTCCAGCAGGTGCGGGTGCTGGAAGGTGAGGACAGAACAAACGTCATAAAGCATGAAGATGCATCATAAGTCACATTCTGGTTCGTCAGAACGTTAAAAAAAACAAAAAAAAAAACAACCCTGAATGATATGAACAATTCAGGATGAACTCCATGTTCTCAGTTTTCATGATGCGTGATCCCTGCATCACTACGCAGACTTATTTTTAACCCCTCAAATAGTATTTTTGGCCGAATTCTCTGACTTTGTTTGGAGCATTGCTCCGTTTAAGGGTAAACCCGTTGAATTCGGCCTCTTGTTTGTAAGCAACTGATTAGTTCCCAGAATGTTTTCACTGACTTGTCTTCTCGCTTCACCTTGGTACGATTTGACCCTCACAGTTTATTTGCACCTTGATGACAGAGTTATAACTCAGGCTTCGCTTCATTTATTTGATTCCCTTATTTGGTTTATTTTCGTGACGTTTCCTCACCTCTGGGGGTCTGGGTGGGTCCAGTGGAGGCTTTCCTCTTGGTGAGCTTGAAGACCATCATCATGACGATCACTGTTGCCACCAGGTCCACAATGATGACCCCCAGAAACACATGGGCGTCCAACTCAAAGCAGTTTTCACATGCTGCAGGACAAAGGACCGTCATCTCGGTAAGAATGACAAACCCAGACGGGGAGAGATAAGAAGATTCTCGTACTCACCCTTTCCCTCCACATAGAATTGATATTTCTTGTCATTGTCGTATATACAGTGATATTTGCCTTTCTCCTCATACTTGAACTTATGTGTTGATTTATCATCTCCGAGATCAATTTTTTTATCGGAATTGTCAAACCATTCTCCTTCATTTGGACAGGTCAGAGTGACTTCGAGCCTCCAGAATTCCGCCCCTCCTTTTAAACAAACAGACATTTTGAGTGACTTCAGCACATTCGCTTTACATTACATCTGATACAGGAAACTCAAATGGTAAAGTGCACATCCTGCATCTACCACTGTGTTACACGATAGGATAGCCATATGCAAACAAAAACATTTTCATTCTAGACTTGCAGTGAATATCAAAAAACGAAGAAAGTGAACAAAATAGTCGTCTCAGTGGCTATATGGAGTTAATAAAGATTAAAATATAGCAAACTCACTAAAATGTCCTAAATTATCATATATTACAGGATTTGTTTTTTAAAATAAATCTACAACAGTACAGTCAATACTGTGACTGATTATTATTATTATTATTATTATGACAAGAGAACTATACGCTTACCTTGTGCATCAGCTATCTTTACAGCAGCTGGCAACATGAGGAGGACGATGAACACAGCGTGAACATCCATGCTGTGTATCTTCTTCAGATAACCTCTGCCCCTGTGTTTTGTTTTTCCTATTTTGTGCGTTTCCTCTATTTTCAAATCCTTCTACGATTCCTTCTCTGGAAGAAATTCAGATTAGTCGTGCTGTTCAGTGAGACAGAAACATGGACAGAAGTCAACCTGACGTTTCCGTCTTTCTCTCTGATGCTCACACACACATGCTGCACCCCACAGGAAGCTTTTTTTTCTTTTTTTTTTTTCTTCAACATGGATTCACAGTTTAACCTCAAAGTATCACGATGAGAAGAAAATAACATTTGCCTCATTTGAGTTATTTCATTTGAGTTATTTCACATGAACAAAAAAAAAAGCTGAAATCCATAGAAAACATTTGTCAAAAGAACAAACTGAATGATTTGACTGAGTTGACAGGTGAAGTTAAACACATGGGTCATCTGGGTGGAATACATTAGACAACAAATGAACAATCAGACCTTGAAGGTAAATGTGCTGTTGGTGAGTAACATCAACAATTAAAAAGATCTGAAAAACTTCAGCTAGAGACAAAATGGTAAGATAGCTGTGTGTGTGTGTGTGCGTGTGTGTACATGTGAAATACCGTTGGTCTCTCGAGCCTAAACAGTGAAACGTGGCCAATCCTCACAGATTCACACGATCCAACAGAAGACGCTTCTTTTTCTGCTGCTTTTTCACAAGATTTTTTATTTTTTTAAATTTTTTTTAAGAGACATGAGGGTCAGGAGGTGCACGAGAGCTTACCACTGGCGAGGTAACGAGGCCGCAGAACAGCTCATCCCGTGCTGGGTAGAAACAATACAACAACATCTTCACAACTGGACCACAAAGCAAAGAGAAAAAAAGGTGGTCTGGGAACGTAATGTTCCCATTGCCTGTTCATCCTAAAACAAACATCTAGCAGCAGTTGTTGAAAATATTTTGACATCTCATAACACAGGACACATTTTAAACACCTCTTAGAGTTTAAACCTCGATGGGTGAGAAGAGGTGGAAACGATGGAAAGCGATAAATACAGAGAACACATTGCACTCACTACCAGAGCTCAACATTAAACCCACAATAACTAAATTATTACCAGTTAAATGTTCTCATATTGGAATGCAGTTATAGCCCATGGATTACTTTTGGGTAAAAGCTTGATGAAACGCCCATATATTTGCATCTTTTGGGCACAGGGGGTTTACTAAGACTTTAAGTCAACAGGAAGGAGGTTTTCTTCATAAGATATAGTTACAGGCTATTTGCAGTTACTTTAGTATCCCCACCAATGTGTCATTGTACCGTAGTGGTGTGCAGATTATCTGAACATTTATGGACTCACGAGCAGAGATGGGCCGCCAGCATGCAGACACCTCTTATAAAGGTAACCCAATGTTTATTTAAGGCTGCTAATGCCACACAGAATTATGAATGCAAACTAAAGTCACTGGCATATTCTTCATGTCGGTAACTCTTATCTTATTCATGCACAACGCTGAGACTTTAACTGCGTTACAGTAACAGCGATGCCATACATGGAGCCCGTGGATCAAAACTGGCCCAACAGATAGTCCAGTCCGGCTCGCAGGATGAGCTCTGAAGGTTTAACATAATTTCTATAAAAATAACCTGTTTCTGAAATATGTAAGATTAGATCAATTTAACAGATATTAATGGCATTGTTTTATTTTGAAGCTTGTGTGGATGTGTGACATTCAATTAATATGCACTTTAATTGCCTTTCATTTACTCTTAATCCACTGTATTATTAGTTTCACACTTTTAATATAGATAATTCATATATTTCTACTATCGTTATATTCTTGTTTCATTTAAGGTAATACCAGTTTTTGTAAAAATTGGTGATTTATTTATCTATTAATTTTGTTTGGATGGCTTTCCTTTTATGGATTCGAGTTTTTTTATTTGCAGATTATAATACTGTCTTCTCACTGGTCTGGTCCAGTTACTGTATGTTTATGTATTCCCACTATTAAAATGAGTTTCACTCGCCTGATTTACGACTTTTTCATTTTTGAACTATCGAATAATAAAGGAGTTTGTTCCTCCAGATATTAGTCTGGTATGTAATCATATGTGAGCTTTTACAGTCATTGGTGAGACTTGTAATTGTAGCTCTGGCCTCGGATCTAAAAAGCTTTTATGTGGATCAAACGAGTACCAGTAGTTATGAATGTGACTTGATAATGCATATTTGTCTCTAAACTGCAAGTAAAAGACCTAATGATGGCTTTTACACATTTTCTTTCTGCATTTCTATTCTATTCAACACCCTTTTCTTTCCTCTCTGTACGCAATAATGAATAATGGAAGATCTGACCTCAGTCGTTTTGATATTTGAATATTTGCCTGTTCGACTGTTTGTCGCAGGTTTCTGAGCTGGTGAGAGGAGTGAAGCCTCCATCAAAGTGCGGCTCTGCCCCCAAGTGGTTCAATCCAGCAAAAAGACAAACGCAAATGCAAAGTGCAACACTCCCGACGTGAGCAATAAAACATCCTTCACTGAAAAGCATCAGCTGCATGTGGGTGGATTTCTGTATCGACTCACTTCAATGTACAGCCGGTGTGATCTTAAAAACAGATCAATCAATCGAATGAAAGCTACTTGAATCAGTTAACTGCAATAAACTGTATTTGGCTTTTAAATGTGATCGAATGGTTGTAATCAACTAATTTGCATGAAAATCTAAACAAACCAGAAGGTTTTAATGAAACACAATACTGAGATTAATTATTAGAATAACGTTATGGCCTTAATTATAGAGATATGAACATCCCATCAACTTGTCTCTCATTCAGGACTGTATTTATCTCAGACACACTCTTGATGGTATATTTTTCAAAGTATTTGTTATTGAAAAGGAATTATTGTATTATATTAAATTAATTCATTACATGTTTGAATGTCTTTGTATGTATTTGAGTATGTAGATATGTTCACATGGTGTTGTGTTTATATTCATGGTATATTCTGGAGTAGGAACTAGTTAACGTTTGTATAATGCATTTAGAAAATGAATGCAATGAAAAACCTTAGAGAGCGAGTCCCATAATGTCCCAAACAAACAGAACAACAAATGTGGAAATAGTTATTATGTCTTTCATTATAGTTTGTAGGTATTCATGTATGTCTTTCTATTATTGCCCCACCAACAAACCAACTGCTCGACCAACTGACCAACCGATCATCCAAACAAACAATCAAACACACAAACAATATCAAAGTCTTGATGGTTCCAAGTGATGCCAATCACTTTATTATGATACCTGAAGGAACTTTTAATAGTAAGCGTGGAAACAGAACTAATATATATTTTATTACGCTTTTGAGGAAACGATGTGAGTCTTTCAGTCAATCAAAAATAAAAGATAAAATAAAATAAAGATTAAACTATGTACTAATGCAAACATTTGTATTATTCTTGTACTGAATGACTGAAGTTGCTTATGATCCAAATAGCTTACTGATAATGAAGAATCAGATGAGAACAATGTGACCAAAAGCAAAAAAGCACGTGGACAGTGAAATTACGAAGAAGAAAATACTTTAACTGGACTAACAAAAGTTGATTTCCAATTAGTAGAGTAAATATTAGACACAAGCATTAGTACCAGCCTGTGCCGATTCTTCCAGGCAGAGTGTGACTAACAAATCGGATCTTAACTAGAGACGCACTTTCACCGTAAAGCGCCACATCTCCGCTTAGATTCCTCGCATGTCTGCAGAACAGGTTGGATGAGGGTCAAGAATTCAGCAGCTCCAGAGCTGAACATTGTGAAGGCTGAAGAAGGAGTAAAGTGGGCGGCGTAGGGGTAAAAAAAAAAAAAAAAAAAAGAAAAGTAGTCGACTTTGTTACCCCGCCCGAAAATGTGGTGGTGGGAGGGCGCTGGAAACGGAGCGCAATGAGGGCAGCGGCGAGTCGGGACGCGTCTTGGGAGAGAGAGAGAGAGAGAGAGAGACAGAGACAGTGAGAGTGAGAGGACAGGTTGGAGGAGAGAGAGAAAGCGACTCGCCGTGACTTCAGCTTCTCATCCCTCCGACACGGGGGTCCGCAGACTTGATCGTCCTGTGAGTCGGTGTGAAAGTGCGTCTGTGGGTTGGGAAGCTTCACTCTTGCTCCTCTTGCTCGTGTTCGGACCTGTCGGGCTTCCATCCAATGTGCGTAAAGGGGCTCCATGTCCTCACCGTCCTGTGTGGACTCGCAGCTTCAGGTGAGACCCCCTCCCGCTGTGGCAGGCGTGTATTTACTCCTCAACATCCAAGTTATTCCACTTTGATTTTTTATTTTTCTTCTACAAAGTTTACCTTTTGTTTTGATTGTTGCGCAATGATCCTGGGCACTTGAGCCTATTCCTGGTCGTGAATCGAAGCTTCCTATCTCTGTGTGCGGTGTTGGCTTTTCCAAAAGTTTACAATGTGATGTCCCGGAGGGGGGGGGGGGGGTCTTAAGTCATAACAGGATGGCCATTAGTCTGAGAGACGCTCCCAATAATCGAAGTTCAAAGTAAACGAGAAAGCCCACGTTAGTGAAAGCTCCGCCGGGACCCTTAACCTCCTGCTCCGGACTGCACCGTGCGTCACTGGGAAGGGGAGCGCTGGCACAGTGGCCTGAAGACTTCCCGTGGACGTAATAAAACTGTTTGTGTGTGTGTGTGTGTGTGTGTGTGTGTGTGTGTGTGTGTGTGTGTGTGTGTGTGTGTGTGTGTGTGTGTGTGTGTGTGTGTGTGTGTGTGTGTGTGTGTGTGTGTTTCAAATTTTCCTCCCAACTCTCAACATCCTTCAAGACTCTTCAGTGTCCCTCTGGACACAGAAAGATGTCCACCTGCTTCCTGTGAGGATATGACAGCTTGGATCACAACAACATAAACGGCCATAGGTCACATTGTTCGGGCTTTTAATGGACAATGTTTTAATGTCACCGAGTTGGCGTATCAAAGCCAATTCATTGAGGAGATAGCCAGGTTGTTTCACCTTGGATGTAATCTCCCTCCATCCCGGTAAAGTGGATTATATTGATTGAACATGTCCACCCGCTGCCAAAGCACCGTGTTGGGATCCACTGTAGTTGCAAGCTGCTTATGTTTACAATGAGCATGTTGCCTTGCAGATCAGTCAGAACGCAGTGGAAGGCTGACACACAGAGGGAGCAGGAGGAGGACTGAGTGTGTGCTGTGGGGATAAAGAGGAGAGTATGATCAAATACCGACGAAGAAGGAAAACATGCTGGAGCTGATTACATCTCAACTGCATCTCAGTAATCATTTCCATTGCCTTTGGCCGTAGCGCATTGGCAAGATGGAAAGGCAGGATGAAACAGAGCCAGCACATACAGCAAATGTTCACGAGCCATGCGGTTTTGAATTGCAATGTGTGCAAATGTGCACGAGTATAAATAAAGAGCTCCCCTCGCGTTCCCCACCCGGGCCTCCATCAGGTGGATGGATGAGCTGACATTAAAAACAGCTACAGAGCGTATACATTTACCCATCGGCACGACACTGTTTTGACATACGTTGTACTGATCAAAGACGGCTCGTGTTCATGTGCCGAGCTGCTGCAGAGAGCCTGTTCTGACGGAGACGGTAACGATCTCCCTCTGCTCCCACCACTCTAAACACCATCACAGCGAGTGTTGTGCTGGCTCTATTAGAGATAAACACACTTTTCCCTCCGTGGATCATTGTAACGTGTGCTTGGCAGGGAGTTTTTCTTTTTTAATACTTAGAATCATCATTTGTGGCACGATCCTCCTGGGAGCATTGTTTACCAAATGTGCATCTTTTTCTTTTGTTTCTTTATTTTGTGGAGCTGAAAAAAAAAAAAAAGCTCCTGAGTCTCTGGTGGCTGTGGTGGGAGAGCAGACATAGCCACTACAAAACAACAGCAGATCATATTCTGGCAAAAACAAACCCATGAAAAACGTCTTTTTGGGAGAGCTTACTCATGAAGGGTTAATTTTTGCTGAAAGCTACAAGATAAACACAAAAAAACCCTACATAAAATCAAAGTGGAGCCTCACTGAGATTCTTATTAATTAATACGATTAATATGCATATCCAAAGTGATAGCAGAATTAATAAAGTCACACAAATGTCTTAAACAATTGATTAACTTAAGCCAGTGAAAGGTGGCGAACGAGCTCCAATCAATTGGATTAGATGGAGTAAAACACACAAAGAACGAGTTCTAAAACCTACAGACGTATTCGGTTTGTGTTAGTATATATGAAATCAGAGAAAGAGCATAAACTAGACTAAAACTGTGGGAAACATTGGACTTTTAGTGCATCGGGAAGTTGTTAAAGAAGTGCGCTTAGAAGCAGAAGCTCTCGGCTGGTGGGGACCACTGTGGGTCCCAGACCAAAGCCCCCCCCCCCCCCCCAGCTTCTTAGGCTGTGTCAGGAAGGGCATCCTGTGTAATACTTGTGCCAAATCAAACATTCGGATCACATGGTCTTCTGAAGTGACTCCATACAGGAGAAGGCAAATTACACACTTACTGTGTTTAATCTTCATCATTTCAAACTAGGTGCAATACGTCACAATAAAGCAGTGGAAATGCAGTAAATGGATAATAAGACATTTCTTTTTGTTTTCATTGAGCTATCTTGAGAATATTTTGAGTTTATAGCGTTAATTTTTTAATACTAAACAACTCCCAAGTCCAAATGAAGTGACTATGTTTGACTCTGTGTATGTTGGAAGTGGCTGTGTTGATGGGAAACGTGGTGTGTGCCAGGAGAGAGTTTGACCTTGTGAACTCTTGATTCTTAGAATATTTGTACTGTGGCCACAAAAATCAAACAAAGAGAAAGAAATCGGAGGCTCTCACTGTACTTATTGCTACTCTCCTCTGTGAGGCTTCAAAAGAATATTGTTGGGTTTTTACGATTTTCCTTGTTTGTGACCACTACATTTTCTAATTCAGCCGCCTCAATGGTAAGAAAAGACATTCAGGACGCAAATCAAACAGACTAAAAACTGTTGTCACTAAATCAATTCTTTTTGTTTCCCGTTGTCGCAATTTCTTTTCTCTTCCTCTTACATTTTCCTCCCGAACCAGAAATGCCAGTTGACTGACATGTGGCAGCCTGTCCTGACTTACAGGTTTGTGACTGCTGCTGACGGCAGCATACCAACAAAAAAACAAAAAACAAAAAAAAAATCACTGCTCATTTGTGCTTCTGCTTTATCCCGCCGGGGTTTACATCCGGAGAAGCGGCTTCTTGTTTCTGCTTACAGGGACACAGCAGTTGTCTCCCGGCCTCGGCGGGTCTGATCTATCCACAATAACAGGCCATTGTGACAAAGAAAAGCGGCTGCGGTTTTAGACCTGCCGTCCGGTGTTGACACACCTCGACGGACGCCTGGCCTTTGTGTGGGGTTGATGGGATTGCCTGGAGGTGTGTTGACTTGACAGTGACGCGTTGGCGTACGAGGACAGACCGATCCCAGGCGCCGAGACGCTGAGAAGCTCCATCTGTGAGCTGTTTGAGGATGACGGCGAGGCACTCCCCGCGTGGCGCTTAAATCTTAAGACTGAGCTGTAAACAGGCGTTTATCAGTATTTATGTTTGCAGGTTCGGCTACACACGCACACACACACACGCACACACACACACACACACACACACACACACACACACACATACACACACACACACACACACACACACACACACACACACACACACACACACACACACACACACACACGCTGGACATATTTACGAGCATGGGTTACTGTTTATGTGGTCACTGTCACTTTGCAGGCCTTCCTCTGGCAGGCCGCTCGCTCTTAAAACTATTTAGAGTTACTCTAAACAAGTAGATCCACTATAGTCAAAACAAGACTTCAGGGGTTTTACAGAATGCGCCACCAGTTTCCACTGAATATCAGCTGTTTTTTTCTGAGTCATCTGTCATTAGCTGAATTATTTGTGACTGAAAGCAGAACAGTTGTGTTACCAGAATTTTCCAGCCCGGGAGAGTTACTCTGTGACTCGTTTTGATTTCCTCTCCTCTCCTTTTCGTTTTTTTATTTTAACACAAGCACCCAATTATGTGCCTTTGTGCATCAATTATCTGATAGTGAACTCAGCAATTTAGTGAAAATAGTGTGTAAATTGATGCAAAGAGGGAGGAGAGCTGTGGGGAAGCAGGTGAAGGACAGGCTGCTCCTCAATTGTGCAATTCAGCTATAGACGTTGACCTATTGTAACACCGCATAAATGAAACCCTTCCCTTCTGGAGTTTGCCAGATTCTTTTGACTTTTGCTCTATAAACTTAACCCCAAGTGCGGAATAGAGACTTTTATTGCAGATCTTGCACCCTCAGCAGAATAATGTCATAAATAATGCTAAAATCTGTTGTCACAACAGTGTAAAGGAGTGACTTTCTGATCTGATCAGAGCAGTTCAAATTTAGGGATCATTTAAATGGCCAAAAAAGGGATCATTTTCCTTTTGGCAGAGGTGTGATGATCTGATTGCATATATTAACACTAAAATTCTATATACATATGCATCAAATAGCTCTAGTTTGAGTGAGACAATGAGAAAAAAACATTCTTAAGTATAAGAAATTGGGCTATATATATAATATAAGACAGCTACTTTGGGAAATAGTGTTGTAAGTTTGACATGCTATTTATTTTATTGTAATCTAATCGTTTAATGGCGTTTATATGTATGTATAAGGAAGGTTATTTTAGTCTGTTTCACATTATGAATCTGTTGTTACCTTTTTAACTCTCCCAAGCTTTAAACTGACACTTACACCAACATGAACCTATTGTGACATTGCACTTAAATACCAACACATTAAAATGGAATTAAATCCCTTTTCCAGCTATGACAGCTTCCACCCCGCTCTGAAGGATTTCCAGATTTTGGAGTGCTACTGTGGGAAATAACCCTGAAGCAAAGTTCAGACTCCTTCATGGTACAAAGTCTCAGAGCCGACCCAGTTTCACAGTCTTTATTTTCATAAATTAGTATTCACAGTCTTTACTGTTGGCAGTTGCCAGGCACAAGCTCTGGTGACTCAGGTCCCCGCAGTCTCGGACCTGCTGCTGCTTTTGTGCAGAAAGAACCAATCAGATGATTTGCAACAGGAGCGTTCAATCACTGCTAAGCCTCTACACTCACCACTGCAGCTGAGCTTTAGCACACCTCCCCACCACGCACACAGCCATTCAGAATTAGAGCGTCTATCAGGTCAGGCCAGGATCACAATTCAGTTTATCCGAAAAAGGTACTCGATATGGTCGAGGTCAGCGATCGGTGCGGTCCGGTTGAGTCGTTCCTCTTCAATCTCATCAAACTTGTGAGTGTATAGACGGTGTTTTGTGGCAGATTCAAGTTGCAATAGAAGAACTACAAAGTTGTTCCAAAGTTGGAGTCCAAAATATCTTGGTATGTACGATAAGATAAGACAAGACCGGACTTTATTAAACCCACATGGGGAACTTCAGTCATCACAGCAGCTCAACATTGGCCAAATACTTAGAGATAGTCAGGATAGTTGCACACAAGAGAATAGAAAATGTATGTATAAATAGATAATTAGATAAATGTGTATGTATATATATATGTAGACATGGAAATACATATTTACAGTACGTTTACATGTGCTTTGATTTGTTTTTTACAGGGGGTCTGATTGAAAAACTAGAATACAGGCCCCATTTACACGATGTTTTCAAGTGAAGACGGAAAACTTTCATTGGGTTACGGTGCTCGGAGTCACTGAAAATGCAATATATGGGAAAACGCTGCTACTGTGCATGCGCACCATGGCTGTAGTAAAGACTTCTCCGGCACATGCTCGTCTAGATATATTCGGAGTGGCGTGACTCCCAGTCCATATTCTCCTGCAACTTGGTAGTTTTATAGTTGTGAGTCATCAATCCAACTTGGTCGTCTGTCCGTACGAATGTCCGTGTCCTCGCCATTCTTAATGTTTATAGCGTATTGTTCTCTGCACACACGTGCACGTGGTTTCATTACAAAAACAACCAACAATACTCACTCGTGACCCGGCATGCCATCTACGTTGATTTTAGCGTTTCTGCCATTTCCGTGTAGCAGGACATTGTTTTCAAAATGTTGCTGTGTAAACGCAAAAGTTTTTGGAAATGAAAATGCAAAAACAATGCTTTTTGCTTGAAACATTGTTGTGTAAATGGAGCCTTATTATTTAATAGGCGTGACCAAACACTTTTGCCCTTAAAGCTTATATATTTAATTAAAATTGGAAGAATGCTGTGTTTACTTGATCAAAAGTTACACAGCACTACAGTAACAAGCCAGTCACAGTTTGTAAAACTTTCTTTTACACAGTGTTTCTCTTTGCGACGAGTAAAACCAATTTATAAAATGAGGGCTTGCGTTTCGTTTGACGCAGAGAGCAAAGAGCAGAGGTCTCTACCTCCTCCGCAGTGTCTTTTCTGATCTCTCTATGTATATTCTCATATTCATCTGCCAGAGGTGGAAGTCGCTGTGGGAATGGTTTCTCTGTGACTCATGCCACTGATGAGAAAAGAAAAAGACAAGAAGAATATGTCTGTCTTACTCCATATTAAACATCAGAAACGAAGGCCGCTGTTGGAGGCTTTGACAGTCTGTCCAGGAGAAGCCTGTGGGCTGTGGGTGAGCTGGAATCGAAGCGTACACCGCCCCCCCCCCCCCCCGTCCCCCGTCCCCACGCTCAGGAGTTTGTAATCCCGGGGACGGGGAGAAGTTGTTGAGTCAGCCGTGCGGTGGGAGTGGAAGAGGTTTGATGGATTAAACTCTTATCCTCGCTCACCCACTTCACGTTTCCTCTGGACAATGCCTGATGAATTACAATCGGCGTGGAGGAAGCAGGAGGAGGAGGCGGAGGAAGAAAGTGTTCAAAACGAGATTGATGCGTGGCCTCTGTTCGGACTGACCTTTTAGAGTGTATTCAGACACATTCGTTTGGCAAAGTTCACACAGCTATGGGGTTTAAAGAGGAGCGCAGACACGTATACCGACTGCAATTTCTGTCGCATTCAAGGGAAGAAACATAATTCTTCTTCTTTTGCATAATCACGGCGCACATTTTGCTGAGTCCCATTAATGGCAGCTTTTAGATTTGCAGCTTCAATCTCCCAGTGTCTGGAATTTTGTTGTCTGATGTATTTTCAACGTAAGCGTCACTGAGAGGAGCAGACGGGAGTAGCAACACTTGCTTGAAGTGAATTCTATCATCCCAAAATGATATGTGTATGATTGAGTGTTGTAGACTCAGTTGAGCAAAGAGGGGAAATGTATATTTCTTTGTGGAAGATTGAAACATTTGGTATTTATTATAACAATTCAGACTAAGGCTGCACAATATATCTTAAATGTATTCTCATTGCGACATCAATATTCGCAATATACATATAGAAAAAGGATTGGCTGAAGTAATTATATGCACTGTACATACTTTTCCATTCAGATGGATCCCTAATGCGCTGGATATTTTACTTCATTATTTCAGATTTTCATAATACCTGGCGACGATAGGCCAAAAGCAAAACAGGATAAATGACAAAAAAAAAAAACCTCAGCAAAGACAACTGCTCCAGTTCTAAATTGCTGTGAGTGATCCCATGGGGCAGTTGTGTCTTATCAAAAAGAGGAAGAGCACTGTTATTTGTAAAAAAAAAACAATCCCAACATTATATACTTTAGTGATAATTCATCACAAGTCATGTCACAATCACAATAACTGATTAAGTCATTCAAATAAAAAAAAGATTACGTGGTGATAGTTATGACGTTGTCATTTACCACTATCATTCAGGAGCCATAACATCTGAATCTGAAGCTCCAGATTAGCTGGAAATGATGATGAAATCACACGTGGCGACTGATATGACCTTGGGGACTAATTACCTAACATTTCTCTTTGTTATTGAAGTATGCAGCGTTACAGTGCCAAGATCTAAAGAGCTGTTGAAGGGACTCAGAATAAAAAAGGGTGTGGACTCCTTTGAGTCCGCCAAGGAATTTAAAAAGTCTTGAGCTAATCTTTTCCAGAGAGTATGCCCCACCAAATCCAACCTTTGTGTACATTATTAACAATATTGAAGAGGAACTCCCAGGAGTACATTTGCCACAGGGTCTGCAGGTAACTCTTTTTTACTGTTGTTAAGAAAGTGCTGCAAAGCGTTCCACCAGTCAGAGTTAGACAGATCAGATTGATCTGCTCATGTTCGCCAGTAAATATGAACTCACCATGTGTCACAAAATCTATTTTAGGCTCCATCTACACAACAATTGTCAAATGAAAACGCATCGTTTTTGCATTTTAACTTCCGAATGGTTTCGCATTTACACAGCAACGTTTTGAAAATGTAGTTAAAATGTTGAGTTACTAGTGGCTGTTGTTTGTTTCTGTAATGAAACCACATGCACACATGCGTGCAGAGAACAATACGCTGTAAACATTACCAATAGTGACCTTGTGGTCTGTCCGTTGGATTATTATTACAGGTGACTCACAACTGTAAAACTAACAAGTCCCAGGAGAATATGGACTGGGAGTCACGCCACTCCGGAGGCGACCATTGTTGTTATTGTCCATCTACTTGCCCATGTAACTATTTACTACAGCCGTGGTGCGCATGCACACGTTTCCATGGAGACAGGAGTTGAATTTTCCATAGAGACCATGACTTTTTCTGAGCTTATTGCGCCCGTACAGCAAACTTCTACATCGTTTTATCCAACAAAAAGCTGTTGGATGATGGGGCCGTTCCCAGCTGACTCTGTTCAGGCAAAGTGCACCGTGAACACATTGTCAGCCCATCGCAGGGAAAACACAGAGAGATAACCACACTCATATGTTGGGCTGCACGACATATCGGAAACTCATTGTTGTCACAATATCAATATTTGCAATAAACATATTGCAAAAGACTGACATGTGTGTCTTATGTAAAAAGGACTATGCGGAAGCAACAACAATGGATAAAGTCTGTGCATACTTTTGCCCATGCATTTGCTTGTTCTGGCAAAATTTCACGTTCTTAAATGGGAGCAAAGAACGGAAACCTGAGCAGAATAAATATACAGCCCACTTGTATCCATCTCAGGGGTTCCCTCCCATTACACCACTCAACACTCACCCTATTCCCTAAACCCTGTGTCCTCCTCCTCTTCCTCCTCCTCCTCCTGCAGAAGGAGACTGTTACCTGAACCTGCCATTCCCAGCTCATCGGTCCAGCCCCCCTCATGAAAGACAAGCCTTGTTGAAAATAGAGAAAAGTAACCTGGGCTTGTCGAACCTCTCACAGAGAGGAGAAGAGGCTCTTTGTAATCCACTGAGCTCTTTGTGTGTTTGGTCCTGTCCTAAGTGTTTCCTCCAAACCCGGCACAACAGAGACTTGGGTTTCCTCCGGTGGTCCCTTTGTTTGTGGGCCATAATGAAGAGAGGAAAGGCACAAACACGTACCGTCTAGGAAATCTTGTAATGAAACCAATTTCCTGATTCTGAGAGTTGTGCTGGTTGCTTGATTTCTCCTGCAGAGTTTCCTTCCCTCTCTTAAACTCTGAATGGAGTCTCTCCAAGTAGTAATCCAGGTGTCTTGTTAAAGAGAAACGACAGAGTCTGGTAACCAGCCATTCCTTCAAAATTTACTTTGCAATCTGACTTTAGATGATAACATGCTTCTTATTTTTTTTTAAAGCTTGTTCTGTTTGCAAAGCTTAGAAGCAACCGCACCAACGAGCCCTGCGGCTCTCCAACAGGCGGCATGAAAACAAAGTTTAGTCTTTCTATGAATTGTTTCTGTAGATATTCATAGGAAATATTTAGAATACCAGAGAATATCAGCAGAGAGCAGAGCTCTAACTACTGAGAGAGAGCCTCTCCGCTGTGCACAACACACTAAAAATGGGCCTGGAAATGTGAAACTCCTGGAAAGTGTCTCTTATTAAATACAAACTCCAGTCCGAAAAGGTTGGAATTATGTGTAAATATTATCCACACTCTCTGAATTGTTTTGAGTGATAATGTAGCGCAGTGTGATAATGTGTGCACATTTTGTCTTCTGAAAAACTATACCGCTTTAAAACGCTATTGTTATACTTAGAAATTTTGGATGTCCATAACAAAAATAATGAGTAAGCATTTTTCACAACATCATGAAATGTCTCATGATCTCCATGTGATATTATGTCTGAAGTCCTGTGCTGAATCCAGGCCGATGGGAATTACAAAACATCCCATCCTGCATTCATCTGCATTGTACACATTCTCCCGACCTTTCTGAGATTGGCTTTTCAGACTTTATTAGTCTCCACAAGGTCTTCAGATAGTCAGCGAAGAATGAGGGGAGTGTGATAGTCAAGGGAGAAGGCAGCGCAGTGCTTTTTGGCACAGAACACACTGTACATGACATGATTGTCAGGCCTGGCAGAACACTGTCGGAGTGCATTGTTTAACTAGATAATAAAAATAGAGTCTGATGTAGCAGCCTTCAACAATGGAGAACAGATGTGAAACTGACACTTCAGGGTACTGTGCCAGAAGTAAGGAAATTATTGAATAAGCTGCCATAAAGCTGAGCTTTTCTCTGCAGTGCTCATTATGTCACATTTCATATACTTATACAAGAAAGGCTCCCTTTGCATCTGGCTGTTCAGTAGGTCTTGACATCTTGTAAAGATGTACATATACGTCGATCTTAATGGGGGTCATGCATGATCTGAGACAATACGCAGTCTGCATGAGGTTGTTATTACACTTCATGTGTGCAAATGCCTACAGAAACACTTACTCTTAGGTACTGACTGACTTACTGTCCAAAATGAGATTCGCACATGTTTCAAAAAAAAAAAGCCACAAATTCACATTTCGTGGATATAGAGTGAACTCTGGAAACTGCACATGCTTATTTGGAAATCTCATCTGTCTGTGGGAGCTGGCGTGTTTTCCAGACTTTTGCTTCGCATAATAAAAATCACTAGAAAATAAACGAAGTCTTCACTTTTTTCAAAGGAACTTTTTACTGACGTGAACGGTGCAACAAGAAGTGAAATGCATAGCCAGCTAATTCAGCAGACTGTGAATTGTTATTTTGGAATGTAAATTTTTCAATACTTGTTTTCTGTTCTTGTCATGTTCAGTAGCACTGCGGCTGTCATTAGACAGTCGAGTCATGTGGCTAACAGGGAGCTATGATGCTGCAGGAAGACATTAGTTTGTTGAAGCAGGCCGAAACCCACAACAGATTTAGTTCTGCATTCTTTTGAGGGTTTTCTTTTTTCTCTTGAATTTCACCACATGAAAATGTAAACATAAGAAAAATTATGTTTTTCCTTGAAGTCCTCCAACTTAATTCAGGTCGTGTTAAGGCTTTTCTTTTCTTTTCTTATTTTTTCTTTCCGTTCCTTTTCCAGATGTGACCGAATAAAAATTGCTTCTGTCCAGCTGATTCCTTCACGTATCTGGCAGTGTGCGACCATGGACGATGCAAAACCTTTATGGATATGTTTTTTAGTACTTTAAGACTTGCCTACACTCTTTGACACGGGGTGAAATATTATGTGGGCAGGTCAACTCGTACTTGATATTTCTTGCATTTCGCTGGGAGGCTTTTATACAGTCTTGGGATGGCCGCCAAGCCAAGCAAACCTAATCACAGTCGAGTGGGCTTGGCTTGATTATTTTACGGTAGATGAAAGTATTTGCCCTCGGTGGCTTCAGACAGGTCGAGTGGACCCGTGTAGTTTGTAGCGAGCAACGTCGACGGGGAGGATGAAGCGCATTAAAGGTTCAGCAAGTTCATTTAATTGTGAAATATTGGACATATTGATAGATATGATGGACTGAAGCCAACGCCAGTGCATTTAACGGTTGTGTGTGTGTGTGTGTGTGTGTGTGTGTGTGTGTGTGTGTGTGTGTGTGTGTGTGTGTGTGTGTGTGTGTGTGTGTGTGTGTGTGTGTGTGTGTGTGTGTGTGTGTGTGTGTGTGTGTGTGTGTGTGTGTGTGTGTGTGTGTGTGTGTGTGTGTGTGTGTGTGTGTGTGTGTGTGTGTGTGAGGCCTGTGCCAACCCCACCTCTCCCCAAATCCTGCCAAAACACATGCTCACATGCCAACAGGATGATACGGTTTTATGACCTATTCCCGTTATTGTGAGTATAAACATCTGAAATAAAACACACACACGTATGCACATACGCACACACAAAAGAAATTCATCCACAAGTTATTGTTGGATAAGGCGGTGATTTGAAGTGAAATACCACAAGTTGAAGCCCATCATTTTCAAGTAAAGTCAAGCTGTCATGTGTTGGCACACTTCACATAACGCTTTAAATCAGTCTTTTTAATTACTAATATAAGGTGTAATAGATCTCCTTTAGGCATATACAGATCAGATCTGCAAAAAGCTAAGAATTTATTGTGTTTTGGTCAGTTTTACATGCGTTTGGGAAAAAAAAAAAAAAAAAAAAACTTTTAACCCCCAAGTTCCTCAAAAATGTAGAAGAGGAAATGGGTAACTGAAAATAACTAGATAAAAACTCCAGTAAGTCGGTCAGAGTAATTACGTTAACTACATATATTATTCCTCTCCGGCCTTGCCCTGATGTGCAGAGCTACATAACTTGATCTTAATACGCTGTGAAAGCTCCTTCTCTGTGTCTCTGGATGCTAGGTGTGGTCGGCACTGGCTGGGCAGGATGTCCGCATGTAAACAAGCCAGTGGCTTAAACAGGACAGAAAGGCGTGCTGGGGTATAAGAATGCGTGGACAAATGAGCAAACAAACAAGCAGCATTATCTTATCTCCGTCTGGCAGACTGCAATTATGTAGAAGAATACATTTTCGATAATTTTGTTAGCCTAGCTCCGCCCGTTCTCCCACTCATCAACTCAACACTTTGGCCACTCTCTCTCTTTCTTTCTCTCTATCTGTCTCTCTACCTTTCATCTACTTATTTATCTTCCCTCACTTCCTGTGAACGAGGCAGATTCTTCACACTAATGTCTTTGCTCACGTAATGGCATGCGTCCTCTTTGCCAATTAGCGCTTGCTAATGGTCGATTAAGTAGTGATCGTGTACTTTTTAGCTGTTGGGACAAATTAGTAATTGAGGCGCTGTAACAGGGTTGTCGTTCCGCGCTAATATCCACTCCGCCTTTGGAGGGAAAAAAAAAGAAAAAGAAAAAAAAAAAAGCCCAATTAACCTTCAGCTCTGCTCCTGTCAAAGGGCGGCGGCGTTAAAAGCGTTTTTAGTTTCATTGTTGTTCAGAGGAGATTAACAACGCTTGTTTAAATTCATGTACTTAACTAATGGATTTAGTTAAGGGCAGAAATGTGAAATGAAGTGCTGTGGCCCAGAGAACCTGCTTTCTGAAGCATGATGAATCACTTCAGTGAGAGGTTTGTTAAAGGAAGCTGGGCATTTCACAGTTCTGCTCTGCTAATCCTCCGTATGCGCTATCATCTCTGAAATATAACGGTAGGAATTGTTAGAGCTTTGTGATGTCATGATAGAGGTTTAACCCTCTTTTCTGTGCAAACAGGATGAAGTGGATGCTTTAATTCTACCGTACAGTCGCAGCTACACCAAATAGGTAAAAAGGAAAAGTTAAGGTCGATGGGTACAGCTACGTCCACTAATTTGCAACTGTAGTCGTGTCCATGTTTTACCTTCAGCTTCAGCAGAAATGCTGCTGTTTTTGCAATGAAAGGCATTTCAACAACAGGCTCATCATGGCTTTTATTTGTGGACTTTATTGTAAGATATTTTCTACGCTGTGTCCCTCTTAGGTCTTACAATGTTTTCTGAAGCTCTTCTGTTGCTCTTCTTCTTCCTATAACTTTGAATTTGGTAGTGATCATCGCCCATGTTGCAGTTTGCTGTTGTTTTTTTTTTCGTGGTTCTGATTTATTTGCTGTAATGTTTTCAATTATTTCCCAACTTCCTCCCAATACCCATCCAGCTCCATAATAGCACATTTCATTTTGTGTTTGTGGGGGTTCAGCCCTACATCTAAACCCCCCATGGCAAATGCAAGCAAACGGCTATGGAACCAATATATATTCCAGCAGATTGTTCTTGTATGAAAAGAGTAATTTAAATGCAATTGCTTGTGTGTGCCATCACTCGTGGCTTTATTAAAAGTTGATGACCTGTAAAACTTGGGCGAAGTGCAATTTAATTGCCCAAGGATGCAATTCCTTCGTAAATAAATCAGGCCCTTTGTCTCAAACCTTAAAAGATCACAGTAGTAGTTAAGGAGTCATCTTCATGACAGATTGATTGTCCACATCTAATGTGTGCCGATTTATTGGCATGTTGTGATATCACTTTAAAGTCTGAATAACAAGGAAAACACCAACAAACTCCCACTTATATGCCCAGTAAAAGGCAGTGTATCAAGCAGCAGCAGAATTATTATTTAATAATCTATGATCACGGAAATGGTACAAGTCTTAATGCCACCATAACAAGGGGGGGGGGGACAAAAGATTCAGTTCATCTTTAGAAACAGGAAACTGAAAGTGCAGGGGTTTTCTCCCTCACACTGACTTCAGGTTAATGTATAATCTTCTTGGTGGGTCGGATTCATTCGACTTAAGATGCACAAAACACACAACTACAGTGCCTCCAAAGAGGCAGTCATTACTGGCTGTGCAGACACAGCCAGGCCTGATGTTATCTGCCGAATGAATATTCAAAACAGGGACAGTGTAATCTACTAACTTCAGTATTTTCTACACACACTGCCAGGTGTAGGGGAAGATGACAGAATGAAGCAGAGCAGATGCGACCTCCTCCCTTTGATGTCCATCCAACAAAGCACTATGCAATTTGCAAAGGTGGACGTTTTCCTCACAGCGTGCCCTCGGCCTGTACCGCTCGCTCGTACACTGCCACTCCCAGGTTTCATCGGGCTCATTTAAAACACATTAGTCTGTTCGAGCGCTGTCAGGGCTCCAGCGATGAGAGAGCAGCCCGTCTGTTTAATGCTGTCTGGTAACCCTGCTCTCTCATCCTGGCCCACAGGAAACACTCTGCACCCTGATAAGGAGCAGAACACAGAGCCCGAGGAGCGAAGCCCCCGCTGACATTTTCCCAGCGAGCTCCCGTCTTAATTCTCAGTGTGATTACAATGTAGGGGTTACCATACGACTCAATTCATCTCCATTCCCCTGGACCTTCCTCATCTCCGCACCTGGAGCCTCGTGTTGCTGCTCATGTTGCCAGCTCATATTTTATATTGCTGTATTCAGAGCTGCAAATCTTGACATGATATATTATTCATACGCATCATAGTGATGCTGTCAAAGTGCAATTCGTATTGAGAAATGATTTTATTAAAGAGCAGAGATGAGTTACATCTCATCCATTTTACTATTAATGCCTCTGTACAGACTCTGCAGACTATAAACAAATGTAAATCCAATTACAGTACAGCTAGGATGTCGTTTCCAATATAAATAAAGAGAGAATGAAGTGATGCACAAACTATCGAGATCAGATCAGAGCATTTTACTGACCATGATCCACATGCTGGCTTGGTTGTCACTGACTGCCTGAGGTCATCGCAGAATTAAGAATCAAATAAAAATTAGTTTACAATACAGCTGCTTGATCTTCTTCGTTTTAAAGGTGGATATTTTAGTTTTGTTTACCCCCAATGTAATTGTTTGTGAGCTTGCATTGTCCTGTATTCACATTACTAAAGTAAAAAGTAAAGGACATACATTCAAGTGGAGGACCTCACATTTGACACGGTTTACAGGAAGAGAATGAGGCCAGAATTCAATTAGAAAAGCAACAGTAATGGCTTATATCAAGATATGAATGAGTAATTATTCCATAGACACGGCAGACAAACTGGATTTTTTTTTTATAGAAGTTCATTTGGTTTTTTAAATAATGTTTGTGGGGCCCGATACGACCCGAGCACTCAGGTGATCTGCTGAGCTCCAGATGGCTTCTTTCAGGCTGACGTGTTTGTGACATTTGGACCGTCTTCATATGACGTGTGCCAGCAATGAGAGGACAATTCTTGGCTCCCCTGAGCTTGCTGTGGCTGCAGGGTTTGCAGATGGATGTCCTGCTGTGTGCCTGGGTGTCGACTTTTAATAGAGCTTCCCATATTATTGGGATGTATGGATGTCTCTCCACAGATAGCTCAGCCAAGATTCTGCAGTCTCCACGTTGGAGAGTCAAATTTAAACATGCATCTTCCCAGGATAGTGGACACTTGGTGTGTAACGGCACGAACTCCAATCTGAGAAGCTCCATCCATCATGGCGCGGCTCACACAGTCCATCCGTTTTACATCTAATAGATGTAGTCTACTGTAAAGATTGATATAGTCCATATCTGTGTAATATACAGCTGGGCTTTCAATTTCTGTCCTATCTCATCTAATAGTGTTGTCAAGGAGGCTATTTTTCATTAGGTGTCCCAGATTTGGCCTACTTTCAGGAGGAAAAGACTGTATTGCTTGGTGCCCGTTGACTGATCATGCATTTAGCATTTGCAGCAGCTTGGAGGATTTTAGTTTGTTATGCGGCACACTGCATTTATCTAATATGGTTCTGGTGACAACTTAAAGTTAGCGATTTTTTTTTTTCCTGCAGAAGCACTGTGTGGGCAGAGGAAGGGTCACTGGGTGCACTGCACACTCTCGGAAAGCTGGAATTCACTGATGAGGATAAATTCATACTGCATTTGTTTGCATTCCGGTGCTTTCTTTAACCGCTGCCTGGGCTCTATCTTATGCATGTATTGATTTTTCCCTATATGCAATTCCTTCTGTGTAAACTCAGCTTCTGATCCTCGTGCTTGCCTCTTTAGGAGTGCTGCAGGTGAGCGGCATACGTATATCCACATCTGGGAGTATGGAGGCGGTCAATGGGACAGATGTTCGTCTAAAGTGCACATTCTACAGCTCATCTCCCATCAACCCCAGCACTGTCACCATCTCCTGGACCTTCAGACCGCTAACACAAGGCCGTGAGGAGTCGGTGAGTGTCTGTGTGTCTGTTAGCATGTAAAAAAAAAAAGAAGAAAAAAGTGAGTTAAAACCTCCCGCATTGTGTCAGGGAGCATCCGCCCCCACAACTAACTGAGAGAGGAGTCGGTGAGTCATCAGGCTCCCCGCGGAGCCTCCGAGTCAAGCCGATGTTTGTGTACTTGTGTGCATGCATATTGAGAATTGTCTGGGCGAGTTTTTTTTTTTTTTTTCACCGCAAGAAGAAAACATGATTCTTCCCCAGTCGCAGCAGCTCTAAATTCATTTCAAATAGTGCCACTGTGATGTCGATCAAATCTACTCTTCTAATTCCTCTCGTAGGTGTTCCACTACCAGCAGCGTCCATACCCTCCCGTAGAGGGCATCTTCAGGAAGCGCATCATCTGGGATGGTGACGTTATGGGCCGAGATGCATCCATTATCATCCGGGAGGTGAAGTTCACCTATAACGGCACCTACATCTGCCAGGTGAAGAATCCGCCCGACGTCCACGGCACGGTTGGAGAGATTAAACTCCGTGTGGTCACCACAGGTCAGCAGTTGATTCTTCATCCAAACTGTTCCCTAATGTCTAATGACAATATCCTGGTGCCTCTGATTTCATCCACACTGACAAGATCACAGCATTGATGCCTTGAGGATATTTCAGTTAAATATGGCATGAAACAATTCTCATGATGCTACACTAGAAATGACACGAGACAACTCACGGTGCTTTACAAGGAAATAAAGGAAATTCATTCAAACAAGTTGATTAAGAATCTTAAGTGATTATAGAATACATTAAAGCAAAGCGATTAAGAAGAGCATAAATAGAGAATGTTTAAGTAAAAGCTTTATTGAGATGAAATAAGTAAAATCTATTATTTAATGAAAAGCCTGAGCAAATGAAAGTGTTTTATGGCCTGATTTAAAAGAAGTGAGTGTGTCATCAGTCCTCAGGTGAGGAGGGCAGGAAGTAAAAGCTGCTTCACCTTGTTTGCTTCTCCTGGACTCCTGGAACACAGTAAACCTCTTCCCGAGGACCTCGGGGGTCTGGATGTTTCATATTCTACATATAAGAGATGTATTTAGGCCTCAAGCCACTGATGGTAAATGCATGTGCTCAGAACTTGTTTCTGAAGCTTTAAGACATATCTGTATGCACATTTTTCACAAAGCAAAGATCTGAGTGTTTAACAGGTATAGTTTCTCATCGTCCTGGAAATGATTTGATGATGGCCTAGTGAAAGGCATGACATCACGAGTTTTATGAATTGTGACTTTCTTGGTAAATAGAAGTTGATTTGTCTCGAGCGCCAATTCAGATTTAGCTACTTAATTATTGCAGTTTACAGTACAACAGCTCACTCACGATGTGTATTGGTATGTTCTCTGGTCACAGCCTCTTTCTCAGAGCTTCTTCTCCTGGCGCTGGCCATCGGCGGCGGCATCGCTCTGGTGGTCGTCCTCCTCGTCGTCATCGTGTCCTGCAGGCGATGCAAGAGGAGGAGACAGAGACAGCTGGAGGGCAACGAGGAGGCTCCCCGCAAAGAGAGAAAAGACCCCACCGCGTGGTAAGACTGACTGGAGCGACGGAGGGAGAGGAGGAGGAGGAGGAGGGGAAGAGAGAGGAAGAGGGAAATGGCAGGCCTTCCCTCTTTCTCTCTCTCTCTCTCTCCTCCGTTGACTGTGGGGATCAGGGCATGTGGTGCTCCTCTTTGGGGGTCAGGGGCTCTATCCCGACTGGACACTCCGCTTTCTTCCTTCCTCTCCAACTGCAGTCTTTGGATCCCAGATTTGGACCCGTAACGGGCAGCTGTCCTGAAGCAGGTGCAAATGAAGAATGTGCCTTTTGTATAGACAAACACAGATACTGAACTTTAGCCAGACTGCCGTGTAGCTTTATGATATCACCATGTGCCTTTCATTTCTGCAAAGAAGCAACTGTTTTATCGGTTCATCTTTTCCTGTATGGCTTAATGCGCTTTCAAGCACATTTCCTGTTTAGAGAAAATGTTTCGATGATCTTAGAGGTAGAACAATGGTGTGTTCCTGCTGTTTGCTCCCTCACTAATACAGTTCAAACCCCAACACAGCGAGGTAGCACATGTCATATGTTTGAGACATTATTCCATCGAACAATAGCAAGAGTAGAACAAATAAATGAACCCTTTCTGGGCTTCTATTGAATTGTTGTTATCCCCACATGCTGGGGGGACGTTATGAAATCAAATTGTTACCAACCCTCCTTTCATTGGGCGTATGCGTCAGCTGTCTGATCCAATTCACTGTGGCTCGTCTGATTCTGCACGAGGACGCTGGTTTACATGTGTGTTTTGTTTCACTACTGAAGTTACAATGCTGTATTTCTTTTCACACATAACATTTGCAATTGTGTCAGAAATAACTGGGGAGCTATCAAATGATGGAAACCTGATGTTGAGCTCTTGTTGGAAACAGACATTATAAACGGCCAATTGTGAGTAAATGTGGCAATAATTTAGATTTTCACTGCCAGTCTGATATCTCTGTTCCTGTTAAAGATTTTATTGTCCTTCTGTCTGTTTCAAACAACGAGCTGTTTTGTTACCCCTCTTTTCTTGGGCATGTCAGGCTTCCTCGGCTCTCTCTTGGGTTTTCAGATCTGTCTGTAACAAACGGTGCAGCGGCTCGCTACATTAACTTACTGAAAGTGGTGCATAAAACTTGGGTCTGCGCGGGGCCTCAAACTGAATCTCTCAAAGAAAAAAGCCTGATAAAGGAATGATATATTTCTTGTCGGATCGGTCGCAAAAAGGAAAGCGGATGTTTTCATCCAACCTTTTTCTATTAACTCTGTTTGATGCCAACCCTTTGTCCCTGCTGCTGGGTTTGTCTCTGCTCGTCCTTGTCCTGTCCCCATTGTGTCTGACCTGTTCACATTCCTGTACATCAATCATTCATGAATGTGCCCTGCATGAATGTATGTTCATTTGTGTTTGTTGCTCCTACCTCCCCCTGGTGGCTGTCTGCGTGTCCCCTCTGTGTGTGCGCACCACCAGCCACCCGTCCAGAGCCGTCCACCTCTACTTATCAGAGACATCCATAGAGATTGACAGTTCAGACGGGATGATCTCGGACCCCAGCACCCCATCTTCCAGCTCCTCAGAGGACGAGGGTCCGAGCTCCGATGACGAGGAGGATGATGATGACTCCGACTGAGGAGCCGGCGGAAGATGAGGGCAGCATTGCTGATGTCACGCCAGTCAGGAAGCTGGGGAGAGAACCATGGTGGTATCCGAGGATCCCACCGCCGGGCTGAGCCGAGTCTCCAGGAAGAAGTGCCGCTACTGTGAGGAAAACAAGCCCACGGTTTGATAACGTGAGGAAAAGATTCCACTTTTACCAACAAGGAGAAAGAGATTGCTACCTTTAGGGTACCAGTGAGAAAATGCAGCATCGTTCATGCTGAATGAAACCGCAGGAATGAACGGAGCGTCAATTCTTGTTCAATAGCTGTCTCTTGGTTCAGCCATGAATCTTCTAAAGAGGAGAAAGCCGATAAACTCAAATCAGCTGCTGTAAGAAATTGATTTCATTGACGATATTGGCGTGTACAGACCGAATGAGGCAAATGAGCCAAACCAATATCTCTATTTCTGAGGCTGCTTTTGGCTTTTTGCAAAAAAAAAAATAACTTTCCTGTTGAATGAAAAACTGAAATCCTGCAGAAAAGGATAATCTTCCATACAGCTAAATCATGAGGAATGTTTCACATTTCAGTCAGTTTTCTGAACTGTTTCATGCCTGCCAGCGTCGGAGCCCCTTTTCGTAGTCGTCTCCTCCCTCACGTGTAGGCCGAGTTGCTTACAGTGTGCCTCGTCAGATTACTATAATATTACATCACATTATTACAGAGCAAAACTGTTATTCTGCTTTATTTAATCTGAAGTCCAAGTGCTTGATCAGCGATCCAGCTGCAGCCGTGTGCACCTCTCAGCCGTGAATCCATGCTGTCAGATCTGAAAACCTTTGATTGCAAAATGCCCTTGAGAGCCTGTTTTTTTTTTTTTTTTTTTTTTCCTGCACGCACCTGTGAATGCATCACGTCTACTAACAAATGTCTGTATTACCTGTCTTTAATCAGGATTCTTACTTGTATTTTATTGCTGAGCAAGATGTTTATAGATTCCCTCTTTTTTGGTAGTTATCTACATATATATTTTATCATGTTGTTTAAAAGAGTCACCTTATTTGTTCTAGAGCTTTTATACAAATGTATATGTGTATTGAAAGGATTTTCTAATAAAATTGCTGTTAAATTTCTGCCACATATTCTCACTTTAAAGCAGCCAACTTAAATTGAGGTCGGCGGACGACATCGGCTGCCATGTGCAACATGATCTCTCTCTCACCTTGTCGTGATTTGATGAAAGTCATACAATATGTATAAGGGTAATCTTGTTATCTAGTATTTATTATGCATGATTATCTTTAATGCACTACCTCCAGTTGTGTGTTTATGGCGTGCCCGTCTGCAGAGCTCGCTGCCCCTTTGTTTACCTGCAAGCATTACTGCAGTGAACGGCTGTTTAATTTTCTTGCAGGTCCAGTATGCTTATTTGTGCCTTTCAGCCCCGGCTGGTTCATGACTGTGAATATGTTACTCTTATATATGCAATCTGTGGGCGCGTGTGTGTTGGTGTCTGCCAGCCTATTTGTGTGCATTGATCAAAGTCTGGCCCTCCAGTTGTAGCTTTAGTTACTGACTGACAGACCTTCAGTGGGCGCGACTGTGCTGATGTGAGGGTGAGGGATTTCTGACTTGAAACGTTTGTGTGTTTATGCGAGCCAAACAACTGCATTTTGTTTGTTAAGAAAGGTCATTATTGTTGAATTATGAAACGAACAGTGAAGGCTAAACATGCTGTAGTTTTCTATTATCTCTTTTTTTTTCTTTTTTTTTTTCTTTCTTTTTTTGCCCTTGTCCTGTTCGGCAGCTTGGGCCAACAATATGATGTGATTGAGAGCCTTCGGAGTCAGAACAGATTTTGGTCTTGCAACAGGGAGAGACCTGGAGTCTCCTCCTGTTGCCTTCTCCGTCAGAAGATGGCATGGCTGCCGTACACGACCGGGGGGGAACGCACAAAGAGAGAGAGAAGAGAAGAGAGAGAAAAAGGTTGGGGGAGGGGGTAGGGGGCTAACATACAATATCCTTGTTGTGCTACATATATTATTTGCAGTCATCACACTGATCCAAATATTTTCCAACTGTTTTTGGATTAAACCAGCCTGAGCTGCTCTATCTAGACAGTAAAATGATTTCTTAGATTAACCAGCCTGAGCAGCTCTATCTAGACAGTAACGTGAAGCAGGAACATGAATTAACAAAGAGGCAACAACAAAAGAGGAACATGATTTTTAAAGTTTGAGCAAATGATGATAGAGAACAAGCAACTTCAGAAGCACCTTTCGTGAGGTGTGTGTGTGTGTGTGTGTGTGTGTGTGTGTGTGTGTGTGTGTGTGTGTGTGTGTGTGTGTGTGTGTGTGTGTGTGTGTGTGTGTGTGTGTGTGTGTGTGTGTGTGTGTGTGTGTGTGTGTGTGTGTGTGTGTGTGTGTGTGTGTGTGTGTGTGTGTGTGTGTGTGTGTGTGTGTGTGTGTGTGTGTGTGTGTGTGTGTGTGTGTGGCCTGTGGACTCAGCAGGTGCTCTATTTACCGGCTTTATTGCCCCCCCCCCTCCTCCCATCACAGCTTTGATGTGGCCCAGATCCACCACACATGTGGGACTTCAGCTCACTTAACAAACGCAGACACTCCACAACAGTCGCAGCACAGCACTGCAATCTGATATTGGTATTTTCTGTAGGTGGCAGCACCGACAGGGAACGTAAGGCGTGCAGAGACGTGGAAGGGAAAAGAGAAAAAACTGCGTATATATATTGAAAAAAAAAAAACTAAGGTTGGCATCTGAACCTTTTCCGCTCCTCTTTTGTGAAGCTGCCATTCCGTCTGCCGGGCCCGGACACCGCCACCCCGGCAGACGGAAGCCCCCCAGGCCCGGGGAGACCCCAGAGAACCACCCCAGAGAGCCACGCCCCCGCCCAAAAAGCACCCGACGGAGAATGCAGAGAGAAATCCCCCCCAGGCAAGAGGGGCCCACAAGAGAAGGATAAAGGGCACAGGGCCCCAGGCCCCGACCCAAGCCGAGAAAAGGCCGGAGCAGGGCCCCTGGGCCGAGCGGGTCGAAAGCCCCCCCAACCCCGGCGGCGAGTCCCGCCGCACCCCCGGGAACAGGCCCACCCACCGCCCCCCCCCCAACCCGGCAAGGCAGAGACGGCCCCAGCCGCCGCGCCCCGGACCAGCCCCGCCCCCAGACCCAGGAAAGCGAAGGCCGGCGCAGGCCCCGGTCGGAGGACAGTCAACCCTACACCCCCAGTTTTCTATTATCTCTAAAGACCTGCAGAGTATGGCATCTGAATAAAGTAAAAAAAAAACAAACACATAAAACATGTTTTTAGTTCTCAAAAAAAAAAAAACTTTGCTTAATTCTCTTTTGAATGGTACCAGATTCAGTGAGAAAATGCATTTGTGGGATGAGCAGCGATTTGTGAGTGAAGAATTTGACAATACCAACCTATCATGTTCACTGCTGTCTGTTGTGTTCGATAGAGACGAGTTCAGGCTCACACTGTGGAAATGTGGAGTTTACACTCTTGCAGCGTCTCTTCTTGATATCTTAAGACTATTCTAGAGAGCGAGATGCTGATACACACCATCACACTACCTTTCATCTAAAGCACTAATCCTCACAACACTGCATCTTCTCCAACCACCACAGGCAGAATCTGGACTTTACTTAAATTATTGTTACTCCATATATTCAAGTTCTGGATCTGATGACGAAAGGTAATCTTTAATAGTAACCACATAGAAAATGTGTTTTTGGCGTTTAAAGGGAACAGGCAAATTCTCTACGGGTGCAACTCACGCATTCAGCTCTGTCGCTCATCCCACGAGTGCATGTTTCTTACAGGAATAAACTGTAAGGACAACGAAGAAAGATAATCTACTAAAGACAAACGCCAATAGTTTTTGTATCTATTTTATTTGTGGTGTTTCAATGGTGAACGCTGGATGTGGAATTGAGCAGATGCAATGTCTATCCATCTTTTTTCTCTACCACTTCATTCAACTTCAGGTCATGGGGGATCCCAGCTGATGATGGGTGAAGGCACTGCGATTCTTGGACGGGTCATCAGTCCATCCCGGGGCAAACAGAGAGAAACAATCACAAACACACTAGTTTGGAGTTATCAATTAACCTCCAATGCACGTTTTTGGCCTGGTGACACGGGGACACTGTCAGAGGCGTGTTAACCACCAAACCATTGTGCTGCCTATCTAAGGTCCATTACTAGGTTAATCCCGTTAAAATGCCAGTATTCAGTGATAGCATGGTTGTCGGCAGCCTGAAACCGAATGCTTGCGCCAGTGTTCAACAGCTAAATGTTGCAAAAAACTAATCAGCCATTTTCTCCAGTGACTGCATTCAGTGCAATTCACTGAATACTGCATGTGAAGCAAGTCACATTATTCTCATGTTGAGTTCAATGTTCCACCATCGCTGCTGCCAGCCTCTTCAACCAAACACACGCAAAAATGAGATGACAACAAGAAAACACACTTGAGCTTCGATGCGGCTGCTGTCACTGACCCCTCCACCTCCACCTTTACCATGATGAAAGCAACACACTGCATGTGATTTAAAGGACTACAGAGGCACATTTGTGTTTGCATTTGTCTTACTTTTTACCTCTTATGTGAGGAAGAAAAGAAACGGGTGGGAGAGGTTTTCTTAACCATTCCTAGTTCATGACTCATTTAACAAGTCATTCTCTCCGACAATACGCTCATAATCGCTTCGTACGTGACACATTTCTCAGAGGAAAGCTTTTAATGTGAGTTTTGTTTAATGAGCGCTGGAACACAAAGAGGAAGTCACATTTCTTTCCTCTGTCGCCTGGCTCCGTTTCTTCCCCCTTCAGTTTCAGGTTTGCCTTCCACACCTTAAAGGGAGGGTTGTACCTGGCACAGTCATGTGGCGAGACTAAACGCCTTCGCACATGCTTACGCACACTCACAGGGGCTTTGAACAACAGGGTGCAGGGAGGGGAATGAAAGCCGACTGTCACGTCTATTGATGACTGTCACACCATCATCAAACACACACACACACACACACACACACACACACACACACACACACACACACACACACACACACACACACACACACACACACACACACACACACACACACACACACACACAGAGGTCTACTTTAATGGTGTGTGTAAAATGGACCTCCTGCAGCTGTTGAGCAATGCTGTTACCAGTTGTTAGAGCCCTGAGAAAAGTGTGTGAGACCTTTAAAACACTGGAGTGTAGCAGATACACTTTTCCATCAACCAGTCAGTCCATTTAAAGGGATGAAAGGACCACAGGACTCTCACGTTTTCAGTTTTTTTTTCGAGGGATGATGGATAATGGTTACACACAGTCTGGCCCTGACAGTTGAAATCACCTTTATTAGTCGTTCCCCCCTGCAATGTTGACAACAGAATAACAGGCCTCTTGTTGATCAGAGTCGCCAGCGAGTGGGGGAGAGCCGTCATTGTAGCTGAGAAGATTGTAGCTGAAACTGAGACTGTGCTACTGTAGGCAAACAGAGAGCCCTTGTATTCACATACACAATACATAATACACTGCACAGTGTGTGTGTGTGTGTGTGTGTGTGTGTGTGTGTGTGTGTGTGTGTGTGTGTGTGTGTGTGTGTGTGTGTGTGTGTGTGTGCGCGCGCGTGTGCGTGCCAACCCCACCTCCTCCCAATCTCAGGTAAGAAGAATACGACTGTGCTGAGACAGATTATATAATGAACACAATCTAACAGTGTGGAGAACAGAGTTTGTGAACACGCCCCAGTCAGGTAAGTGAGTTCAATAAAGACTTGCCGGCTCCAGTGTGGGAAACGTTACATAATACAGCTACCAAATACAATACAACCACAGTACCTGTGAATAGACGTAGGAGAAGGACGCTTGCAGCCTGCGCCTGCAACCCTGATCCTTCAACTCATGGAGGAGGCGACCACAAAGACTTGCTCCTGTAAGATGTCAAAAATGTTGCATTTTATTTTTTTCTGTTAAGAAAATGTTTTGTATTTTTTGTGAATGTTGGATGAATTGGGGATATAATTTGTTCTCTCTCATTGTTTACATAATTTGGCACATTACTTTGCACACTGCCACTCAGATCCAATAGAAACAAGTTGCAATGATGTGAAACAGCTTCACAACTTTGGTTTAAAAACTGTATGGGACAATAAACTACATGCTAAGAAAATGATTTTTGGTTTTAGATAACCTGTTTTGAACACAAACAATGAAAAAGCAGCATATTTATTGAGACATTGAGGTAAACGTTAACAGAAACATGTGAGGATGTACTTTGATGGCCGTCAGACGGCAGAGAAGCACCATGTTAACGTGCTGGACATCATGTTTTTCTCAGTAAAATACAAAGTTTTGCAGTTAAACTGGTAAATGATAACTATGATTCCAATAATCCCTTTTTTTTTTTTTTTTTCAAACCTTTTTCCAGAGGGTGGGGCAGCATCCTGACGATTCAATTTAATTCATCTCCGGACCTCAGATGTATTGTTTGAGTTTTAGCTTTCATAGATGCAGAGATAAACTGTGTTTGTAGACCGTAGTTTTCAGAATTGTTCCCGCGTCCCTGGAGTGATTTCTATCGCAGTCTTGTGATTGTTTTGTTTTCACTGCCGGAACACCTGAAGATCAAGAACACCCGACGCTGGTTTAAACCCTCTGTCTGTGTGCACAGACTTCTATCTACATTTTCCAAAACTATTAAAAACATTTTTTTTTTTTAAAGATGGGAAAATCCACAAGATCTTCAACTTTTAACACTTTGTTGAAGCTCTCTTCAGTTTTTCTTCTAAATGATTGTACATTTTTCTTTCTAAACAGACTTTGTTGATGTAGATAAACTTGATTACTATTAAAATATTCACCATTTTTTGTTAGTTTGGACATTCTTGAAATGGGATTGTACACCTGAGTTGTACAGTTTACATATAACATTCAGTGTATGACAACTGTTCTGAACACGTGTTCTTTTACTGAGACTTTGAATGAAACATGAGCCACGTCCCTTCCAATTCACCAGCTAGGAGAATTCCTTGAACAATACAATCAGCATTTTTACAGATTACAGACGGGGTTGTTTACTCTGATTTCTTTTTTTCTTTGACTGGCACCATTCCTTTGTGTATTTAACTCAGTATTGAATGTGTCACGACTGAGGTTGTAATTCTGTCAGACACTGAATGAGCACACAATACGCAGCTGATGTGGGCACGGTGCAGTTTAGAGAGCAAAGCCCAAAGTAAGAGAGGATGCTGCGCTCGTTCTGTATCCTCCGAATTGTCTAAAAACAGGGCTTCGCGAGTACAACATCATCGCTTGTCAGAAGAAGAGGAAATGCTCCTGGCCAGAACAGATGGGTGTAAAAACAGAGCTGACAGTCCAGACCAAATAAAGACATAAACGCACTTCAAAAGGAGTCTGTGCAAACATGAGAGATAAAGCATTACACCACAGCAAAAACTGATTCAGCGGAGGGCTAGGAAAACAAATACCTCCTCCCATTAGAGATAATTGCAACGGCAAAGACAGGAGATTGGGGACAGGGATAGCACTGAGAGACGCCGAGAAATTCCGGGGGAATCCCAATAGAGCATCTGTGGTTTTATACAGAGGCTGGCAGGGGAGATAAGGCCGCTCCGCTCATAGGGGCCATGTGAGGGCAGGCGGACGGGTGGTGCTAACGTTTTACAGCTCTTTATGATTTTTATTTCATTTTGCTGGTTGTCAGTCCATGATGTGAAAAAATGTGTAATTAAAAAAAGTGCTGACAAACAAAACAAGCAATAAAGCGATAAAGGCTGTTCATGCTGCTCACACAGCGACCCCACACACGTACACACACACACACACACACACACACACACACACACACACACACACACACACACACACACACACACACACACACACACACACACACACACACACACACACACACACACACACACACACGGTTGATTTGAGCTACCACAATAAAATCCATGCACACAGAGAGATAAGAGTAGTCTCTTCCACAGAAACCCCAGGGTGGCTCCAGACACCCTTTTGTTGGTTGATAAAGGCTGATTTACTAAACTAATCTAAAAATAAATAAATAAATAAATAAATTTTAAAAATAATATAAAATAAATATATATATTTATATATACAAATTTCTCTCTTATTTCCTAGCTATATATATATATATTTATTTATTTATTTTATGGTAAAGGCTGATTTACTAAACTAATCTAAAAACAATACAAATAAAATATATTTTTCCTATATATATATATACCAAAACTAAACTAATCTTATCGTCTCTTTTGTTTCTTTATCTCTCTTTATCTATATTCCTATTGTTACACTCCATCAGAGTATTAATTAACCTGTCGTGGGAACTAAATTTAAATGGCAAAAGTTCGTTCATTGAATAACTGCAGTGCAGCAGGGTGTTCCCTCTCATCCCAACTTGGAGCGGGTGTTTGTTGACTCCACTTCCTGATACACCTGTTTGGCAGGTAGCTCGCCTCACTGCGGACGACGCGGAGACTCCGAGTGACAACATCAGACTATGGACGGAATTTTTACCAAACCTTTGACGCAACAAGTTGGGGAATACTTTTTTTTTTAAAATTTGTTTATTTATTTAAAAAAAATCCCAGACGAGACACTTGAGCGCAGCTGCGTGTTCTTCCCGAGGAAAATGCTCAGACACGCCGGGAGTGCGCTCTCTCTGCTGCTGTGGTGGCTCGCTGGTCTCGGTGAGTAAACGCAAGCCTCGGATCCAAAGTACAAAAAAAAAAGAAAAAAAAGAAAGTTTGTTAAGTTCACTTAAAGTGTTGGGTGCTGATATCCGAATGGAAAAGTGTCGCGCACGGTGCAGGGGATTATACTTAACGCGTGTGAAAGGTTGAATTTCCCTGAATGTTTACGCACCAGCAGTGCGTAAAAGCAGGTAGGAGTCCAAGGTGAAGTCAGGCCTAGTGGGACAAACTGCGCCAGCCAGGTTAACGCCACCAAACGCCATGTTTTATTGTAGGAAACGAACAACTGCTCGCTGTTTGTATACATCAGTGCTTCTATACTGCCAGCGTGCATGTAACTGATTACATATACTCACGTTACTGTCATAAGGTAGCAGTTTAATATCTTTTTTGTGTCATTTATACCTTCTCCTCCATTTACTACCGAGTACAGCTTCAATTTAAACTGATCTGTCTTATTATTTTAATCTTAATCTCCTTTATATCTTTATTTATTTTCAAACAAAACCACCATTTTCTAATTTTCGTTTTTTTTGAAAATTTATATTAATTATCTGTTTTGTCTTAAAAACGTGCTTCATATGTAAATGCAAATAAATTAAATTGAAAAGCTTGCAACTATGCAGTGAAACTAAATAATACTTTGCCCTGCAACCCTCCTTTCCATTGTAATATCTATAGTCATGTCATCTCTTCATACCATGTGTGTGTGTGTGTGTGTGAGTGTGTATGTATGTGTGGGTGTGTGTGTGTGAGAGAGAAACATGCATGTTTTTTTGATAATAAGCATTTTTTTTGTTATTGTTTGAATCGGTCAGAAATGTCTGTCAGAGGCTTTATAGCCACAGTACCAGGCTTCATACTACTACTGCAACGACAACAACTACTAGTAGTAATAAAAATATAACAGAAACAGTAAACTGTCCAGAGTACGAAACCCTCATATAGTGATAATTTGTCTTTATTTGTATGGGATCTGCCTATTTGTCTAAATAGTTGATAGCTTTGGACTTACAGGAAGACCACGCCAGACCTATGTGCCCCCCTGAAAATGTCTAGTTGTCAGCAGGTCCATTGATGAGCTGCCAGTTTCCACCACTAATTACTTAGGTTGCCAGCATCTCTCATGTCTTGAAGTTCAAACCCACTTCAGCTTTCATGGTTTTTTTTTTTTCTTTCTGTCGGATCTCCGCTTTTATGAAGAGATAGCATTGTTCATGTTGTTGACTCGCTCACCCCGAGGTCTTTGTAGATGAATCATGCTGATCGCGGGGTATCTCCTGCACTCATTTATGCCAGATGAACTCTGATCTTATCATGGATGTTGGAGCCTCTGATGAAACCAGTGGTGTCAGTCTAAGATGGTTTTATCTGCTGATCTCAGGCTTTTGAAATCAAGATATTTTTTCCATTTATAAACCCCCCCCAGCCACCACCACCAAACAACAGTCTATTATATCAGTGATGGTTGATATACAAATACAGGTTTTTTTGGCCATAACTTCATGTTTAAAGCAAGAGGAGCAGCAGCAGGATAATATCTTGGTTTGCGTTTGGGCTCACCAGCCCATCAGTTAAAGGTCCTCTCTGACATTTCTCAGTGGGTATTGGATTAATATACGTTAACATTGGTTCAGAAACTCAAAATTCATAGATGTTTTGTCACACAGTCCTTGAAGTTAACGTTCATGTAGAAACAAATTGATATTAACAATAGTTGGCTGCAGATACCAAATGGCCTAATGGTTGATTTTTGCACCAGGGGTATCAAACATAAACCAGCTCACAAGAGACTCCATGATGCTGCCAGGAAGGCCAGCTACTTCGTTGCGAAAATGCAAACTAACAATAGCCTCAAAGCCATGATGTCAGGGTGAGTTCATAAAGTCATGCATGATACAACAGTATTAGTAGACGTCGTTTGGGCATTTCATTGTTGGTTTTCACCAGAAAGTTTCATTAAAATTGGCTATATGTTGAGATTATAGTCGTTTTGGCCCTAAATGTTTGGTTTGATGGAAATATAGACATTGTTCATCATGTATTCTCAGCGCCACAACCAAGAAAAAGTTTCAACGTTTAAATGTAAAAGATATATTATTAGAAATGTCACACCAAATCCCTCTTTACAGTATGTCCCATATGTTTGAGATGTGTAAGCAGCTGTGCAGATCGTGTTCTTATAGTAGAAGACAACAGCTCATGTTCATGAGAAGTGGAGGGAAAAGGTGCCCCTGCAGCTTTGTGGCTGGATACCCGCAGAGTTCTCAGTGAAACGATAACAATGAAAATCCATCTGAAGAGACAGGGGAACAAAGTCTTATCTGCACCTGACAGCTCCCGACAGACAGATGTGCTGCAAGTCTGTCAAACGTATCAAGAGTGGCTGGTGAGGAAATCGTATTAGAGTGTCACTCAATCCTCTGTTTACCAGTAAGGCCTGGGCTGTGCTGACACTGTCGAGCCCCCATAGTGTGAGAATATTCGTAGATACTATCAAGCCGTTGTATTTACTGTTTTTGTCCACAGTTAGCAGGTCAAGTGTCGCTCACTGTGGTTTTTTTTTTTTTTTTCTTCTTCTTCTTCCGTCTGCTTTTCTTTTCCCACGCTCTCTTCCCTCCCAAACCCTTAAAACATGTGACTTTATCCAACCTCATCTCACCCATGACCTTTTGGATTACTCTTCCTTCATCTTTTATGTCCTCACTTGTATTTCACCACCAGCTCCTTCTCCAGTCTCCAGTATCTCAGTGACGACTCCAGCAGAGCTCCATGCATCTCGAGGAGAAATGGTCACGTTGTCCTGCACATTCACTTCCACAAGTCGGCCGACCAGTAAAATGACCGTCGACTGGTCTTACAGGCCCCAAAGTGGAGGTCCACCACAGACCGTGAGTATATATTTATGAGAGCCGACACACAAAAAATATTGGAAACAAGTTTGAAATCATATTTGTGTTTGTAAATGATCCTTTTTTCTTTAGATTTCTCAAATACGACTGTAAATATAGAAAGAACAGATGGTGAACAATGTCTTCAGTACTGCAGGAATGTGAGATTGTTGCTGCTCCTTATATATATATATGAACTGAGTTATATAAGCTTGGTTATTATTTTCTCAACAATTTGTACTTGCTTTTCTTAAGCTACAGTAATTGTTATTAGTAATGTGAGATTTCTGGCCAAAGAAAGGTCATGTTTGGGATATCTTTCAGTTAGATTCACCTCTTTCTCCTTTACAACCCCAAGTGTCCATGGTTGGTAGATATTGTGTGTCTACAAGTAAATATTTCATAAAAACAGACAACAAAGACAAAATAAATAAATAAATAATCCAGTGAAAAAGGCTTCAGAGCAGTAATTGGAAAAATAGCGGTTGCAGCAGTCTCACTCAGTGTCAACAAAACTTCAACGTAAAAGGAATCCTTGTGCCCTTTTCTAGTCTGATCTGCCCCGTGGTGAGAACAACGGATCTAAAGTCAGTTCACAGTCCTGATGGATGGAGTGAGAAGCCAGTGAAAAGTTCAGCAGAAAGACACGGCAGATTCTCAAGAAGCGCAATAGTTGTCCTGCAATGTCCCAAAAAAGCGGGATGGATCATCGCCTGTCCAGCATGTCCCCCCCCCCCCCCCCCCCCCCGCCTCTCGGATATCATTTACTGCTCTTTGTCTTACAGCTACAGATGCCATTGTAAAACAACATCTCTGAATTTGAAGTGGGAGATACTTTCAGATTTTCCATATATACTTTAAAAAAACCGACGGCAAAACAAAAAAAAAAAGGTTTGTGAAAACAGTCTCGAGTAGCTTCGTTTCTTATACCCTAACCTACCCGTACCCTGTAGAAAACTGCTGATGGCTTTTACACAGATATCTTTTCGTAGTTTATCTCGGTGTTCTTGTGATATACTGTTCTACCTTCAAATCGTCGTGTGTCTCTTTCCAAAGCGTCCGGAGCAAAACTTCAGCTGGTGGACTAAGTCAATTTCCCTTCCTCCGGAATGGGATAGCGGTCTCGTTGGAGATACGTTCTGACGCTTCCTTCTCATCCCATAACTGCACTCAATCTACTAACCCGCAACACTCTGGGTTTGAGTTTCACTGACCAGTACACACAAAACATGCACCACATCGTTGAAGAAGTTCCATTTGTGCTTGAAGATAGCCATCAAGTGTGGTTCCGTGTAATTCCATTTGGACCTCGGGAATCCATAGTGTGGTAGCTGCAACCCTATATGCCTTCATTTCCTATAGGAGCACTCAGAGTTAAGTGGAGGCTAATGCTTTGTGGCTCTTCTGATATGGAGTGCTGCTGTTTTGGTCATTAAGACGTCGTTCTCTGGTTTTAAGATGTGTGGCGAGACACCGAGGAGGAGAAGGGAAGGACTTCATGCACGTGTTTTGTCAGCAGATCGCACGGGATTACCTCCCAAAGCCACACCGCTATGAGTAAAAAAAGGTGTGTCAGATATTACTGCCGGGGGAGGAAAACACCTCCAGTGACCACATTTTCTATTCTCTTTATCACAAGTGGCAGTATCCTGATGTTGCTCACCAACGAAATGAAGTCTGGAAGTTTCTAATTTCTATTTCGAAGCCTTCATTTACTTCCCATCCAATTTCATTAGCAGTTTTGGCTGCTTTATTGGCCTGCGCGTCTCTGGTCGTATATCACGGTGAGAGAGAGACCATGAATAAGCATGTGCGAACCTCCGTCAGAAAATATCATCTTGCTGCCAAAGCTTTCGCGTCAATCGGAATTGCTGCAGTGCTTCAGCGGCTTGCATAATTACCTGAGTCTTGATGAGAATTCATTTTGCCGACTGGGGAACCAGAGGCTGCATGTTCAATCAAATATCCGTGGAAGCCGCTGGTAATGAGAACATTTTGCAATTGAATTCTGTTGAATAACGTCACATTTGAATCTACCGCCGTGCTGTTAAACCTCGGTGTCTGTAGGGTTTGTTAAGCCGGTCAAGGCTCTGGCCTGTCACGTCTTAGTTGTAATGTCGGGGGTCCCGGTTGGAAAATGTCGAATTCACGTTGCTGCAGCAACCCACCAATTTGAAAGGACCGCCGGGCCTGATGTTTTTATTTCTAGACTAAGCAGACGCTCACGTAGTCCTCTACTTCAAGCTGCTCTCATGCAGGCCCGAGCGCTGCCAAGTCTTTAAATGATCAGCCGTGGATGAATAACCGGCTTTATCTCTGCCAGAGCTCCACTCAGTCTCTGTGAAAATTCCAGCTGATAGACACACGACTGTAAAGCCATAAAAGTGGATCAGTGTCTGTAATTGTTCCGGCAACTCTGTATGCTTTATTTCTTTCTCCCCCTTTCAGTTTATTGGGAAGCTTGTTGACACTGATCCAAGCGTTTTACGCCCTTTTAGATTGTAAATACATAAACCTCACGCAAGGCACAAGATTGTTTGCAGGATCTTGATTTTAAGTAATAAATATTTGTGCAACGCATTTTTATGACATTTAAGCAAAATGGGAAGTTGAGCCTAAATGTTACGCAATGTTTGATTCCATTACTGATCTCTATTGTATTGTTTATTGTTCAGGCACAGAAAGGGGCAGGTTGAGGGGGCGTGGGCTCGCCTCCGTTTTGCTGAGTCAGTCTTTACACAATTTTTTAATGATGTCATCCCTATTTTTTTGATATTTTTACATTAGGTTGAAAATATTTTTGACTTTTTATAAAACATTAGTCTTACCCTGATTGCTTTTCAATAATAATTTTGGAGACCTGGAAATGTTAGCTATAATTGGTATTGATAAACATACATAATGTATATTTCTATTTATATAGTCATAATTTTTGTAATTGTTGTATTTGTGCTCTCGCTTTGTTTCTAGACATTTAAGCTTTCTAGATCACTCGCGTTACTGTTTACTCAGCTCTATCACAAGCTGGTCCTACTCTGGTTACAAATGTCGTATCCACGGCTCGTCTTCTTTCAATCTTTATCAGGTCAAATCCTTTTTGATGGGTAATCTCAGTTACTCCCCCGGAGACTATTTCAATCTCTACGATTGATTTCCGGTCACTGTGAGCGTCTTTTGTGTCGCGTGGTTTGTCCAGGAGGCCATTTAAGCTTTGGCTTTCACAAAGATACTGCTGCATCACTCTCGGGTCCGCCTAAACATGGCTAACGTGAAAACACCATTGGTGAAGCTGGTAGGCTCCGTTTACACAACACCTCGAGTGAAAACGCTTTTGGTTTTTTTTTTCGTTTTCGTTTCGGAAGTTTCCCCGTTTACACGGCAGTGTTTTTGAAAACGATGTCCATTTACACGGGAACGAAGAAAACTTTGAAAAAAGATGTAGTTTTCGTGTAGGGCCACTAGTGGGTGCTGTTGTTTTTGTCATGAAACCCCACACACAAACAGTACGCTAAAAACATTACTGCAATGCCCAGTGTCGGACAGCGTACTGCAGCTGTCATTAATGTAGAAATCAGCTGAGCTGATTGGCTGAGTTGTCAGTTGCTGATCAATAAAACAAAACGGTGAAATCAGCTGAAATATAGGCTGCGGGCTTCATGTGTTTTTAGAAAACAGATTACCTTCAATTACTTCAAATGGTTTTTTGACTTATTGTTTCTCACATTTTTACCTCCTGAGCTCTGACACTCACCAGACGCGTTGTCCGTATCAGAACATTCTCTGACACTCTGGGGACGGATATGGAAAATCACTGCAGTATCCCAAATACTCAAACCAGCCCTCGTGACTCACTTAGTCACTTAAATCATCTTTTTTTTTTTTTTTCTCCATTGTTCTGATGGTTGGACTATCTGCGCATCTGAAAGCCCTTTCGGGTGGTGTGTGATGATGGACTGCAAAATCAAAATCAAAACTACTTCAGGAATTCTATGATGAAATGAAAGGTTTGTTTTTATTGAGTTTTGCTTGTTTTCAATGGTGGCGAGTTTTGTACTGAAGTTCGGAACCCTGGAGTTACTGTAATGTTTTTTATTCATATATGTTTTTCGAACCCTTTTTTAAATTTTTTTATTTATTAAGAAGCAGCTGGCAAAGAGATGCATGCTCATTTTAAAGAAATTTCAAACTGTAATCAGTGAATACACATCATGCCAGTTATGTTTTCAGTCGTCCTTCCCAATCCTTTATTTCAGACAGTTAAAGGAGACATATCATGCTTTTAAATCCTTCCTTTTTACATATAAATCATACAGTTGTGGTCTATACAACGCGAAACTGCAATGCTTGGGTCTGAATTCCTCATTATTAGAGCTCCACAGGCCCCTTTTCAACCCCTTTTCTGATGTGCTTCTGAGAGCAACTCGTTTTGGGGCGGTCTCTTCAAATGCAAATGACACACTTCATACCCCGCCTCCTCTCCAGGTTGCAGAGGTGACACTCGGTTCAACGTCACCCTGTTCGGCCATCTTTGTAGTTTGATAGAACAGATACAATTATCTAGCGGCGCAGAAACTTTATATTCACACATTATTTACAAAATGTCAACAACGGAAGATTTGTCCATCCAGCCATACATGTTGGAGCCAGAGTCGGACCCGGCGGAGCGAGATGAAAATGACCATGATGCACCTACAGAACAACGTCTTCATATGGATGTAACGCAATGGTGTGTTACTATATTTACACTAACTTCTCCATCCATGCCCACTACTACAATACTGCCTGTATTACAACGACTATTTAACACAGAAGTTACATTATAATCTAAAACGAGCACACAGCGCTAACATATGAAGACGGTGCAACTGCTAATGCTAACAAAACAATGACAGGGACGTCTTATCATCACACTTTTTAGCGTTATATACAGCTTACCGAAGTGCTGTGTTCGTCGTCTCCATAGATAGAAGGAACTGACCGCTCAATCAGACCAAGTCTTTCGGCAAATCCTTCTTTATACTGGCGGAGGTTGCTGAAGCAGTCGTCCTTAAAGTGATTCGCGCACACAAAAATGACCTTACTCACAGATGTGGGTACATTTCTGTGAAAAATAAAACTCAACCAGGCACTTCGAAAAGGTTCTGATGCTGGGAGACGGTGTAACGAAGCTTGTGGGTTACTACATCCAACAACCGAACATTTCGACTTATCCTCTCGTAACTTCGGTTGGACTACAAAATCGCAGCGAGAAACAAAAATGGCGGATTGCTCGAAGTGTCGATGTCCTAATTTGGCAGTTCCGCTGAGAATACTGTGACGTCATTGTTCAAAAAACGTAATAGAGAATAGAAAAATCGAAACCGATCGCAAAATATGACCAAAACAGAATATAAAGATATCAACGGAGCACCTGAAGAGACTACTTTGAACTTTTCTGTACTTCTAAACACTCTAAATATACAACAAAATGCATTTAAGGGGTAAAAAAGTGGATTTAGCATGATATGTCCCCTTTAAGTCAAAGGCACGCTTTGAAAAAAAACAATAGCCACCCATTCACATTACGTAATTTTTTTAATTATTTATTTCTTCACATGTGGTTTTGCTTATTTGTCTTGAGATACTTTGGCTTCCATAACCCTTCAGCTCGGTGCAGTTTGAAACAGATGGGACAGTTTTTATGTGTTTACCGTCAGATCTTTTATCCAGTTCTGCACGAGCTGCTGCATCATCACTCAGTCTACACCCATAGTTTACATGTTTAGATTCTGAATACATGCTTCGTAGTTCTTCCATAATTCCATCGCCCCCTTTTATCCACCCACACCCACAACTCTCTCATAATCTGGATGTCATGTTTTCGACGAGGTTCTGGGTCAGCTTCATGTGGGAGTAATGAAAAGATGGCGCTTGTTATTGGAAACGTACTGAAGCCAACAATATCCAAGCCAAACGCACGTGAGGGACATTTTTGAGAGACCTGAAGGCATGTCTCTTGGCCGTGGCTCCATCAGATTCTTATTTACTGGTTATTGAGTGAATACGAAGCGGAAGCGCTCCCCATTCTGCTGTGAACAGCGTGGCCAGAAGAAACCGTGCCACCGCCATCTGTTGCTCCAGACAAGTGAGATTCGAAAGTGATTAGTCTTATCATGTGCCTGCTGAACATGAAAATTGATCATTAACTTAAACATTTTTTTTTTAAGTCTTAATCCTCCAGTGAGACGGCGTCCGTCCGACACACACAGTCTGTTTCATGTCTTTTTACGTCCCCAAATCTCGGTTAATCACTTCCGATCCGCTTTTTTCTTTATTGTTTTTCCCCCACAGTTTTTCCACTTCTCCTCAAAGGCGTTCCCCCCGCTTGAAGGTCAGTTCAACGGTCGCATCCGGTGGCAGGGGAGCCCGGCGCGTGGGGACGCCTCCATCCTTTTGACCAACGCCTCGCTCAGCGATAACGGGACGTATACGTGCTCGGTCAGAAACCCCCCGGATGTCCACGGGTCCCCAAATTCACACACCGTATTGACTGTGACGCCAAAGTGTAAGATCGCGTGAATGCATTTAATCTTATCGTTTTTTGTTTTTTTTCCCAGAGAAAGTGCCATAATCCATTCTCCTTGTTTGCACATTAAAAATGCACAACAGAATCTAAGCTGAACGGACACGCACGCACGCACATTCTGTTTGAATATAAAAAGTCATCTTTACTTCTCAAACACGCTTGAATTTCAAACTCTTGTCACAGTTTATCTTGGTGTTACTTCAGGTGGCTGGATTTGGCTCCTCTCAGAATTAGTTTGTACTACTGTGAGCGTGCCGGGAAAAGTGATGAATGCAAAACGTTTAAAGCCCCACTGCCAGCTACATATTTGTATCCATGGCAGACTAATCCAAACATGGAGGTAGTGTTTGTATGATCCTCTCATTATGTAAGAATCTTGGCTCGTCTTTCATAACCACCTTCAGCTGTGAACTTCCCGTAGATGGTTGGAGGCAGAGATGACTGAACACATCTGATTATCCAGGGTTAGATATTAGGATTGGTACAACCCTCTTCTGTCCAGTAACAAAAGTATGCAAGTCTTTTGAAATGTCTGTGTTTTGCCAGAAAATGTCCTCTGATCTGCATCTAAATCACAAATACGATATGATTAACATAATACCAAAGGCACAATTACAGTATTTCATGTCTTTATTGAAAACCGCCATTAGACATGCACATTGCTGCTGTTAAGAGAAAGCGATTCCTGGATTCATTAAAGCTCGTTTCTCAGCCATAACCTCAACTAAATACTTATGAGAGTAGTTTATCAGACCTGCACAACGTCACAGGGAGGGTTTGGACCATTGAGCCTCACGCAGTGCAGCCTGTGTTTGATTTAATAACATTTTGGTTTTTTTTCCTGCTGCATCCAACATCTTCTGAGTCAGTCATCACTCTGTAGGGAACCTAAATGACTCTCCTTCTATAGTGGCCGCCGTCCGAGGAAGAGGAGCAGCATTCAGCAATGATGCTCCCACCACCTTACTTAACCATTAGGTTTATTTCACTCTATACATAAGGTTGCATGTATTTTCCTAACATTTCCTCTTACATGTTAACTCGTTTCAGTGATTGCTTTCAGCTTTTAGTAGTTATTTTAAATGTCAGGTTTTTAGTTTTTTTTCCCTTAATGAATATTGAGCGTTTTGGACTCAATTTGACTGACTTGTCGGGAGTCCGGCCGCAGAACTGCAGAGGCCTCAGTTGTGAACAGATTGTCTACGTGTGGACAGATGAGGGCCTAATGTGGTCGATCTTCAGTCATCTTATGAGTCTATATTGATAGAGATACTGTAGTGAAGGTCTTTGGGAGAGCTGGTGCTTCAAGTGGACTACAAACTGAAAAAAGTAGCTCAAATACTCGTCAATTAGATTTTCAAAATCTTGACTCAATATGAATAAAACAGGGAAACGTGTCTGAGAAGCAGGCAGTGAAATCTATTTAGTACCATTCCTCCTCTGTCACTTGTTGAAAGCTGATTTGCTTCACCTCATTATAAAAAACAAAATGTCATTTTGTTTGAATAGCTTAAGAGGGCCTACTTTTTCACCAACTGTGTGACTGTATATTGAATCAGTTTGATAAAGACATGGATGGAATATTATTGAAAAGTGATTAAACTGGAGATACACGAATTAAGTAACTTAAAAGAGATTTGCATACTTTGTTGCCACATTATTGGCGGTTCGTCATCTACATCCTCTTTTTCTTAGGATTTGCTTAAACTTTAGACTAATTGCAGCTGTTTGTCCTGCATTAACATACAAACAGTGTTTGTTTGTGTTGTGGAAGATTGCAGTTGACACTTTTGCATGCATGTGAGCACAAGAACAAGTTCTAAATTTAACCACAGTACTTATGGGCTGTGTTTTTCCGAATTCCCTACGTTTAGAAATGGAGCTTGCAGAGAAATGACACCAGGCAGCGCCGTGGTGGGATTAAGGCATGTTGTAAAGCAGCAGACGGTGACTGTCGTGGCTCCCTAGAAATGCAGACATTTGTGAGAGAGCTATTGATTCAAGTTACATCTTAAAGATAGAAATCAAATTGAAGTGAAAATGCCTTTCCTACGTGGTCCAGCCAGTTTTCACTGACCAACATATTGAGCCAGTCCTTGACTCGACCCTGTGAAATGATCGGAACCGTGGGTTTTCTGACCCGCTACTTTCAGAATTGCTGCATAGATGTGAAAACGATGTGAAGTGAGTAAGTGCACTGAAAGAGGTGTTGTTTACATCATATGTTTGTTATACAGCAGGAGCTGCCTGTGCAGTGAGTTCCAGTGCAGGTGCTGTTGAGTCCTTTGTGCGTTTGTACGATCATAAACTTCATGTGTCTGATGACCTCATATTTCCCTCCTCCTCCACTCCAGCGCCCAGCATTCGTTTCTCCGACGTTGCCGTCCTCCTCTTTTTTGTCCTCCTCCCCTCCGCTGTCATCACCCTCATCCTGATTGGACGGATACTCTGTCCCAAGAAGCAGCGGAACCAATCGAAGGCCTACAGATCACCCATAGAGGTCGCCGAGGGGTGAGTAGATTTATTCTGCCAATCGGCAGTGTTGTGTCTCCCGGGGATAGAGATGGTCAAGGCAGGCGTTGATGGTAACAGAGGAGTTTCTGGATTGCTAATTTGGTGGGAAAATAAAAAGGAATTTCAGTTTGATTGAAGCGTTTGATTTCAGGTGGTCTGCTACTGTGAAACCTACACTCAGTGTGTATTTGGCAGATCCAACGGCTAGTTTGAAATGCAACGTTACTACTTTCTGTGCTCAGACATCCTGATGTAATACAAAAATATGAATGTTTCACAAGCAACTATTTTTAAAACTCAGACTCACATTTGCTTTGCACCCTTCAGGCTGCAATTTCTTATTAAAATACAGGCAAATTTATCAGCAGTTGTTTGGGCTCTGCTGTGGAAGTCACATTGCTTTTCAGTCTTCATTATGTCAAAGTGTCTGATCCGGAGCATTATCAGCACTCTTCACAGAGACAAATGGCCCTTCAGTCTACTAAAACACTGCTGCTGAACATTGTAGCAAATGCAAACGTGTACAAGCATAATGTTTTTATAATAATTGAGCTATTTGCTTTCTATGGGGAAAAACAGCTTCATTATTGCCATGAAAACTACCTGCTGGATAACCAATACTGATACCGGTATCTGCGCTGACACTTCACCCAGTACCACTTTACCGCATGTTGATATCGCCTGATATCAATTTCTTCAGGTCTCCGGAGCGAAGATTTTTTTACTGTCAGTAAATGAAACATTTTTAAAGTAATTTCAATCAATCAGTCAAACTTTAGTTGTGTCGCACTTTTCATACAGGACAATACAAAACGTGTTGCACGTTGTGCTTTCACATACACAAAAACTATAGCTTAAGTTTATGTTGATGCACAAAGGGAGCAGCAGGCGTAATTTCATTATATGTGACATGTAATGACACTAAAGGTATTCTAAGAACTCCTATCGTCCCTCCTTCACCCCCACAATTTATTTATATATTCAGCTGAAATATGTTAGGAGCTGAAAACGCCTGAGCAAACGCTATTTTTACTGTATAATGAGCAAACACATGAGGTAGTGATGGACAAAACATACTAAATAGAAAGTAAAGTGTAAGAAGCCATTGATAAAATGAATTAAACTGAATAAGAATATGTTACTGAGCTGATGGCACTGAAATTAAAAAAAATTTATTCTAACAATAGTTTGCATTATTAAGTATTGGCAAGCATGTAAATTGTGTACTCCAACTGCTTTTGTAATATCATGGTATGAGTGTACAACTAGTATTGGCCCGTGGGAATGTTTCATGTATTTTCTGTTGTTGTCCTGTTCAGTAAACCGTGACATTTAGCCAAATTCTCTGTAACAGAGTAGGAAGAAAGAAAATCACAAGAGATAAGACTGACTTGTACATAAGGAAGTGCAACAGTCCAAATATTTTTTTTGTATTCCAGCTTTTTTAACTCTATTTTTGTAACACCTTAAATGTGTCTGTTTTATGTAGTTCATTTAACTCTGCCAGGCCAGAGTGTGACCCAGAAACAGTTGCACTCACTTATCAGGGTTGGTCTTATGAGGACTTATTTTGATTCCGTTGCTCTGTTTGCACGACCCATTTAAAGACGTGGGAAATCTGAAGCCGAACACGTCCTAAAGGTTGACCGAGAGCACATGGAGGAATTCCTGTTGATAATTATTTATGCATTTTTGTAATGCTCTTTGTTTCTCCCCACTGCTGCTACAATGATCCTTTGTTAGCTTCATCAGGATTGTGGCATAATGTTTATTAGATAATCTGCTTGTTTTGCCTTTTGATTAAATTCTTGGAACCACTATTAAATTGTCACTATCTGACTTTTGAAAATTCAGTAGATTTTTTTTTTTTAAACACTCCCACACTTGTTAAATCTACTCAGGCAAATACTTTATGTAGCTCCTTTCCAGAACCGGAATTTTAGCTCCTTTCTGAAGCTAAACCAAACCAGATTGGTTTTCCAAAGGCTTCTTCATAACGTCACTGTACGCCTCCGTCACAACTAGCAATAACGTCTTTCCACCAGTGGTGGCAGCAGTGAGTCGAGAGCTCAGACTTCTGCAACGATAATAGAAATGAAGAAGATCACACTCACAACAGTCATGTCGGACTCCTGCTGATGCTTCTCCGATTGATCTTCATATGTGACGGACGTTTGAAGTTGCACCAAACGCACTGTAAAAGGGCAACACCACCCAAAGGTATTAGAACTACAGAAAAGCCCAACAATCCGGTTCAGAATGACACGCTGGTTGAAATCAGTGCATTGCACCACAGCTTGGAGCTGAATTCTGCAATGTAGATTTTCACTCTATGAGGCATTTTGCTCCAAATTTGGTCCAAAACGCAGTGGCGGTTCTCCCCGGCGATTTAGACGGCTGCCATCACTAACTACCTTTGCTGTCCCTTTCCCATCCTTCAGGGAGGAGTTCGGCTATAACCCACCAGCAGCCAAAGCAAAGAGGGAAACATGCTGTGACCTATATCTGATGGTACAGTACAGAACATTTCGTTTCAACTCACTGTCTTCCACCACATAAATAAGTTAACGGGACATGTCTGCCAGATACATTTCACATGTTTAATTTTACATGTCCTCGATGTCTGACAACAGGACTTGGGGGTTTTGTAAAATATTGATTTTTTTCCAAGGCAGTTGTTTGTGTGTCTATATGCCGTTTCATCCGACTGATGGTCTCTTTATGTTCCCTGGCAGGATTCGGACGATGAGGCTCAGTACTACACCCTAAAAAAGAGGCCTCCCTCAGATGACGGCTGTGTTGAGTCTCAGTGCTAGAGAACCCTGGTGGTCAAGAGATGAAACTGCAACCTCTGCACCTCATGATAAGAGGTATTGAGTGGAAGTTGGTGCTGGATTGACGCCTTCTTGTCCACAGCCCACCGCTCAACCAGTCACTCTGGGGAGGAAGATTACTTTTTGTGGCGACCCTTATCGAAACTATTGCACCATTATGTATCACACTTTAAAATAGGCAAATTAGAAATTTTTTTATTTTTTTTTGTCCCCACAAGTTGCTCCACAAAACAGTGCAAATAAGTTTAGCACATTCAGTGAGCTGAGCAAAAAAAAAGTTCCTAAAGTTTTGGTGTTGATAAGATATTTTCCTCCTGTCAGGAGAGTAGCTCTTACAGTCTGATACAAAATGACCCTGAACGTGGGAACACAAACACGCACTATGTATATTTTTATATCTTGATGATTTACATGTGTCACTTTTTTTTTTTTTTTTTTTTTTTTCGTTGAAGGAGATAGATCACGTTTTGTCTAATTTATTGCATGTGTCTGAAAGGCTGTATGGAACCTCTCTTTCTTGAGTGGTAGTGCAACATTTCCGTTATTCCTTTTGCATTTGGAGAGAAAATAAATGATTTCTAAGAGTTGCGGTGACCACTGAATATTTATACATAAAACTGTCTGTACAGTATATGTGATATTTCACCAGTCCTCTGTATATCACTGTGTCGTGTCAGCAGTGAGTATATACGTATATGCCACATGTACTTATACATAATATTTGAGGATTTCTGGTTTTGGCTGTGGTCTCTACTGGATTTGGATGTTTCCTGTGAGCTTTTGGATGCTCTGCTTGCTTTAGTGGATGAATTTTTTTAGAAACATTTTTTTCTCAAATAAATTGTTTAGGAGTTGAATATGAGAGCATGGGCTTTTCTCTGTTTTTGTTTCAAGAAGATCCAAAATCATTTTGTCAGCATACAGACGATTTTTACATAAATCTGAATGCTCGTGGTCACCATTTCCTCCTTTGCTCTTTCTTTATTTGGTCTACTGCACTATTCATGAATTCATGAATGGCCTCTTCCACTATTCATGAATGTTCTTGAATATTCGTTTAAAACAAAACTCAAGAGGGCAGACAGGATCCTTGGAGCTTTACTCGCAAATTGCAGGAGCATCTGCGTCGTCTGTACCGTTGTGGGCCTCAAGAGTTATGAAGAAGCACCTAAGAAACAAAACGATAAGCCCTTATTCTGTCTCCGTTCTTTTTCAGTTTTTTTCTTATTCAGACCCTCCAGGCTTAAATAATTCACACTCTTGCTATGGTGAAACAATTATCATTCCTGCTTCATCTGAACTACCATGGCAACAGCTTACACATGACAGGCCGGAGGAAAAAAATAAAAGGCACAATTGATTGAAAGCAAGTACCCGGCTGACTGCCCACTGGACTCAGTTTTGTGGGTAAAACCTTGCTTGGGAGGAAGTCACTGGTTTTTCTCTCATTTCCAGGCTGAATTGATAAATCATTACAGCCAAAAAAAGCCAGAACATTGGCACAAAAAGACTTATTTACTCTTCCAACGTGACATCCGTTCCTCCAAACGCTCAGTTCTGTGGAACAGCTGTTTCATCAGACTAATGTCTACCTGTGGGCTTAGCGAAGGGGATGATCCACAGTGGAAGTGCAGCAGATTTGCCTTATTTATCCAAATTTATTTCAGCTGCTGGGTATTGTTCCTGCCAGAAAGATAGAAACATGGGAATACAAAAATCTCACAAACGGTAACATGCGCCGCATGTTGGCCCGAACCCCAGCCTGGCTCCGCCGTGACCAGAGGGAAGCAGAAAACAGGAAGTGTACAGACTGTCTGAGGTAAGCGGCACACATCACACTCACTGTTAGAAATATTGATATTTGTTGGGTAGGATTGTTTTCTTCCAAGTTCTGCCCGCCCATGTGTCAACAGGCAAAACACTGAACTTCATGTTGCCATCCAGCGGTTCAATGAAATACTGAGATTACGCCCTGCTGTGTGTGGCCTAAAATGCAGGGATTTACGGCGTTAAGGTGGAGGTTTAGTGTTGAGACACTCAGTTGTGACGATTAAGGCTTGCGTAAGGATTTCAGGTGTGTGCAGTGTGGAAATTGAGGGCCTGCAGGTGGAATGTGGTCGTGTGTTCGTGTGTTCCTTTCCGGGGACAAAGATTTAAGGCCCCATACAGGTTAGGTCGTCAAGTTTTGAGAAAATCTGCAGGAAACAGTTCCACATGCGTGTGTTTCTATTTGTGTGTGTCTGCAAATGGGAGGAAGTGACAAGTGTGTCAAAGCTGCTCAATCTATAAAGATGTGCTGCATTAGTGAAGTTTATTCACTATGTTAAAGACCTCATGATACTGTATGTGATAACCTGACATGCCAGACTATTTACCGATACATGTGTTGGGGGTCCAGATGAATACGGCTGATTCACAACATCTCCACCCAAGTAGTATGCCTGTGCAACTGTAGCTTTAGTTTTATGAATAACCCTATTTCACTTTCTCCTCAGTGGACTGAGCGCGCTCATATCAGATGTTCAAGTCATGTCTCATTTCAAGAGTTGATGCCTGGTTTCACTTTTATTTTGCCCCGAGTGGTGGTAAAACGTATTGATTTTCATCCTCCAGCTGATCATCGTCTGTCTCTTCAAAAGAAAAATACAACTGTGTAGGGATTGTGGGCAAGGAACAAGTGTTACTCTACTGACATAAGTTACACCACTTCAGTGAAAGGCCAGATTACGAAACCAAAGTGCATTAGCCAACTTTCACCACATATTTAGGTTTTAAAGTCCGAAAGATATTTTATAAATGAGAATTAAATCGGAGATGATGATGCAGAATCACAATCTTTCTACTGCCCACTATCTGCACAGAATTATCAATGATTAACGATTAGCCTGAGGTTGACTTCTAGTTCAATGGATAAAGTCTAGAGTGAGTGATGTAGACCGGACAGGAAGACAAATACTTTATGTACACACTACCTATCAGGCCAGTTTTTTTCTGAAAGACTCGATCATGTCTGCTCTCAAAAGGGAGTTTTTATGGACGGATTTTACATTCCTTAGTAAAAAACTGCCGTCTCTATACGTCCATCTTCTATGCGATTTTTATCTTTATGAAAATTGATCTTAAGTGACTGTGGGTGTGACAAAGACCAATCAATCACAAGACAAACACACACACACACTGAACTGATAGTTCAGAGGCATCACCTGCCTGTCAATTATGTGACGAAGTAAGTTCCTGTAGAGAACATGCAAACGCATTTAAAACAAAACAACCCAAGAAAACACGCAAACTCCACACAGAAAGGCACCAATGATGGAAATACACCTACTAACTAAACATCACAAGAACAAAGGAAAGGAAATATATATTTAGAGGAGTTTTAAAGTAACATTTCACTAGTTCATTAGTGGAGTGTGGAAAGGCCTTAAAACCATCTCTGGCCATGAGGAACCCAACTTCCAGGCTGCACGGGACCATCAGTGAATCTGAACTCCTTTTTCAGCAGGTTTGAGCAGACATCTGCCCCGGCGGTGGACGTTACCATCGTCTTCCTCTTACACTCCATCACCAGGAGAAACCCTGGGAGCGCTGTGAGGATGGACCATGTTTTCTGATTTCTCCAGCGTTTCCAACAAAACACAACCCGAGCTCTTGAGGGACAAGCTGGAGCACACTGCAGTGGACCAGCACCTCACATCCTGGGTCCTGGACTATTTCACAAACCGTCCACAGTATGCGAGGTCTCTTGGGACTGTGTGTCAGACACAGTTCTCTGTAGTGTGGGGGGCCCCACAGGGAACAGTCCTGGGCCTGTGGGACTCAGAGCACAGAGAACTGATGCAAGACTTTGAAGAGGATTAATGGCAATTTCTGGCGAAACAGCATTTCCACTGTGGGGGGGGGGGAAGGCTGAAAAAAACAAAAACTAATTAAGAAGGTCATCTAACTCCTGAGATGTGTCCTTGACCCAGTGAAGGTGGTAGGAGAGAGGGCAGCGAGGAAGCTGTCGTCTCTCATGGACAACGACTCCGACTCCATGAAGGACACCATGAGAGCGCTGGAGAACTCCTTCAGCGACCGACTCCTTCACCCCTAAGTGTGTGAAGGAGACGTATCGCGGGTCCTTCCTCCCTGCAGCCGTCAAACTCTATAATCAGCACTGCCCCCGGTAACCCCCACCCCATGTACTACCCCAAATCATGGACAAATTCACACACTCCACTTTAACTTTTATAACAATGTCGTTGTGACAAATGTCTGACTTAATATTGTGACTTGATGTCTGATTATGTACTTTTTTCTTGTTATTATTGTTTATGCATAGTTATTTATTGTTCATATTCTTTTAATAGTTTTCTCTTGGCTGGTGTAACAATGCAAACGTCCCCATTGTAGGACCAAAAAGGAAGATCTAATCCACGTAATCTAATCCAACAGCCATGATCAGTCGCCACTGTAATTTGATGCTGTGGTTCCTGGCTTGAATGTGAATGCACCTTTGTCCCTTCACAGTATTCATGTACAACACATATCTTGATTGTATCGGAGGCGAAAAAACAACTTGATTCAGGAGACATTTCTGGTTCCGCCACATTCTGACTGAAGGTGTCAGTGTGTCAGTTCAGCCATGGAAAGAATGCCTTACCTGTGACGTCACTTCAAAAAAAAAAAAAGAAAGCTTCTTGTCTTCCAAACGGAGTCTTGTAGAACGACGGCCTAAACTAGAAAATTCCAGAGGAAATGTTGTGTGTGTCTCCATTACAACAGACGCTGATCTCCTTTGGTCTCCTTTTATCTCCTCCGTGAGCCGCCTCTCCCGTCCACTTTGTATTTATTTTTTTTTACAATTAACCAGAAACAGTGAGCTGAATCGTTAGTGGGGAGCAACCTCTTCCCGAATGTTCCGCTTGTTTTTGATGTGCTTTTTGAGTCCGTGCTCCCAACGGTGCGGGACTAGTTACTCGCAGAAAAATAATAATAATAACATTAAACGGCCTAGGATAGTCTTGTTTGCACCTTGCCACTGAGGACAAGAATGATATGACATTTCATTAACAAACTAAACATACTGACAGAGTGTTTGCATGTTCTGCTGTGTGTCTGTGTTGGTTCTTTCCAGGTACTCCAGCTTCCTCCGACAATCCTCCAACATGTTTATTTGTTGATTAAACATGTGTGTCCCCGTGACGCTCTGTGATGAATCAGCAGCCTGTCCTTTGCTTATGTTAGCGCTGATAGTCTCCTGGATGTCTAGATGCAGTGGGAATGAAACATGTAGGGATGCAAATTGTGGTTGTCTTGGAAATGTAAAGGTGACTTTTTCCACAGTTTATTTTATTAAATTTTTTTCATTGCTTTCTTTAGGGCTGCAAATTTACTTTGACAGCCATCTTCCATTGTTAGCTTTTAGAAGACAAAATGTGAAGCCACAATTTACCAGGCAGATTTATGCTTCACAGCTCAGCCCGTCACGTCTTTGCCTCATTGTGATGCTTCTTCTGACATTTAATCTTATCAGACCTTCCCCTCGTTGATTGTCAGTTGTGGTCTCTCTCCAGTGGTGCTCAATAAAATGCTGCTGAACAGTGAATCATTCGCCTGCATGCCTGACATTTTCGTTGCTCCCACTTAATTATTTTTTTTTTTTCCTCCATCTCTTATTTCCATGGTGATACGCAGTATGCATTGTTGTACAAAAAAAAAATATATCAGCACAAGTCTCTTTGGGGAAAATAACACTGTTTAGCACCAACAGGTCACTGGCATGTTGATTGCTGTAATATAACAATGTCAGTGATTATTACCACTGCTGTGTCAGTCACTTGTCAAATATCTGCACTTCACACAGCGATGACTTCGCATTTGTTTTCACTCTCAGACCTCTCTAACGTTTGAGCTTGATTAGTGAAGTAATGAAGTGCTTCGCTCCTCTCTGATGGGCGTCTTTTTCTGTCGACTAAAGGACAACGTGAGCTGCATTGAGGACTTTTGATATTTCTGCAGTTATCTGCCTCCACAAACGGATCATTTATCACCTCTTTAAGATCAAGTTAAATCAAACATAACATCTAGAAGTGATCTAAATCAAAGCACTGTCTAAAAGAGCCTGTTTTTTCATACTCAGAAGCTATTTTATAATGCTCTGTGCTTGCTTTTTTTCTTGATAGTGTATTGATTAAGCACTTTCTGCGAGCTCCTAATAACAAATTAAGCGACGACGGTAGTTATGGTGAGTTTCATGAAAACGCCATTTGTCTTTGGATTAACTTGCAGTCCCCACATTGCACGTGGATCTCATTGTCTTCCACAGATACTGTGACCTTTCATACAGCAAGCGAGGAGCTTCATCAAAGTCGGTATGAAAGAATGGATGCTCAACACAACAAACAACAGAATGAGTTCACAGGTGCTGCAGGCCTGGTTGAAATGTAGTGGAAGTATTAGTCTCATATATACGAGCAGCTAATTTAGTTTATAAAGAGACAACAATCCCCTGCAGGAAAAACAGTATATTCCTGTATTCCTGCAGTATGAAAATCCATCTGGAGTCTGCACAATACCTTTTTTTTTTTTTTTTCCTCTGCAGAAGATTCACTGAAACCAAAACAAAACAGAGGTTAAAAAAAAAAGAATCATTGTTAAATAGATAAAGGATCCGATAACCTGATGATAACTTAATAATACAATTCTGGGTAATATTACAAAGGAAATAGTGTTAACACTTTGTAAACTAGTTATCTTTAGTTTTTTTTCTGGACATAGTGTTTAATATTAAACACCACTAATCACAACCCGCAGCACCCTTTGGCCGTTTCCCAACACTGGCCGGACAGCGTGACATTATTGATCTCTGTGGTCAGTACAGCAGCACATGCAGCTGCTTAACACAGCAATCGAATAAGCAGGACGTGCATTAGCATAGCGAGATGTTTGGAGAAGGAAAAGCTTTCTCAGGGTTGCTTTGACGTCAGTCACACGTGTCCCGGGTTTGTTCTTTTTTTTTTTTTTACACTCTTATGCTTCGCTTGTTTTGCCACCGTTGCCCCAGCTTTTGGCTCTTGGAGGTCTGAGTGTTTCGATTCTTTTACTTTTCATTCAGACCACCTCCTCATCGTTTGATTGTGTTTTGCATTTGCCTCTTAAAGGATTTTGCTGTGCCTCTGTTGTGGGGATTTGATTTGAAGTGATTTGCCACTTGATCTTCAACTGTTGAAAGCTTTTCTTCAACACTCGAGTTGTTTATTTCTCTGGGTTTTAACAATAACTCATTAAATGTCATGCAAACGGGTTTATTTTTGCTCTGCCTCACAATTTTATTTTTTGCTTTAGAATTTGTGAAGGCAAATTCATAGGTTCTTCTTCAACATAAAGCAGTGGAGTTTCAAATCAAAGCATGGCCTGCAAGCGTCCACAATCCGGCCCAGGGAATTACTTTTCCTTTTTTTATTTATTTTAATATGAACCATTATCAGAACAGACCACCCTACCTGTATGAGTCACATAAATCTTTTCATTCTTTAAAGCTTTATGTTTCTCCACTCACATTGGCATATGACCCTTTCACTGTGGAACAATACTGCAGAAATGTCAGTGGAAAATATATTACCTTCTTTCATACTGTACGATTTGGACAAAAATCTTTGCTTTATTGGCCATAATTTTCAATGCAGAGAGAAGGGAAGAGAGGCTCAACTCATAACTACTTATTTCAACGTTTGTCCTATATAACTTGACAGCTTTCGCCACTCTCCTGAACTTCGAAAACAACGTATGTACTTAAACTATGTGCAGTAAATTTACTGTGTCTACTTGCAGAAACCGAACCATTTTCAGTCTCCATTCACAAACGTCACCTTTTTGTCTTCTTCTGATTTGTCTGATCTCCCCTGTCTTCCTCCGCCTGGTCTGCTTCTCCATCTTCTACTTCCCTTTTTTCAACTATTGCTTTCCTTGTTGTTATCGGCTGTTATCAAGTAGCATTTGGTGCATCACTACCACCCGCTGATCCCGCCGACAGCTCTAAACAAGCGTCTAACTGACTTCCAATGTGTGCAATCTGCAACTATTTACAATTTGATTCACCAGTGGATTTTATTCAACACATCTGTCTTTGAAGGGTCCACACTGGGAATACAACCTCTTTTCATCGTCTATGTTCACAAGGCACAACTCTGTTTGTAAGAACTCTCAGTCTTCAGTTTCTTTGTAAAGATTAAGATGGATTCAGGAGATTATGTGGAGCTTGGTAGCTTCCTCTATCGCTGTGGAACTATGGGAGAGAAATGTCTAGCCAGTGACTTGTGGTGAAGGGGCTGGTGGTATTTACCGACAAAGCAAGTGGAAAACATTTTTAATGTCAGCTACTGTAAATCAATGTTAAGTTTGCACAGGATAGGCTGAAATCCAATAACAGCTTTAAAAAAATCTCATGTCCAGATTTGGGCCCAGAACTGATCTGCGTCGTTATTTCAATGGAGAAGCTCAGTAGGGGGCTGTGAGCGGGCAGTTGTTCAGTGTGAATGTGCATAACTGTACAAAAGTAAAGCAGGGCTGTGCTGGGAAAGATCGTGCACACTCAGCAGAGCTCCATGCTTTGACAGAGTCCGTGTCATACGGGCCTGCCATGGACCGATGATGACACATAGTGATGATGTACTACAGTCGAGTAATAGTGCTGGATTTTGCTTGTGTGGCAGGCGGTGACCACCGGGAAGGCTTGCGGCTCAGCGGTGCAGGTTAATGATTTCCCCTCAGTGAACTGGAAGTGGAATAATCCTGTAAAAGAGGAGAATAGCAGACCACCAGCCCCTCAGCTCTTCCTCTCCATCCATGCATCCGTCCTTCACTCATTGTGTCTAAAGCATCTGCTGGTGGTTGCTGGTGTCAGAGCGGGGGTGGGGACTCCTCTGCCACCACCTCAGTGTGTGTGTTTGTGTGTGTGTGTGCTTGCTTTAGCGCACGCGCATGCACATTATGAAAGACAAATACAGAGTGTGGGTGTTTGCATGAGCATGCGCCTGTGAGTCTTACTGCATGTTAATGGTTATAAATGTAGTTAGGGGGATAAAGCACGCCGAGTGGCCGCTCATTAAACCAGAGTGTGCGCAAAATGTGGACACAGAGGGAGGAAAATAAAAGGGGGGAGGGAAAGAGAAAGAGAAGCAGTTTCTGTCTTGCATCGTCTGCCACACCCGGCCTTCATGCCTCCTCCTCCTACCTTCATTCCTCTCTCTCTCTCTCTCTCTCTCTCTCTCTCTCTCTCTCTCTCTCTCTCTCTCTCTCTCTCTCTCTCGCACACACACTCCTCCTCTCCTCTTCGAGTCTATCTGCTGGTGTTTCCATGAGAACAGAGAGCGCTGGGTCTGTTGGGGGGGTGGGCTGGTAGTGCGGGTGACGTGTCCTAAAAGCACAGTGTGTGTGCATTTGTGTGTGTGTGTGTGTGTGTGTGTGTGTGTGTGTGTGTGTGTGTGTGTGTGTGTGTGTGTGTGTGTGTGTGTGTGTGTGTGTGTGTGTGATGCACAAATGTGCTCTCAAGCATCACTGCTCTCTTTCACACGTCTCTCCTGGCAGGAACCCGCTGCCCTCGGCCGTGCCAGAAAACATGCTTTTGGCATCACCGTGGTGAGCTCGCCGGTTTTAAAAAACGCTGATCTCAGATCCAGAGAGTCTGATAGAGAAGCCTGAGCAGTCACAGGGATGCAACTCCCATCTGGGAGGCACTTTTGCTTTATTTATTTAAATAAAGACACCTTTGGGTGTGTGTGGAGGGGAGGAGGGGTAATTAAGAAAAGAGACTGCTGCTGCTGCTGCTTGAGGAGCTGAGAGAAACAAACTTAAGAATTAATAAAAAAATAAAAATAAATACATGTCCATTAGGGTAAAAACTGACTGGAGGCATCCAGTCAGTTATTAAGGGAGAGTCTTTTTTAGGGTGGGGCCGCAGCTTTTTGCTGGAGCCAGGCTGAACGGGAGGAGGAGGAGGAGGAGGAGGAGGGTGAGAAGATGTAGAGGAGAAGGAGTGCTGATCTAAAAGAGGTGGGGGGGTTCATCACTATGAGCGAGAGGAGGAGGAGGAGGAGGAGGAGGAAGAGGAGGAGGCGATAGTGCGAAGGCAAGAGAAGGAGGAGGGAAGGATGGAGGGAGCGAGGGGAAGGGAGGGGTTTAAAGGGTGGGCTTGTAGTCATTGTCAGGCAGGCGAGTAAGAGGGAGTGAGAGAGTTGCACCCCGGCAGACCGACTGAAGAGCGCGTGTGTGCAAACTGGGATGAGTAAATGTACTGAGCGGCTTAGCTGTTGATACAGCCAGAGAGAAAGAGTGAAAGAGAGCGTGAGGGAGAGAGAGAGAGAGGGAGTGTGTGTGTGTGCAAGATAGTGAGAGAGAGAGAGAGAGAGAGAGGGTGAGAGAGAAGAAGTGAAAGGGAGGAAAAAAAAGGAAGAAAGAAGCAGAGAAGAAAAAGGGAGGATACTACATCTACAACTATGCTGTGCTGCATAAGAAGAACCAAACGGTAAAATGCTTTCTCTTTGCTTTATCAACATTTTTCTGCTCAATTTCTTCAAATGAAGCATCTGAACTCTGAACTTTAAGATTGTTGGTTTTTTTTTTATGGAAAGCCGGGGGGTGGAATGGGAGAAAACTGGAGGTGTGATTTCCTCTTGACTCCGGGCCTGGCTTGTCTTCTAAAATCTATCCACACAGCCCAGACAACGCCTAGTTAATGTGATTATCCGATGCCATGAATGGATGTTGCCACAATGCCTGGCAGACCTCACACTGTACTCTCAGGGAAGAGGGGGCGACACTGTAACTCGATCCCGCGCAGCAGCCGGCGTTCCCTCTTATTGATCAAGCACTTGGAAAAAAAAAAACCCTGAAAGATTATTGAAGAGGCACTTGATAGATTCTGAACTGTCTCAAATGGCAAATTTCCTCTGATCTCAGCATGATGTACCATTATCAGTGATGCTTTGTATTAATTAGACTGACCTCTTCTAATTGATGCCTTAAATGACAGGGGATCTTGAAGTCTTCAGTGTTCGTCTTATCTTAAACAGAAATGGGTGTCACTGGAAAGTAAATTTCCACAGCGTGGAGAAGGGGGGGGTGGGGGGTGGGGGGGGGGGGGGGGGGGGGGGGGGGGGGGGGGGGGGGGGGGGGGGGGGGTGGAAAAGGGTGGGGTACAGATTGAATGAGCGGCACCATCATGTCAGTAGCCTCTGGGAATACAATGGGAATAAATGAGTATAAATGGATTATCATAGCCCTCCAGCTTTATAAAGTGGATACTGTCAGTGGAGGGTAGTATGAAGTGTGCACTCATTTAAAGGGTGTGAAAGGGTGGTGCTGGGCAGTTTACGAAAACCCATGGCCACTCTCACCAGTAGAGACTATTAAAAAGAGAGGGAGGTGTTGTATGGTGAGGAAGGGAGCACCCACTTATTTCAGCAGCTATCAAAGTGGTTCTGAATATGATCGGGGCCCGATTCTTGCCGCTATCTCAGACCGATTACGATTTTATCGACTCGTAACATGCTGGATTCCGATGGCACTTGATTGCTTCTTAAATGTCAGCTTGGATGAGTCATATAGGCTTTGGCAGGGAGGAGAGAGAGAGAGAGAGAGAGAGAGAGAGAGAGAGAGAGAGAGAGAGAGAGAGAGAGAGAGAGAGAGAGAGAGAGAAAGGAAGCCGGCTGAAAGACATGCTGGATGCAGAAAGAGAAGAGGCAGAGGGGGAGAGATGGAGCGGCTGGGTGGAGCATGGCTGATGCACATGGAAAGCGTGGAAGGAGCGAAAAAGATACGAGAAAACCGTGGGAAATGAAGGCGCCGGTGTAGAGGTGAAGCGAGGAGGAAAGCTGCGAGGTGTGGGGGGAAGGTACAGGGAGAGGCATGCATGCAGAAAAACCAGGGGATGGAGCTGGAAATGTGGCGGTGCTGACAGAATAGCGATGGTTTGTTGGAGTATAAAACGTACGAAAGTGGAAAAGGAATGAAAGACGAGAGGCAGGAACATGAAGGCAGAAGAAGCCGGCACACTGCAGCCATGTGGGTGAGGCTTTTCCCAGCGCTGCCGTGAGCGTGCACGCTTCACCACAGGGAGAGAAAAAAAAATAAAAAATCCTCCCAGGCCTACAAGCACTTATCCTCCTGCCCTCTGCTCTTGGAGCATAAATTAAAGCAGCCAAGACTCGGTGGTCTTCTCGGATGGACGAGCACAGAGCACGATTTTCTGCTTTTAAAGTGTTGCTACTGGGTGCTGCCATTGTGGAGCGTTAAGTGCTGTTGAAACATCTTCACTAGATGGGAGTGGCTACCAGCAGCTAATTTGAGTCTCTTCTGTAGCCCTCATTCTCAGGCTTTATGCAATT